>NC_056695.1:62541371-62844401 GCF_018350215.1 Panthera leo | reverse complement strand
ATTGGCTCAGTTGTGATCATGTGATGTTCGGTGTCACATACTACTCATATTGCAAGACATTGCTCGTTTATCAGGTTAAAATTTATTTCAAATGTTTGCTCATCTTGCAGAACACTCACAGAACAAGTTACTTGCAATCCAAGGCTTTACTGTATAAACTTATGACCCCCCCCCCCACTGCCCACCATGTACTAATCCTTTTATTAGCCCATTTTACAGAGAGAGAAACTGAAGCACACAGAGGTTAAGTAACTTGGTTAATGGCCCATGGCCTATGCATGGTGAAATCAGAACCTGGACACTTAACTACTAGCTTGTAGTTGCCTATAGCAGAGAAACGGTTATGTGTTTACTACAACGTTTCCTTTTTCAGATAACACAGAGAGGCTACATTTCCTAGATTGTCCTGCAACTAGATGGGGCCTGTTAACTGGGTTCTGGACAGAGGAATGTAGGTAATGGTGTAACCTCCCCTTTCAGGCTTGGCCTTTGAAATCACCGTATGTAGTCCTCCCACTCTTCTGTGGCAGCTTAGGAAGTCAGGGGACCACCAGGGCCCACAGAGGACCACAGGGGGCCACTATCAGATGGAAAAGGGCTGCCTGACCTATTTTCAACTATGTATGAATAAGAAATAAACTTTCATTACCTCAAACTATTATTATTTAAGAGTGCACTTATTCAGACATAGCTTAGTGTGTGCTAACAAAGAAATTGGTATTTTGAATCATATTGCTTTAACGTAAAACAGTAATCTATGGCATTGGCTTCATTGCTAGGCAACAGTAAGGCCAATATGAGAGATGAGGATATATAAGAAACGAACTCTCCATTTCATACTGTGGAAGCAGCTGGAAAAAACTGTTGCCTGTAGTAACTTGGGAGACAGAGTAAGTGTCTTTAACTTGTACGTTAAAAGAAATAGAATAATGGGATTAGAGAATTAGTGTCTATTGGCTATTATTGGCTGCCTTTGGAAAGGTTAGTGCCCAAAAAAAAAAAAAAAAAAAAAAAAATCAGAAGATACCTGGCCAGCATGAAAGCAGAATTGAAAGAGAATAGATTCTGGAAAACGGGGTCCTGCTGAGAAGATGCAACCAGATAGTTAAAGATGAGACTTTGGGAGACACTCAAGAAAAGAATCAGGCTTCAAAGGTTGTAAGGCCCCCAAAGAAGACATTGTCTCTTACACCCACATCAGACTGTATCCAAGAAGAATAAGGTACAAGGAGGAACTTCCCTGCAGATAGAACCAGGGGCAGCCGAGAACAGTGGTCAAATACACCCCCTGGGAGTAGAGCAGGAGCAGTGGGTCAGCAGAACAAGAGAGTACTCGTGCCCTTATTCCCGCACCCTGAACAACTTCACGTTCTCAAACTGGCTGAATGCCCTGTCATATTGCCAGGTACAGTGTGTGAATTTAACAGCGATATCTTGCCTTAAATCATAAAACAGCAGCTTTCTCACCTCAAAAATGCCACCTTGATAAAAAAATATATATATAACAGATAATAAGATCACCATGGACATGGCAATAATTTTAAATATCTCATGGCAGCTGCTTTCTGAAAAACTTTAATTGCTCTTTCCTCTTTTGGGAAATATCTAGTAATTGTCAAAACACTTAGGGGAACTGAAATTTTATTTTTTTAATTTTTTTTAACGTTTATTTATTTTTTTTGAGACAGAGAGAGACAGAGCATGAATAGGGGAGGAACAGAGAGAGAGGGAGACACAGAATCTGAAACAGGCTCCAGGCTCTGAGCTGTCAGCACAGAGTCCGACACGGGGCTCGAACTCATGGATCATGAGATCATGACCTGAGCCGAAGTTGGACGCTTAACCGACCAGCCACCCAGGCGCCCCGGGAACTGAAATTTTAGTATGAACGTGATACTGGAACACAGGATTGATCTCTGACTGGCAGGCATATCCCCATGGGCTTACCCACGTTTGGTTTCTGTGTGAGGTAGGAAGCTGAGCCTTGTCTGTTGGATGAAGGTATTCAGAGAAGGGTGCAGAAGAGGCGCAGGGCGAAGGAGAAATATGGTGGGCGGAATTCTTCTACTACTAGTTTACTTAAATGACTGGTAGATACATTCTTTTACCTTAAAACCAAAACATTATATTGTAGATGAGATTGTAGCATCTAGATGAGTTTTTGAGATAAGATATAGAACTGCAAATAAATTTATTTCTGCATTATCCATAGACTTCAGCTTCCCTGGGCTGAATCATTTGGCAGGAACGAGTTTGTGTGTCTAAGTTAACCAAGAAGCTGGGAGGTGAGAGAGAACAGAAGGAAAGAAGGGGTGTAGGAGGCATCTTACAATTTAGCAGAGTGGGGGTTGGTGCTTCTTGATATTTATATCTAAATCCCAGTGGTCTTAGGTCACTGGAAAGAAGAACAAAATTCAGGCCTGGGATTTCTAAGGGTGAATGTTCCAAGTAATTATGATGCATGATGCCCTCCTGGCAGAATGAAGATGGAGTAACGGCACACCTGTGCCCTTTGTCCCTTTTCATTTCTTTCCCTTTCTCTCCTTAAGTCCTTCAGTTCAGTTCAAATGAACATGATTCCAAATGCTATCACTCCAGACAAAGGTATATTGATTTCTAGATAAGTAAGTGAATGGATGTATGGATAGAAAGATAGAAAGAAAAAGAGAGACACAGAGAAAGAGAGAGATCCCATGAGTTAATTAAAACATGACTCCTCTCCCCCAATCACCATTTCACCCATTCACCTGCCACCGTGGTGGCACAAGACCCAGCTACTTGGGGACAACAACAGGACATTGTGCCGCAGAAAGCAGGGCACACCGTATTTTTTTTCTGCAGTTGGTAAAGTGGAAGAATGGGGACCTGGGCTTGCAAGGGATCATCTTTCTTATCATGGGATGAGTCTGTAGAAAGGAGTCGAGCAAAGACCAGAGAACCCAGAGAAGACAGAGCCTTTCCAGGGCCTGGATCCAGATGAGTCATAGTCTAGCCCTTGTGTTTCCCACTTTCTTTCCCTGCTTCAATTAGTTTGAGTTGAGTTTCTGTTTCTTCCCATTAAAAGATTCTGGGCTGAAGCAGAACGAGAAGGCATCTACAAGAGTTGGTGGTGCAGAGGGAACGGGTGTAGTCTGGAGAAACCATTACTTTTCCAAAAGACCTTTTTCTTGATTGTACTGATGTGTTGAGATTTTATTAGAATTTAGATAACATTCAAAAAGGCAACTCACTGGTAATTTTTTTGAAGAACATAAGAATATCATTATATTATAATTATATAATATAATTATATTTTTATTTTATTTTATTATAATATAATTATATAATTATAACATAATTATATTATAACATAATTATATTAATAATGTATTTAATTATGTATTTAATATTATATTTATATTTATAATGATAAAATCTATAATAATATATTATTATAATTAGCATATAATTAATATATAATGGTGTAATTGATATATAATGTTAATCATTTGTTATATTGTTGTTATATATGTGCATATATATATATATATATCCACTTTATAAGCATGATGGCTGTGATGTCAAAGAATTTCAGAGTCTTTTGGAAATGTTCAAAAATAATTCTCAAGTATTGGGGTCACAAGAGAGATGTAATAGAACTGAGATGCTAAGATATGCCAAGGGGTAGACAGCACTCTTGGAATGCGTCCAGCCCCTTTGATTTTAGCAATTTAGGATGTTCCTAAAGTTAGGAGTCCTATCTTTTTTTTTTTTTTTTTAATTTAAATTCGAGTTAGTTGACATACAGTGTAGTCTTGGCTTCAGGAGTAGAACCCAGTGATATATCTCTTACATATGACACCCGGTGGTCATCCCAAAAAGTGCCCCCCCTTAATTGCCATCACCCATTTAACTCACCTCCCCACCCACCTCCCCTCCAGTCTCTTATGGTTTGCCTCCCTCTCTACTTTTATCTTATTTTTCCTTCCCTTCCCCTATGTTCATCTATTGTGTTTCTCAAATTCCACATATGAGTGAAATCATATGATATCTGTCTTTGACTTATTTCACCTAGCATAATACACGTAGTTGAAAATGACAAGATTCCATTCTTTTTCATCACCGAGTAGTATTCCATTGCATATATATACCACATCTTCCAGCAATTACACTAGTAGGTATTTATCCAAAGGATACAAAAATGTTGATTTGTAGGTGCACATGCACCCCAATGTTTGTAGCAGCGCTATCCACAATAGCCAAATTATGGAAAAAGCCCAAATGTCCATGGATTGATGAACATATAAAGAAGGAGTCACATCTTAATCCTCTTTGTTATCTGCCAAAACCAGTTCTGTAGACTTACCAGCTCCTTCTTCACCTACGAGTAAATCTGTATATATTTTGAAAACAAGGCACTACAACCAACTGTATTGTTTTAGATAATTTATCCTGGCCACACCTTCTGTATTTCATTAAAACTACTCAGTTCTGGATTCCTGTCCCATTGGCTCACATCTGACTTCTACCAGAAATCTGCCTAGCTCTTTACTAGCTCTGATGCTTTATGAGGATTGACTATACTAATCCTGGCTGTACACTATTAGTTGACTTTCTAATTTTGAAGCTCTTTCAACTTCTCCATCTCATCTTGGTCCCCAGAATCCACAATAAACCATCATCAGACTGCTTGCTGAAGAAGAGTTTGGACTCCAGTCTCTGTGCTGGATACCTTTGTTCAACCTTCGGTTCCAATTCTATCTGGTTCCACCATGTTCAAAGCCTCAGAAGGCTGAATTTTATAGCTTACAACTGGGGAATAAGATTAGGAACTCCCTAGGCTTGCACCAATGGGTTAACAAGGCATAAAGAAGTACAAAGTCATAGGATGAGATGGAGAAGTTGGAAGAGCTTCTTTTCTCAAGTTTGGATAAACAAGATTAAGACCCAGGATAGAAAGGGGGGTGCAAGGCACCCAGAATGGAGAGGGGGTGAAAAGGCACCCAGAATAGAGAGAAGGGCAAAGGCCCCCCAAATCAAAGGTATATGAGGTAAGCAAGATTGGGCATTCAGGGCGAAAATGCCCCCCAATTTAGTATTATAGCAGAAAGCTGCTTTCACAGGAGGGAAGGACGAAATTAGGTAAGCAGATAAATACAGCCATAGACCACTGCACTGTGCTGTGGGTGATGCTGCCCAGAGCACAGATGGTTAACAAAAGAAAAGGTGCCTTGTTAACCCTGAGGTTATTTGCCCTATCTGTCTTATCCCCTAGGCTAGCTAAGATAAACAGACACGGCGCCTCCTGTCTGCTGTTAACAACCATTTGCCCATCTGCCCAGTGCCAGGATTTTGTTTTATATTGACCCAAACCCCAAACACCGTATATCTTCAAAACCCCTTTTCCCTCATGCCCATGAGTTAATGCTCACCGATTCATTGTCTCTTTGTGCACACCCATCATGTTTTTAAGCCTCCTGATCTTAATAAATACAGGGCAAGGACCCTTATTCGGGGTTCTTGTCTTTTCCCAGACATCAGCCATGTCTCGCTTTTCATCCTGCATCCCGCTCTCTTGCGGGACACGAGAGAACTTCAGACCCAGAGTCTATGACAACAACAACTGGATCCTTTACCCTCTGGCTCCCAGGTGGGATTGGCCAACGGGAAGCATTTTTATGAAAACAGAGAACAGTGAGAGATATGAGTCAGCTAATGACCTCTTGGCTTCCCTGTGGTCCCAGCAGCAGAAGTGGGACCTCGCTGCTAAGGCCATAGGTCTTGTCAGGTATCTCTCACCTGTGGCTCTTTCCACATCTGGTAAGCTGACCCTCACACTGGCTCCTACAGGCCTTGCTGCCCTTCATGTTTCATGACCCCTAATGGTTTCCCTTAATTCTATTTACACCTTTGTGGAAGGTTTCCCTTTCAACTCCTCAATTACCTCATTTATGTGTGACATGTCTTTCCCATAAGAACCCGGATTGAAACACCCCTAGTTTCTAGAATTCTGCCCTGCACATAGTGGGGCACCAGGAGACCTTGAATTCTATTCCTGGATTCGCCACTTTTAACATAGTTATTGGGCAAACATGCACTGGTTAGTTCCTATATCCTGGACACTTTGCCTTTGCCTTTAATCCCTGTTCTCAACACAAGATGCCATGACAGGAACATGTAGAGCTGGGCTTACAGAACAGTGGGAGAGCCCCTGAAGGCCTTTGGGAAGCCGAGGTTGTGAGCCGCATCCCACTAGATGCATGAGAGGTTGCTGAACACAAAACAGGGAACAATACACAAGGGCAAAACACACAAATCAGAGAGATGAACTTGTTGTGGAAACTTCTAGCACATGTGTAGATTTGTAGATTTGTAGATTTGCTACCCACCTGGAAGTGGGTAGCATAAGGAGGGACTAAAAAGGCTGGCAGAAGCCATATTACAAAGAGTGGATATTCATTTATCAAATATCCAAGTTTGATAATACATTATATTATGAATTTGTGGCTCTATTCTTTTTTTAAAACTTAAATCCAAGTTAGTTAACACATAGTGTAATGATGGTTTCAGGAGTAGAATTTAGTGATTTGCCACTTACATATAACACCCAGTGCTCATCCCAACAAATGCCCTCTTTAATGCCCGTCATCCATTTAGTCCATCCCCCTACCGACCGCCCCCCTCCAGAAACCCTCAGTTTGTTCTCTGTGTTTAAGAGTCTTTTATGGCTTGCCTCCCTCTCTGTTTTTGTGTTATTTTTCCTTCCCTTCTCCTATATCCATTTTGTTTCTTGAGTTTCACATATGGGTGAAATCATATGATATTTGTCTTTCTCTGACTGACTTATTTTGCTTAGCATAAGACACTCTAGTCCTATCCACGTTGTTTCAAATGGCAAGATTTCATTCTTTTTGATTGTGTGGCTCTATTCTATAAGACTATGGGTACGAGATATAATTGGACATTAGAGTTAAGTGACTTTATACCTGCAACATTTAAAAAATTGCTTCCATCATGGAATAAGTGATTTTGCATTCTTAAAATTAAATAAAGACAACATATCATATTAAGTACATCACAATAATAAGAGAGGGAGACAGCAATCATTTAAAAGAGCTAGGGGGTTGTTTTCCCAGTCTAGAATACTGTCTATACAGCAGAGGGACCCGAATGCTTTCAGAAGCCCAAACAGAGGACTTGATGTCCTCACCACATGGAATTCCCTCCAGAGGCACTCATGGTGTCCTAACGGAGGATCTTGTGTTCTCCATCTTCTTGTCACACTCCATCCCAGGATAACATCACTTCAGCCCAGGGGACCCCAATTATGTCATTTTTCCTTCTCTTAGAGCAATTGCTTCTCAAGGTTTTTTTCAGAGACTTCATGTTTGGTTTTAAGTGTTTTCAACCAGATCCCCCTGGAAGAATCTATCTCTATTAGAATGTTTTCCTTTATGTGAGGCAGTATTTTTCCTTGCCTTCTGAAGGACAGAATAAAAGAGTTGTCTTCAGAATTCTTGAAATATCTGTTTATTCTTTTTGGGGAATGGATGAAATGTTCCTGAGTTTCCAACCTATCCATAACTGATGGAGGTATTGTGAAACAGTCAGGGCTTTGTACAGTTTTTCCTCTTTTCCATACATCCATCAATACGTGAATTGTATACGCAGATAACAAGCTCAGAAAAGTTATGTGAATTGTGAGCAGTCGCATAGAACATGAGTAGCAAGGCAGAAACTCTGGACCTTCCAGATATGCCCATTATCCTATGGTGAGACAGAATAGTGCAGTGATAAATAATGCAAACGCTGGACTGGATGGCCTGCATGGAATGTCAGCAGGGTGAACTTAGGGATGTTACTTAATCTTTGTGTCCCAATTTACCCATAGGCAGACACAGATAATAATAGTATGTACCACATAGGGTTGGTTTGTGGATTCAATTAAAAACCACAAACCGCATGTAAAATGCTTAGCATAACACTCGAGTTACATCAGTTATTACCTTTGTTTTGATTGACAATGTCCAACCACCATTCTTGATCTTGTTGCTTTAACTCTCCTTTACAGAAGCTTCTTAAAAATATTTTTTGTCAGCAGATGTGACTTCCCTTTTCTGTCAAATCCTGTGGTTTTAAATTAAAACATGTGTCTCACATGGCACTTTTATTTTTTTATTTTTTATTTAAAAAAATTTTTTAAATGTTTATTTATTATTGAGAGAGAGAGACAGAGAGACAGGGAGACACAGAATCCGAAGCAGGCTCCAGGCTCTGAGCTGTCAGCACAGAGCCTGACACGGGGCTCGAACTCACAAACCGCGAGTTCCTGACCTGAGCTGCAGTCAGATGCTTAACCGAATGAGCCACCCAAAGCGCCCCTCACATGGTACTTTTAAAATGATCTACTTCCTGGAATTCTGTATGTTGGGATGTTTTCTATATCATCTCTACCTTCTTGCAGCCCATTTCTCCATCAACCCTACTGTACTTTGTCTTCTGCCTCCATCATACTACTGATATGTCTTCTGCTAAGTTCCTTTATGACTTCATGTTGACAAATTCATCATCATTGGGGACCAATAGAAGAAACCATACTAACAGTAAAGGAACTAAGGACCTATAATCCCAGTGGCTACATCGTTATTATACTTCAGGAAAGTGTGAGGGTATTTTCCAACAACTATGGCTAGAAATGCCCAGGAAATAAGGGGCCATAAAGATTATGATAAATGCAAGGATGTTTCAGAATCTTAAACTCCTAAAATTATTTAGGAGTATTTGCAGAAAATTTAACAGTAAATATTTCCAGTGTAAGGAGATTGCACACCAGGACCCAGATATCACGTAATTTCTATCCATACGGATCTGAGGGCGTGTTTATGGTGCTCAGAGGAACACATTCTTTGGTGTGTATAATTTCACCCTGTAAATATTATCTTGATAATTGGTAGTGGTATGAATCGGTGAGGCCAGAACATTAATGCATACCGAGCTACTGAATTTTTGAAAACGCAGGAAGGAGGGAAACTGATAATATAACATTTTGAAGGAGAGGCAGCAGTGTCATGCCCCGTCCCATTCCCAATGAGACGTTAGCTGAAAAAGGAAGAGCGTAGGTAGTTTTCCTTTTGCACTTTCAAAGGTGGAGATACAAACACACATATTCACCCCCTTCCTTTTTTTTTTTTTTTTTTTTTTAAATAAAATCTCTCCATGCAGGGGCACCTGGGTGGCGAACAACTTTTGATTTTGACTCAGGTCACGATCTCAAGATTTGTGAGTTCAAGCCCCACACACAAAAAAGCTCTCTATGAATCCTTCTGGGTTTCTTAACACTAAATATTTTATTTTATTTTATTTTATTTTATTATTTTATTTTATTTTATTTTAAAGATTTCTTTTTAAAAATATTTATTTATTTTTGACAGAGAGAGTGTGTGAGCACGAACTGAAGAGGGTCAGACAGAAGGAGACAGAAGATCCAAAGCAGCTCTGTGCATCAGCGCAGAGCCTGATGCAGGGCTTGAACTCATGAACTGTGAGATCATGACCCGAGCTGAAATCAAGAGTTGGACGCTTAACCGACTGAGCCACCCAAGCGCACCGGCATAGTAAGATTTTATTTAAAAACAAAACAAAACAAAAAAGTAAGGAAGGGGGTAAATATGTGGGTTTGTATCTCCACCTTTGTAAGTGCAAAAGGAAAACTACCTAAGCTCTTCTTTTTTCAGATAATCTCTTATTGGGAATGGGATGGGACTTTGAGAAATTTAACAGAAGACCATGGGAGAAGGGAAGGAGGAAGACAGTTACAAACAGAGAGGGAGGCAAACCTTAAGAGACTCTTAAATACAGAGAACAAACTGAGGATTGATGGGGGAGGCGAGGGAGAGGGGAAAATGGGTGATGGGCACTGAGGAGGGCACTTGTTGGGAGGAGCGCTGGGTGTTGTATGTCAGTGATCAATCATGGGAATCTACTCCCGAAGCAAAGAGCACACTGTATACACTGTATGTTAGCTAACTTGACAATAAATTATATTAAAAAATAAATGAATACATAAAAGTTAAAAAAAAAAGAAAGAAACCCAGAAAAAATATTTTCAAGCTTCTTTAAAAACTGCGCTTTTTGGTACTTTATTTTGGTGTCTCCATATGTATTTTTGGACATATCAACCTATCACTTTTCTCAAGTATAGAGACCAAAATTAGAAATAACTTCTTGTGTTCATTCACTCTATTCTTTAAGTTCTAAGGTCCTTTAGGGCAAAGACAATAACCCGATTCTGTGCAAGAGGGAATTATAGTGCTTGTAAGTTGCTAGTACAAAAATCCTCATCCACCCTGAAGGTTGTGTCTCTGTAAAATACCAAGCTCATCAAATTCAGAGATAAGATTACACAAAACGGGGTTGGGGAAGATATTTTTAAACATAAACATTTCCAGAAATCATCCACTTATACAACACATGTTTCTCCTGGTAGCCTTCTCCAGAATCACCCTCTCCAAGTTGATTTAGGAAATATCCATGTGAAATTGTTACCTACTATGAGAAGAGTCTCCCATAATTCTTTGCCATGTTAACTGTACTTAATAAAAATATTCATCTAGACTTTATTGGATTTCAATTAAATGTGTTTGCAATTACATCTCTCCTTACCTCAGTTTCTCAAGACTTAGAAGATGTTCCTATGCCTGCCTGGGCTTTTCACACATCATGAAAGAGCTTATGAGTACTCGTCCCTGGAGCTGACATTCTATCAATATACCCAGGGGTTGACTGTAGACAGTCCTCATCTCCATCCCCTCTCCCAAAGGCCCACCAGTCAGGTTTACACAAAGAGTAAGTGTTACCTATTGATAAATTAGTCTGCTTAAGGGTTTTAAAGTGAAAAATACATGTGCCAAAGGGTCATATAGCTTTAAAATTGCGTGGACACACATTAATCTCCATTATCTCTCAAATGCAGAGGCTAACATAGTGATTAATTTGGGGTTGCTGTACTCACATTTTAATGAATTGCAAAATGTCTGACTCACTTCTCGTCCCTTCCTCCTAAGTGTCCCTATTTTATTATGAAAGTGACAATCTATGGCAAATCTGAGTTTCACTGAAGGTCAGCTATAGGTCGCCAGGAAAAAATAAGGCAAGGGGACATTTACCAGGTATCAATGCTCATTTATGCACAACCTCAAGGATACATTCTATCTTTGTGAGGAAGTGATGTGGGTGAGCATAGACACTGATATGAGAGCTTTTTGTTCACCTCAAAATGAGTCAGTTAAAATGGATGTGTAAATGTATTCAAAGGAATGTGTCTGTGTTACTCTTTGAGAAAGGGTAATGTGGTATTGTGACATGAAAATTCCTTGCCCAACTTATTTCAGGAGATCTTTGAAGAGGTGTTATGTTGAAGAGGAAGTACACATAAAAATAGGATAGATTTATATATTCCATCCCTGACAATGGAATAAATCTTGGGCCTCAGCGTGGTAGACTTGATGTTCAATGAGCATGAAGGGAGTTCTGCCCATCAGTCTAGAAATCCGATTTGTCTTCTTTTCCATTGTGTCTCCAACCTTATCATAGTGCCTGCCACTTAACACATATTCAATGCTCCGTAAATATATTTGATAAATTAATGAACTTTACTATCCACCCAGGCCAATTACTCATCGTGTAGGCTCTATGCACATGGACTCTGATTTGGACTTCATTCTCCCACTAGCATTGGGACACCTGCTCTGAACCCTCTCATCGAGGCCTTCCCCCACCATCTACCTTTTAACAGTATCCTTCCTGGGGTTGAACCCTGTGCACCCATGCACCTTCCTAATAAATAGATTATTTATGACTGAGATGCCCCACATGACTTCGAACACCATTCATACTCTACCTCTGTGCCCCTCATGCCTCACCAAAAAAATTTGAATTCATTGAATGTGGAGAATACCATCTAGGTTTAAAGAAACGTGTAAAACTGGATATCCACCTTAGTAGTCAGTGCCATAGTGAGGACAGTTCTCCCTGCCCTGATTCGTACTTTCATTAAGTACCTGCTCTAGCTTGTCTCTGGGCCAGAACTTTCAGAGGTATAAACAGCAGAGACCATAACAAGGACGATGGGTGGGAATTAGAAGGAAGAAGATTTTAGTTCACCATCAGGAAAATTTCTCTAATGGGGTTAGCGAATTACCAAAACCATTCAAATATGGATTGTATTACCATCTGTTACAAGTGCAGTGAAAGAAATTCCTATATTCAGAAAAAGATTTGTGTATAGAATATCTGTGGCAAATGGTTCCTTTCCTTTAATCTTCACTCTAAAGGACATGACTATTTTCCCTTCAAATTTTAAGGGACGCAGCTAGATGATGAAGGCCTTACAACCTCAAGGTGATGGTTTCCTTTTTAATTTTTTAAAAAATAGTTACTTTTTATGTGATCAACATGAGTTCAGATGAACCGCATCTTAGGAAAAGTAGAAATGATTTTAGGAATCAATCATATCCAGTTATGAACCTCAACACTAATTCTAATCAGCAAATTTATTCACTGCCCTGAGGATGAAAATTTTCTCTAGAAATGAGGATAAGAAAAGTTATCTGCCTGTGTATACATACACAGACACACATATACAGCACATTCATATATATATATATATATATATATATATATATACACACACACACGTATACAATGTATATATATGTGTATAATGTGTACAGAAATACATGCATATAGCGTATATGCTGTATACATATATTTTTTCACTTAAGTAATTTTTTGTGTATAAAATGTATATAGGTATCCCCCACTTTAAGAAAGTTCACATTGTGCCACTTTGCTTTTACAGAAGACCTACATTAGTATCTGCTTTCACTAACTGAAAGAATCTGCAGAGAATTTTCACTTCCCCGGGGAAAAAATCTGGAAAGTGAACACAGCGTTCAGCGTTGGTCTTGCAGGATCCGGGAGAGAAGGAGCCACACCCTGAGGAGCATGAGTCGTCCCACCAAGCTCCGTCCCTTGTGACCTACACTCAACATCTCAGCATCAACCGCCAGAGCTTTGACGTGTGCCCACGAGCATCTAGACTTTACCTCGATTTGTTTTGCGGATCATTAGCAAGATGTGTCCAAAGGCATCAAAAAAGCCTAAGACAGGTGATCTTTTTTTTTTTTTTTTTTTTTAGGTCTGGAACACTCAAAAAATATTCCATATACATTAATGGTAATTGTTTCTTCACACCATTTCAGTTCACAAAAAGGTTTCATGGGAATGCTCTACTTTCGGATACTAGGGGGAAACCTGTATCTTAGAATATGACTTGTTTCTTTTCAACATGTGGCTGATGGTAATGGTCAAGTTTTATCGCACCCCTGTAATGTGCCTGGCTGGTACCCTGGTTCTTACCTCATTACACATCCTGTCTTTAATTGTCACAGTACTCTGTGGAGGAATTATACAGATTAGGAAAATGAGGTTTAGAGCGTGGAAATTTCCCCCTTAATAGGGCTAATAAGTGGCACAGTTGGCATTGGAATTCAAGACATCATGACACCAGATCTGGATTTTTAATTTTTTTTAAATTTGTATTTATTTCTGAGAGAGAGAGAGAGAGAGAGAGAGAGAGACAGAGAGACAGAGAACCAGCAGAGGAGAGGCAGAGAGAGAGGGAGACACAGAATCCAAAGCAGGCTCCAGGCTCTGAGCTGTCAGCACAGAGCCCAAGGCGTCGCTCGGACCCACAAACTGTGAGATCATGACCTGAGCCAAAGTCGGACTCTTAACTAACTGAGCCATCCAGGCATCCCTGGATTTTTACTTTTAAAGTGATACTCAAAGCTGCAGGGTTTTACATGGAATCCCATCATGATTTTCTTTCTTTTTTCTAAGTTTATTTATTTACTTTGAGAAAGAGAGGAAGAGGGAAAGGGAGAGAGAGAGACAGACAGACAGACAGACCCGAGCAGGCTCCACATTGCCAGCATGGAGCCTGAAGTGGGGCTTGAACTCACGAACCTCAAGATCATGACCTGAGCCAAAATCTCGAGTTGGAAGCTTAACTGACTGAGTTACCCAGATGTCCCATAATTTTTTTATTAGAGATAATACCCGCAGACATTTAGTCTCAAAACTGTTGACAATGTAGTGGGTGCTGCTATTTAATTAACCTTTCCTATTCAATAGATATCTTATTGTCTCAAAGTATGCAATCCAGAGAGCTGAAAATTAGTTGGTTAGTAACAATCAAATCAGCCCATATTTGGTTAATATATATCCAAGCAGGACAAAATACACACATATTTTTAATGCCAAGTTTTTATGGGTGAGGTGTCCAAAGTATAATCAATGTCAGTTATATATGTCTCAACTCTGGGTATACACCTTTCCACAGTGTTTGGGCAATAACTCAATGATATTTCTTCTCACCTAGTTATGGAATGTGTTCCTCTGAGAAGGTAGTGCTGTGAAGTTGTCAATGTATTTTTAAAATTTTCTTCCCATGGAAACTCTATGTAGTCTTTGGGAAGTACACAGATGTACCCCTGAAAAGTTGAGTATAAACTTAACTTTTTGAGAATAAAATTGATTTTAAATGCTAATTATTTAAGGGAGTTCTTATGAATTTTATGGGGCAAATAAATTATTTTTTCATCTTTACTTTGAGCAGATCTTGATTTTCATATATCTGTTCTGCTTTCCTTTAGCAGTAGTTATCTGCAAAACTATAGGGAGGTCGTACTAAATCACCTCCCCAGCACTAAGGCCATGTAAAGACATTTATGAATTAAAAAATAAGCTAGTGAACACCAAATTTGTAAGGCAAGTTTCTCTATCTCCAGCATGTCTGTTAATTGACTCTAATCTTTAGCTTTGGAAAGTAATCAAGAGAGATAATTTGAGTGCCCACTATCATGAGAGAATCATGAATGAGCTTCCATTTAACATGATCAGTAAACAGGCTGGAGAGAGCACTGGAGAGAACACTGGATTGGAAGTTTTGATCAGCAGGTTGGTCTTGTTTTTCTCCCAAATGAATTGACTTTGGTAAATTGGTTAGCTTTCCTGGGTTTCAGTATTCTCGTTGTGAAAATGGCAGCAAAATGGGATGCCTTCCTACTGCACAAAGCGTATCAGGACCAAATGAGAAGTGGTGTGTAAGGGAATTTGTTTTGTTATTTTGTAAAGCACACAGGGCTTCATAAAACTGAAGCAAGTTTTATAGTAAATCTAAATGTGTGGTACCTTAGACATTCTGTCATCTTCTCTTAAAAGCATTGGCAGCAAAGATGAGTCATTGAAAGAAATGTTTTAATAGTAACAATGATAATAATAACTAATAATAGTGCTTACAGTACACACAATAAATATTCATATTTCTGCCACTGAGAACAAATCAGAATATGGATCTCACTGCAAGTGACCTCTAAGCAATGCTTGCTGTCCATTCTTTCTCTCCTTTCTTCTTATTTCTTTCTTTTCCTCCAACTGTTTCTAGGTTCTTGTTCCTTAGGCTCCATCCAAGGTTACCGGCTTTGATATCGTGTCCTGCTTTGTAATTTTTATTAAACTGTCTTGCCTTCCAAATATCATATGCCACATTCTCAAAAGTCTGATTAAGTAACGAGTTTATTAACTCCATCAATGGCAAACCCTGGACAAATTCCTGTCATTGAGCTGAACTGATTGAAGTACAAATGGGAGACCTTGACTTTGATGTCATTGTATCCTAATGACATTCGACATGGTTAGAACCTTCAGAACTTTTCCTCAGAGGTGAGAAATGAAAAGTTCAGCCTTTTGGCTAGGAGACTGTTTTGTATAACTTAGATATTTGGGCTAAAAATGGACTGATTGCAGTATTTTCAAACATGGATATACATTATGAAGTTGCAGGTTTCTGACTTCTCTTGAAATATCAGAGCATGTAGTGATATTGGATCTTCCGTAGGAAAAACAGCAGTGACTGAGGAGCAGCCGGTTTCTTTAGGAGAATAAGCTGTGTTCAGCACTGGGATCCCCACCCGTTCCGCTTGATTTATTTATGTCATCTTGTATGGCCCCTGTAGGACCTGAGTCTGTGACTCTCAATAAACCCACAGAAATAACCTAATTAAATCTTATCTCATAACCAGTTAGTCATGGGTGAAATCATGGACAGATGGTTGAAGGTGAACATATGTTGTTGATCTGTTTCTCTTATTTCATTAACCATTTTGCCAGCATTTTGAATAGTCTGATCATATGTCACAAACTATAACTGGCACAGCAGTTTAGAAGGGGAAAAATCTAGAGTTTTGTTGACTATATTATTTTCAAATTTGAAACAAAAGCTGCTTTGAGTTTTGATCTGCAGTTCAAAGTAGAATTTTACCAGCTCAATAAATGTGAGTTCTAGGCAAGTTCCAAGCTCCACACCCGCCACATTCCTATGATGTCAGAGCATGACAAAGAGCATCTCTGGTATGGGGTTTTTATAACATACAGTTATGGAAAGTAAAAGGTCTCCCATGAAATGTCACCATAAGTGATATATTAGAGGCAAGAAGGAGAGGACTTAGCAATTTGACATTGGTAGCACCTTGAAGCTTCTAGAGTTTTCTGAAGGTTTCACAAACTCCTTCCTTTGTTCCCCATGCCTAAGGGGAAGAAAGTTGATATGGATAAACCCAAGACACAGAAAAATGGAGCGATATTAGTAGCAAGGGGCAATTTAACAGGTTTACAAATAATACTGTTTGGGAAAAAATTCTCCCTTCCTTTTTTCTTTTCAATTTCTAAAGTTCCCCTTTCCTCAAATCAGAGTCAGAACCTGGAGCCCTAGGATTAAGTTGTGGGCCTATAGAAAGAGACCAAAGCAAATTCCTGGTAGATCTCAGTGAACGCTGTTAATCAGAAGCACAGTTCTCTGTGTGATTCCTTACGGTCTGGAACAGGTCATGGGCTAGAAGTTTCTCATACAGAGGCTTGGGGTTGAAAATAATCTTATGTCTGAGCAAACAAGAGGACCTTGCAAGTGTGGCTACAGGCATGGTGGGTGACCACTAAAAGAATAGGGGATCTCGGCTTCAAAGACAGATAACATCTCTGCACCCCTAGCAGAAGGCCTTCCGATGCATCTGGCTTTGAGCAAGGGTAAGTTAGCCTAGTCGTCACCAACCAGCTGTCCAATTATCCACTGGGTTAAATGGACAGTGGTTTAGGAACCTAAGGAGAGACAGCGGAGCAAATGCCAAGAGAACACTTCATCTGACACATGGATAGCCACATTCTGCACAACTAGTAATTCAAACTCTCTCTCAGGATCCATGTAACTCGGTGAGCTACTGACTCAATAATATACTGTGTATGAAAATGTTCAAGATCATCAGAGAAGACGACAGCAATGGAGATTCCAAACCTCAGTTCAGCATTTTCTACTTGTTTTGAGTCAGAATGAATTTGGCATAATTAGAAAGAAAAGGATGGATACAAATAACTGCAATGGTAGTCGCAGAGAAAGAAAATGTGTAGCACGAGGGAAGTTACTTTTTCTTCTTGACAAACTCACAGACAAAGTACATGGTAAGATGGCACTCGGTGTCATTCCATCTGCCTGAACTCAGCATTTCCACACAGTCCTCATGACCGTAGGGGTCACTGGGCTCCCCCTCTCTCCAGTTGCTGTAGTTCTGCAGTGGAGTGTTGTCTGTGAACACATACTGTCCCTCCTTCTCAAGGTCGTTCACCCCGATGAACACCCGGAAGAAGCCACTCTTGGCGACATAGTCGGCAATGAGGGTGTTGGCAGCTTCGTCCTTTGGCATGGCCAGCATTCCACCCCGGATCCGGCAGTGGGTCAGGGATTCCCTATAGTTCTTCTCCTCCTGCACGATGTAGTAGAATTTCTCCTCAGTTTCCCTAATCCCTGCGATGACTTGGCAGAGAGGAAAAGATGAGCAAGATTATGTATCTCAAAAAGGGAAAAAGCAAGTATATAATATTGCTGTGATTAAATTCGTGTATTCGATGTTCAACAATTATTTTGCAAGCCCCTATTATGAGGTAGGCACTGGTTTAATATTTTTATCACCCTCGTAGTTATCAAATGGAGAACAAAGCCTTCCCATTTGCCCTCCTTGTCCTTCCTCCTTAACTTCCCACGCGACTGTGAAGAAGAGACTGTTTTGACAAAGACTTGTCATATGAACTGCACTGAGCTCCTCTCAGACTGTTCTCCTGTCCTACTTTACGCTCTGCCATACAGAGTCCAACAGCCTGTCCTTCTCTCTTCCACTTCAGTGACTTTTATGCCTGGGAAGTCTTCTCACTGATTTACCTGGAAAACTCCTTGTCAATTAGATCTAAGTGGAAGTATTTCCTCCTGTACGAGCTTTTCTAACATCCCCGCACAGACACAGGGCTCTTGTGCACCTTCCCCACATTTCCACTGCTCTTGGCTTTTTCTCTTGTGTATCCCTCAGTGCATTCCAGTCTAATGATTTGTCTGTATGTCTCGTGTACTAAACTATGAGTGTCTTGAGGACAATGTCTGTGTCTTTACCACTCTGTAGGCTCAGAGCCTGCAATAGTGCCCAGGATGATAAAAGCTTATCAAGCAGATATCGGAATAATGCAGAAATGTGTCTGTTTGGGGCCGAATTTCTGGGCTATGAACGTGTACATAGATTGAAATTGTCCATAGTTCACTCCTGATACATGAAGTACTGAGCTACTATATAAGATTCAGGGCAGAATTGGGGACTCAGAATCATCCTGAGCTCATAATACGGTAAATATGTTTTAGGTTTCAGGGACATCTGCATATATTTCTTAGGGTCTATAAATTAAAATTTGCCAAGAAATCTGTGACCATGCCAATATAGATCAAAAACTGTTGCTCTGTGTTGAACCTCAAGGGTCTGGGGTTTTCATGAGAATCCATGTCAGAGACAACATCTCTAAGAGTAGTTTACAAGATGAAGAGGAACACAGATGGCATATGTGTGTTTCTAATAATGTACAACAAACATAGTTGGATTACAGTAAATAAAAGTGTAGCAAAGGAAGCCAATTTCAACTATAACTACCATAGATTCTTCATTCATACTGTCTCGGAAGAGAACACATAGGCCCTACTTTAAGGGTTTCACCGCTAACTACAATGGGGAAATGGACCAGGGATAACAAAAATGGCTAGCGTGGGAAGTTGCACAGTTCTGAGAAACACATAATGATCTGTTGGTTTGTATTGAGGGTAGAGGAATCAGTGAAACCCACAGTCAAATCCCCGCTCCCCTGTTAATTAGCTCTGTATCTATGGGCAAGGTAATTTCTCTAAGCTTCAGTGTAAACATAATACCCACATGGCGATCGCTATTTCAAATTCTCAAGAAAGTAGCTATTGTTTTTACTATTACTTCTCTTTTCTGAGATGCTAACTCTGTTGGACTCTTCCTGTCCTTTTTTATTCTTAAGGCATGGCTTGCTAAACTCTGCCCTTTTCTCCATTCCCTTTTCTCCAAAAAGTATCTTTTTCTATCCATAGGCAAATGAATGTATTATGTATGAATATATGTAGGTAGTGTCCTGGAGTCTGAAGGGATAATTAGCATTTGAGAGACCTGCAAAGTGGTGACACTATCTCAGTAGGCCTTTGCCTGACCCAAGGTATTTGCCGCTAAAATACTGGAAATACTTTGGAATTGTATTCTTGAATACTGGAATTAGTGTTGAAAGAGGTTGAATTGTCAGCATAAAGCAAAAGAGGATATACTCACCATTCTTGACAAACTTCATAGATGTCTTGAGGCGAGCAACACTAATATCCAGTTGTCCAACAACTTTCCGGTATCTTCCACAATCACAGACAGTGCCTTTGAAATGACAAAAACTGTGAATTCATGTTGAAGTACACATAGTTCAGTTGGAAAGGACAATGACTCTCTTCTCAATATTTACTATCATCTTTTCCTAGTCTGGCTGTGTCTTTCTGTGAATGGCTATACTTTTAGTCTTTTATTTAAAACAAAGTTTCCAGGGGCGCCTGGGTGGCTCAGTCGGTTAAGCAGTTGACTTCGGCTTGGGTCATGATCTCGCGGTCCGTGAGTTCGAGCCCCACATCGGGCTCTGTGCTGATCGCTCAGAGCCCGGAGCCTGTTTCAGATTCTGTGTCTCCCTCTCTCTGACCCTCCCCTGTTCATGCTCTGTCTCTCCCTGTTTCAAAAATAAAAAAATAAAAATAAATAAATAAATAAAACAAAGTTTCCAATTAACATTGTCTTCAGGAATTTACAGAGTATCTTTTGAAGTATTTTAGATGAGCTAAAACACAGCCCTAAGCCAGATTTTTAAAGTGAAGAGTAAATTGTGGCAAACCACTGCACACACACTGTGGACCACTTGGCATTTTTGTTGAACACAGAATGTGCCCATCCAATCTCAAAATAGAATCTTTACAGCTTTCTTAAAACAAATTTCTAGCCAGTCTTCTCTTCTGTTACTGCATTGCTCACTGGCTCACACAACTCTCCCAAGACAGGAGAAAACTTTCATGATGAAATCCAATGGTAATTTTGATTATCCATTTCAAGTATAGCTTGAATGATCCTTGAATGTTTCAAAGACTAAATTTAAATCTTGTGAATAGATTCAACTTATAATTTCAAGAGCCAGTCCCCCCATTTGTGGATTAACTCTGATTTTAATTTCCACCATTCATTCCCGCTTTGCTCATTTACCTTTTCAACTACCTGCTGACGCCGAGGCAGAGAAAGAATTGTAAGGGAAGTGATGTGAAATTCAAATGATTCCCTTTTTCTATTTAATGGCTGCTTCATGTAATCAGTTCCTTTTGCCTTCTTTTTTGGCAATTGAGAAGCAAAAAAATTTTATTACCCAAAGAGGGGGGGAAATCTGTGGCTTTACCTCTCTGTGTTCACAGTTAAATATAAGGAATTTAAAACAGTTCTTACAATTAGTCTTCACTGCACCTCTGTGAGCTCCCCTCGAAGCAATCTACCTACATTCCCTGCACAGAGCATTGGAAACAAAACTCTTTCAGGACTCAGGAAGACTCTTTCTGGCCACCGAAGGTGTGTCCTGTACCCATGGGGTCTCTCTAGATCAGGCCAGTTTGCTGCGGGCCTCCCCTCCGTTTGGTTGAGATGCCGGTGGAATGCAGGGAACGCCGCTTCGGTCCCACTGCCACGGCCAACGTGGATTTTCCTCTGGCTCTGGGAGAATGAGGGCTGCTTCCTGATGTGCTGGGTTTGCTTCTCCCACTAAGCATGACTGGGATGGAATGTGCCATCACTCCCTTCCCCAGGGCTTGGAAAGTCACCAGCAGATGGAGAGGAAAGTTCCCTTCTTTCCTTTCCCCCAGCCCGAGTAAAACCAGATTAAGCACCGAGAGGACTATTTTTTTCTTTCATGAAAATGTATTTATTTTTAAAGATGAATATATTTGGAATGATGCCAGACATTGAAGAGAAAAATGAGCAAGCCTTACCTGCTTTGCCTTTTCCTCCTGGGATCCCCGGCAAACCCTTTTCCCCTTTGTCACCTGAATAAAAACAATCACCATGAAAAGAACAATGAACTAAAATGGCAGATTGCTTCTGGCAGACAATATCTTATACACCTAAAATCATAGGAAACAGTTTTTGAATTCCACTTGTAGTGTCGCCAACTAATATTCTTTGGTTTTATGTAAATAATTTGATTTTGCGTTGGCTGCACAGGTACGACTAATCAAACAAGTCATCCTTTATTTAGATTGTAGAATTCCGATAGAATGGTTAGGGAACATTTAAATTTGTGTCACCTGCCCTACTAACGTGGCCTTCTGAGAAAGGCTAATACAATGCTCTGCATATTTTTAACTTTAAAAGCACCATTGTTTTGTATACCTGGATCAGTTGATTAGCACATTGTGGTGCCCCAATTCTCCCATATGGCTTCACCCTTGGCTTCTCAAAAACATATATTGTGCTTTTCCAATTTAATTCAAATATTTACTATTTATTACTTACACTGTGCAAGACAAAAGGCTTGGTACTTTGAGAAGGTATAAAGAGAGACAAGATTAAACTTCTGACTTGAAGGGGTTTATACATTTTGGAAAAGATGTGATGTATGCAAATATCTGTAATATAAAGCTGTGTCAAATATATTACGCCAAAATATCAACCTTGATAATTTTCTCTTCTGCTCTTCTTTGTATGTGTCCATTTTCTTATTCAGTCAGAAGCATCCACAAAATAACTCTCAGAGAATCAGGAGTATTAAAGCAGAGAGGAAAAAAATGTTGATTTTTTTTTCAACTTCAAAACAAGCCCTTGAAGCCTACATCAGACACAATAATTGAAAGCAAAAGCTTTTGATTTCCAAGAGGAAATGTTTGGCTGAAGTTCTTGAGAATCAAAAGAGAAGACCCTGATAGAAGTAAAATAGAGTTTATGCTTCAATGGTGAACTAGAAAAAGAAAGAAAAAAAAAAGGAATTTGGGAAGGATGAATATAGGGTGAAGGTCATCCAGGCCAGAAGGGTATGGGGCTTATCTCTGTAGGAGTTTGGTGAGTCCAGGGAATTAGTTATGTCCCCCAAAGGGGCAATATGAATGGAAATGGAGTCAGCATGAAGGTTCTACCTAACCCCATCCTTTACCAGCAAAAGGGAAAAAAATGGGAGCCACTCTAAAACCCGTAGGGTGGCCCATGTTGCCTGCTCATTAGCTATTCTTTTCATCACTGTCTGCTGAGTGCCTTTCATTAAGAGTCCTGTACATATTGGGGACGCCTCAGTGGCTCAGTCCGTTAAACGTCCCACTTTGGCTTGGGTCCTGATCTCATGGTTGGTGAGTTCGAGCCCCGTGTCAGGTTCTGTGCTGACAGCTCAGAGCCTGGAGCCTGCTTCAGATTCTGTGTCTCCCTTGCTCTCTGCCCTTTCCCCACTCTCACTCTGTCTCTTTATCTCTCTCAAAAACAAAGATTAAAAGGAGTCCTGTACATATTGACTGTTGATCTTTCAGGAAAGCCCGCTTGCCCAGGCCCCAGGAATTTGCTGAACATTTCCAAATTGACCCATGTGGACACTTCTTTTTACAGGGATGCCAGATGGTCATGGGCTCCCCAAAAAGAAAAAGCAGTCCTTGAAACCCAAAATGCAATTTAAGTGTGTAGGAGGAAGCCTCAGAACTTGCACTTGAATGAAATAAGGCAATGATGAAATCCATGACAACAGAATGTGATAAATGCTGTAAGAGAGACATTGAACATTGGACAGAGATAACATCCTCTGGTTGGGGGAGGTAGACGAGGCAGTACTTCAGCTGGAGGGATGAAGAAGACAGCATTGGAGCTTGGTTCTGAAGAACTTCAGCAGGTGAAGATGGGAGCAAGTTAGGGGACAATGTCCAACAGAGGTACACTGGAAAAAGCATGGGAAACATGCCATGCACCCTGATGAGGAAGACTGATCTGCTCACACCTAAGTGGTGTCCTGCAAATGCCTCCATTTCTCTTTTATGTAAATTGTTAAAGGTAAAAATAGAATTTGAGGACATATTAATGGAAGAAAGGAATATGCCTTTGCTAAGTGCCAATCATTTTGTAAGTACTGTTCCAGATACTTTATAGATATTCATATTATTAGAGATATTATCAAGTTAAATCCATTAAGCTAGCTATTATCATTATCTTTATTCTACAGCTGAAAGAATGGAGGATCCTAGAGGCAAAATAACTTGTTCATGGACATCTAGCAATTCAGTGGCAGTGCTGGCATTGAAACCCAATCATTTCTGACTCCCTAGTTCATGGCGCTTCCCAAATGAGTGAACCAATGATTTAATGAAAGAAAGTGAAGTATTTAAAAAATGCTCTCAGTAGTTGAAAGGCGTGCCAAGTCCTTGTCACCACGAGACACAATATGGACTTAAAAGTTCATATGAATATAGTTTAATATGCTATCTTTTTAAAACAGTGTGTTTTCTTTATATGTGGATCCCTTTCAATTCAACATGGGCTGAAAGTTGACTCTAGTCCTGCTATCATCCTAGTTCTGGGCTAAACCCAGTGGTGGACATTAAAGAAGCCTAAATGGAGTATTTGCTTTATAAAAGTAATGGGGTTTTAAGGAAAACAAAGCACACATCGCAGACCAAGGAAATGGGACACGATCACTATTACCTACTCACAGAATGAAATAAAGGAAATGCCTGCTGGGTTTTCGGCCAAAATGGCCATGGATCCAGGCAGAGAAGATGTTCACTGAAGCAAGAGCCTTCAGCTGGATCCTAATAATGTGGAAAACGGATTTTTGAATTGAAAAATGGCATTTTTTGGAAGCATATACGTTTACAGATGTAAGCACTGTGACTACTTTCCAGTATTTTCCCATGAATGTCTTTCCTTTTTTGACAGATGGGAAAGTCAAACCAGTGTGGTAGAGTGAACAACCAAGGCAGTCTGAAAAACCAGGGCTTCAATCCTGGCTCTGCCGCTCACTAGCTAAATGTGCCCAGGTTACTTAATTTCTTTAAGCCTTTGTTTCTTCATTTTTTAAGTGAAAATAATGGCACCTAAAATCAGAAGATTATTAAGGAGGATTCCTTGGATAATGTCGTCTTATCATGGGATTAGCTCTGTGCTTAAGCCATAGAGGCTGCTCAACCAATGTGAGCTTCTGCCACATACTTAGCTGGTTCATGGAGGATGTGAGCTTACAATGCCTGTTCCCTGAAAATGAATTCAGGTTTAAGGCCATACACAAAAACTTATTTTGGCCCATGAGTGGGAACGTGTCAGTAATAACTGTCTTAAGCTTGAAGAATTAGAGGTTGCATTTAAAAAACAAAAAAAAAAAAAATCATAATGCTTCCACTGTAAAAGGATTATTGACCTTAGGTAAAAACATTTATTTTGCTATGAGGTTGAATTTGCCTGTACTAAATCATTCTCTCTTATTCCTAAAATGAAATATCGACATCCAGAAAGCTACCTTGTCCATGCAAGTGACAACATTAAGGTCATCCCAGAAAGTTGAGATTAATCTGAGTCAGTGAAAAATTTAGAAGAGCCCCTGACAAAATGAGGACAATAAATTTCAAAGTACAGATTAAAAATGAAATTAATCCAGGTGAGCCAGAACACTAAACCTCAATTTTTTTTAAACTCCGAGACATGCTCATAAATTTTGATGGCATATCTCTGGAAGAGAAAGAAATTAGTGAATGGTGGAAATTGATGTTAAGGGACAGTAGTACTTATAGAAACAAAGAGTCAAAAAGAGGGCCACATCACAGGAAATAAAATATTTTATCATTCACATTTTCATTCTTAATGCAAAAAACATTTAGAAAGTTTCCACTGTATAATAGGCACTAGGATAAAAATGATTAAAAGGTAGGGTCCCCACATAGAGCTGATCTTTAAGTGAATAGAACCAGTAAATCTTTCATTCATTTGTTCTTCCAGAAGTTCACAGTCTAGAGGGGGCAAAAAAGACAAGCTAATAAGCCATGACAATGAATAAAGTAATAATGGTATGCAGGTATGGAATTGGCTTGAAGAAGATAAGGTTAGTTAACCCTATAATTTCCAGACTGTTACTTATTCAACATTTGTGGAAATTCATCCACTGAGGCTCAGATAATCATACTGAACTCGACTCTTCATCATCTCTGTTATCTACCACCCTCCCAAGACACATCGTCTTATTCTACGAAGGGTTTAAGACTTGATTCAAGATCACGAACTCCAATTCCCCTAGCTGGAGCCTCATCTGTGTTTGACACACTTAAATCTGGAAAATGAAGTCTTGAATTCTGGACGTGTTCATGAGCGTGACTCTCCCTCCGCCTCCACTTCTGCTCATCTCCAGGGAAATACTTAGGATCTCAACCTTACTGAACATGGCTATATCTCAGAAATCTTGAAGTCCAGCATCCCACTTTCTGGCTACATCTTTCCTCCTCTTAACTAGTTGCTACATGAAACTGATATAGCCAGGGGCAGATCCACGATTCATTTTATCTGAAACTTATACAATTTGGGGAGCCCTGTTTAAGAAAAATAATACACAATTACAAATAGAAAAGTGGTATAAAAATGAATACTTATAAGAAATAAAAACAAATCATTAAACTTTAAAAGTAGGCAAACACCACAAAATTCACTAATAATCATAACACTTTAATTAATAAATTTGTGCCTCTATAATTCTTTTTTCATACCTATGGCCTGCATATGTTTGGCTGCTTTCATGAGTATCCAATTGACCTCGCACTATTTATTGATAACTGCGTCATTTCCCATTGCCAAGTAATGTCAACTTTGCATAAACCAAATTTAGGTGTCTGTTTCTGCATATTCCATTCCCTTTCATTGGTGTATTTAACAATCTCTGCATAAATTAACACTATCTTGATGGATGTAGCTTTAAAATAAATGTTTAAATTCAGGCTCCCAGCTTTGTTTTTCTTTTTTAAGATTGTCTCTGGGTATTCTTGGCGCCTTTCATTTCCAAATAAACTTTGAATTGGCTTATTAAATTCCAAGAGAGCTGCTTCTGGGATGTTGATGGAGATAACATTGATCGATACATAAATTTGGGGATCAACTTAACAATATTGATCATCTTAACGATATTGAGTGTTTCAATCTCTGAATGTAGTTTTAGTTCCATTTTTTCAAACATTCAT
The DNA here is from genome assembly GCF_018350215.1 of Panthera leo. Taxonomy (NCBI): domain Eukaryota; kingdom Metazoa; phylum Chordata; class Mammalia; order Carnivora; family Felidae; genus Panthera; species Panthera leo. The sequence goes on along the minus strand of NC_056695.1, from coordinate 62,817,730 downwards.
TAATTTCTCTCATTATCATTATGTATTGTTTGTTGAAGAAGACTAAGCACCTTCTGTTTTAGCTTTGTTCCTAGATATTTGAGAATTTTAATGCTGTAATAAGTGGCATCATTTTAATTTCATTTTTAACTGTTTCTGGTATATAGAAACAAAATTGGTTTTTGTGTGGCTAAACTGTGTAAAAAACTTAATACAAATAGTTAATCTGTAGATTCTTTTTTTTTTTAATTTTTAAAATTTTATTTTTGAGACAGAGAGAGAGAGAGCAGGGCAGGGGCAGAGAGAAAGGGAGACAGAATTCCGAAGCAGGCTCCAGGCTCTGAACTGTCAGCACAGAGCCTGACTCAGGGTTTGAACCCACGAACCATGAGGTTGAGACCTGAACCAAAGTCAGACACTTAACCAACTGAGCCACCCCAGGCACCCCAATCTGTAGATTCTTTTGTATTTTCTGATCATGCGGTCACATCATCTGCAAATAATGACCCTTTTGTTTCTTTGTTTCCAATGATTGTGATTCTTCTCTCTCATGCTTGCAGTTTTACTCTAGCTAGAACCACTGCTATTATGCTGGTTAAAATTGGTGATGAGGGCTCCAGATCTCAGGAGAGAAGTGTTCGAGGTTTCATTATTGAGTATGATTTTTAATGGGTTTTTGTTGCTGTTTTTGATGTTCTCTTTCATATTGAATATGTTACCCTCTATTTCTAGCTTGCTAATAGTTTTTGAAACGTGAATGGGTTTATGTTTAATTCAGTGTTTTTCAGAATTTCTGGAGTTCTAACTGAAAATGTTGATTTTTGAAATGAAAAAGAGTACCATTTTCCTGGGCCACCCTTCTTTGGCAGGCCTTGAATACCAACTCAGTTTGAGCAACTTTCTGCTTGAGCTTCTTAGTCTCATAGTGCTGCCTCGCTCATGAATTGATGAACAACTTGAAAGGAAAATTAGAATAGAATGCATAGCTCATCTTAGTGTGGTTCCCTTCTCCTCCAGATCAAGACCCTAAAGTCCTATTCAATTTGGTACCTCTCCCGTTTGTTTTGTCTTGTGGTTTTTTCTTTTTCTTTTCTTTTTTTCTTTTTTTAATTTTTTGGTGGTGGTTGTTTGCTTTTTTTTTTTTTCCTTTTTTTTTGACTCAGGTAGTCATTCTTTTTTTTCTTTTTGATTTTTTTTTAACATTTATTTATTTTGAGACAGAGAGAGACAGAGCATGAACGGGGGAGGGGCAGAGAGAGAGGGAGACACAGAATCGGAAGCAGGCTCCAGGCTCCGAGCCATCAGCCCAGAGCCCGACGCGGGGCTCGAACTCACGGACCGCAATTCGTGATCTGAGTCGAAGTCGGACGCTTAACCGACTGAGCCACCCAGGCGCCCCTCCTTTTGATTTTTTTAATGTTTACTTACTTTTGAGAGAGAAAGAGAGAGACAGAGTGCAAGCAGGGGAGGGACAGAGAGAGAGGGTGACACAGAATCCGAAGCAGGCTCCATGTTCTGAGCTGTTAGCACAGGGCCCTACATGGGGCTCAAACTCACAAACTGGGAGATCATGACCTAAGCCAAAGTCGGATGCTTAGCTGACTGAGCCACGTGGGCGCCCCTTAGGTAGTCATTCTTAAAGAATTAATGCAAGTGAATTTCTCATGACTTATAGCAGAAATCTGGCTTTTGTTTTATTATTAATAATGTAAGAAATTTCTTTCACCTTTACAACTTATTATTGATGATGTATGTAAATTAAGAATATTGTCAAATTTGAGAACACCTCTGTAAAGTCTTGTCCATATAGGAGCTGTTGGATTTAGAAAAATTTTCCACAGCCTGTCTCTTGCCCTGTACATTTCAAATGTTGTTTCTTTTCTGCAACTCACACATTTCTTGTGCTGGGGTCCCAAGACACATTCTTGTGATGATTGGATCTCTGCACTTTTTCATCATGACTTCAGATAGATCTGTGCAGTAAGTGGTAGGAATATTCTTGGAAGCAATTCCTACACTGATATTGTTAGCAATAACTTAATTGTACCTGGAAGTAACTGCACACTATGTAAGTATATCCCATGAAGTCCAAACTAAATGTTTCTTTCCCCCACTCAGATTCCTCTTGGCGAGCTCCCTGAATACTTGTGTCCACTCCCATAAGCAGCTGATACAAAGAGAAGTCTGATGGAAGGAAGCTGGAGCAGAGGGAGACAGTAGGGGCACCTGTGTGGCTCAGTCAGTTAAGTCTGACCTAGATTTCAGCTCAGGTCATGATCTCATGGTTTGTGAGTTCAAGCCCTGCATCAGGCTCTGTGCTGACAGTGTGGATCCTGGTTGGGACTCTCTCCCTCTTTCTCTCTCTCAAAGTAAATAAACAAACTTTATTATTTTTTTAAAAAAGGAAGGAGACAGTAGTGTTAACCTGCGCATTCTTGATAAGGACAATACCAGTTCAAGGATATAAAAGTCGGTTCTAGAAGGGTGAAAAATCTTGCTCTCTTTTATATATAAAGCACAAATATACACATAATACATAATAGATATATAGTCCATGGATGGTATTAAAAATTCATAGGGGAGGGCAATTAGAAAAAAATACGCATAAAAAGGCTTGTAAGGGAGGAAATAGTTTTGTTTTGTTTGTTTGTTTGTTTGTTTGTTTGTTTGTTTTTATGTTGAGGGGTACTATTTTAACCAATTGAGGATAAATGCCTTACTTCGCAAACTTTCCCAAGCCATACGGACATGTGTACCCATTGCTAAGGCTCCTTGTCAGGGTCTTGGGAAGGACCCAAATAAGTGTGGGGCTCCAAAGCCAAAGCTTCATTCGTTTCATGGTAAAACCACCCCAAATACATAAAATGGGAAGAGTCATAATCTCTGAGGAGTCCACGTAGCTCTTCCCCAACTACGAGAATTTCAGTCACAGGCAAACATACACTATAAGCCACGGGATCAAAAAAAAGCACAGCACTTTCTTTTCAGTGGCACTACCCTCTGTCCCTGCCCTCAAATGCAGGCTGAGGGAAAATTCTCAAAGGAATGAGTTGGAAAAGGATGGGAGAGAGGAGATAACCAAGCTCCAGGATGAATGGAGAGGGACCGCAGCCTCTCTCCCACTGCGCCAGTTCACCGCTCAAGAACGCACCTCTGGTGACCGGGGGCACAATATTGACTATGCCGCTGCTGGGGACGCGGATGGCAGGAAGGCTGCCGGGTGCACATCCAGGCTGCGGAGTCCCGTCGCCTGTGGCACTGAGTTTCCCCGGATCTGTACCTTTGCACTAGAATCTCTTGCCTCCCCTTCAAATGTCTTTCCCTCCATTTCCATACACGTCACCGCTCCTCAAGACCTAGGTAGGTTCTTTATATCAGTCAGGCCTTCCTCTCCCACCTGGCTCTTATAGTAGTCTTTTAGTTATTCAGAATTATGATTCTTTCTGAGCAAGTCCTGTCCTCCCAAATAGTCTATGAACTTCTTGCAAGAAAATTGGGATTCTCATTCAGCTTGGTATCTTCAAACCAAGTGGAACAAAGCATGAACTGCTGACCATCAGGAACAGTTAGAACCTGCTGTCATTGTGGGGCTTTATAAGAAGATAGGAGGGAGGAGTGCTCAGATGATAAAGAGGAAGCCACCCCTATTGTATAAGAGGAAAGCAGTAATTTTGTGCAGGATGGGGACAGGATGCAAAACAAAAGAAAATACATACATACACTCAAAGCTTCTAACCTGTTAATAAATTCCAGATGAAGAATCTTTATTATTTCATTCAGTTTAAGAAAGAAAATTCCAGGGGCGCCTGGGTGGCTCAGTCCGTTAAGCATCCAACTTCACCTCAGGTCGTGATCTCACCGTTCATGGGTTAAAGCCTTACGTTGGGCTCTGCGCTGACAGTTCAGAGCCTGGAGCCTGCTTCGGATTCTGTGTCTCCCTCTCCCTCTGCTCCTCCCCTGCTCATGCTCTGTCTCTCTGTCTCTGTCTCTGTCTCTCTCAAAAATAAATAAACATTAAAAAATTTTTTCAAAGAAAATTCCACTGCCCTTCACTGCATTGAGTTTTAGGAATAATTGTTTTCTGTTACTGAACATGCATCATGGTGGTGATACCCATTTTAACTGTATCAAGGATTACAACCAGCAGATCCCAGGAAATAGTTCAATGTAGAGACCACCAATACTATTTTTTTAATTAAGTAATTAATTAATTAATTAATTTTGAGAGAGAGAGAGAGCATGCATACAAGCAGGGGAGGGACAGAGAGAGAATCCCAAGCAGGCTTCATGCTGTCAGCGCAGAATCTGACGCGGGGCTGGAACTCACGAACCATGAGCTCATGACCTGCGTCGAAATCAAGGAGTCAGCTGCTTAACGGACTGAGCCACCCGGGCGTCCCAAGGCTACCAGAACTTTATATGTGATTCTGTCCTTGAATTTCTGTTTAGTTTTGTTCAAGCCCCTTATTTATTTTTTAGATACATTGTTTATGTAAAGAAGGAACAGCCAAGATATGAAGAAAGAAAAAAACTCATATTTTAAAAGAAAGACAAGGGGTCATTTTCATGATACAGAACGTTTTGGAATATATCAAGGGTATGTTTGATTTGCCTCAAATTACCACTGGAGGAAAGAAAAATGCAGCTTACCCTTCTTGCCAATGGGCCCGGTCTTGCCAATGTTGCCCTGGTCTCCTGCATCACCCAGCTCCCCCTTAATTCCTGAAAAGCAAAGCATGTGTCATCTTTACATCCTAAGGTTTTAAATTCCCTTTGAAGATGTGGCTAGTACATGATATCCGCTTGAAGGAAATCCAAAAAGCATACTCTTCTGTCTGTGGTATGGAACATATATCCTATGTTTTATTATCTATCTTAATAGCATTGTAGTGTATATACGAAAACTAAATGTGGGTAAGAATGAAAATCCTGGACCCAATGGTACTGAAATGTTTCCTGATACGATATTCCTAAAAGGTCTATAGCAGAGGATGTCTAATCTAGAGGTCAAATAAGGGGCTGAGTGGAAGAATTCTTGAGTTTTATTCTAATTCTGTTCCTTTCTAGATCCTTTTGGGCTTCACTTGGGAACTCTGTTTCCTCCCTATTTCAAAACAAGATTTGACTATCTTAGCCATTTTTAAGAAGGGGAGAGAATGTATAATCGTAAAACTTCATGATCAAGGGGACATCAGAGATTGCCCTACCGAGTTTTTACCCCCCAAAAATATGATCGGGATCATGATTTCCTCCAAAATTATCAGTTTTGTTTTTTTTCTATGATGACCTAAAAAACATTTACCAGTAATAAAGCTGTATAATTTTGCAACTGATTGTACATAATTATAGAATATTATACATATTTATAGAATAGGAAGAGTATAAATCAGCATTTCTCAAATTGAGGTTTCAAAAGCTTGTGAGTCTTTTCTTCTCTTTAACTTGCTAAAGATTTTGAAGTCAGTGATCTAGGGCCACCACCTTGTAACAGTTGACGGAGAATATGTCCAGTGCTTGGAAGACACACGCTTAGACACCACAATCCACAAGCTATGTATTGGTGAAGCTACTCTTGGCATTATGAGTAAAAACACTCCCTAATGGCCTTTGTGTCATTCTCATCTTCCTTGGCCCTGTTCCTCCCACTCCATCATCTACTGACAGATCTTAGAAAGGTGAGTAAGCCAACGGATCAGTCAACTCTTTCTGTTCTTCTCATCCCCCTCCTTACACTCTAGGTCAGCCAAAAGGAGTTGCTTAGCAGTGGATTCTGAGAAAAGACACAGCTATGAACCCAGCTGTGTTTCTAAAACTCGTGGTTTCTTAGATATTTCTGGAGACTGCTCCTCCCTAGGTCTCCTGGAATATCCCACCCCTGCTCATCCTAAGGAGGCAGCCTGAGAAATGTGTGGTGATTTATTGACAGCCACTGTCATAGGAGCTCTCTGGTAGCAAGTACATTCATATCTGAAGTACCTTTCATTCATCTTTGGAGCCGAGAGTGTTCCAAAAGCTGCCAATCTCCAGGACAAGGCCAGTAGAGAGAGGAAAGCAATTCTAATATTACAGTGTCACATTCACATCATTGCACTTACCTTTCGGGCCCATGCGTCCCACTTTGCCATGTTTCCCCTCCTCTCCTGGATCTCCCTTTTCGCCATCATCTCCTTTGGAAATGGAAAATGAATGAGTGGAGCAGCTCGAATAATAACATAGCACATCCTCCCCAGGATATGGTGGTGAACATGGTTGGAATCCATTCCTCAGCCAAGGGCTTGCCTTATAACTCTGATGTGACTATGTTCATGGGCCCACATAGACTGGACAGTCAGGGAAGGAGAGGACACTTCTGGTATCTTTACTCTTTCACTTTTCCCACGCTGTTGGGGGAGGTCATTAAAGGGATGTGACCACCCATTGACCTCTGAACCAGACCCAGGAAATCAGTTAAAAGCTACTCACCCCTTTCCCTATCTTGCAATGTATGACCACCATTCCCACAGTGGGAGCCATTTCAAGGATGCAGCTTTGACAGAGTGAGGTGTTGTTGCGACCATCTGGCAGGTATATGTGACTGAACCCTGAAAAGGCATCTATATAAACTTTTGAGATTCTGGCAGGCAGGTGTGGAAACTTTCTTGTCTTACCACCACCGAAGCCAAGATTCATATGTAACTTCCCTTGCTTATTCACATCACCACCTACCGATCTGGAGTGGTCTGCCTCTTTCCTTCGTCTCCCCTTGCTCTCAGTATAGGTAGGATAGGAGGGCAGTTTCAAATTTTTCCCAAGAAATTCTCAAGTTTGCAAACCTAGCTAACTTTATGTTTGAAGAAATGTCTTTGCTGGTGAATTCCTGAGAAGTTTGCAAATCTTTTTTTTAATGTTAATTTATTTTTGAGAGAGAGAATGTGCATGAGTGGGGTAGGGGCAGAGAGAGAGAGAGAGGCAGAGAGGGAATCCCAAGCAGGCTCCACACTGTCCGTGTAGAGTCAGATGTGGAACTCGATCTTACAAACCATGATATCATAACTTGAGTCCAAATCAAGAGTTGGATGCTTAACCAACTGAGCCACCCACGCTCCCCTCTTTTTTTTTTTAACTGAGTATAGTTGACAATTTTATGTAAGTTTCAGGTATACAAGTCTGATCCGACAAGTCTGTAGGTCATGTTACGCTTGCCACAAGTGTAGCTACCATCTATCACCATACAAACTATTACAATACCATTGACTATATTCCTTATGCTGTACCTTTCATCTCTGTGATTTATTCATTTCATGACTGGAAGCCTGTACCTCCTATTCCCCTTCACCCATTTTTCCCATCTCCCCACCTCCCTTCCTTCTGGGAACTACCAGTTAGTTCTCCATATTTACATCTGTTTCTGCTTTTTGTTTGCTCATTTATTTTGCTTTTTAGGTTCTACATATAAGTAAAATCATATGGTATTTGTCTTTTTCTGTCTGACTTATTTTACTTAACATAATTCTCTCTAGGTCTATCCATGTTGTTGCAAATGGCAGGATCTCACTCTTACTTATGGCTGAGTAATATTCCAGTGTGAGTGTGTGTGTGTGTGTGTGTGTGTGTGTGTATCATATCTGGCATGACAAGTCTTTATTTTTATAGTGAATTTGGCCAGTTCTGGAAGCATGTACATGTTCAAACGTGTATATTGATGTGTAATACATATATAAATAATATTCTATACTTATATATAATTATATAAATATATACAAATTATAAAATATATAAATTATAACTTATACTTTGTAAACTCTTGCTCTCGGACTGCATGTGTGAGAGACCCCAAGTAGTAGGCATAGACCAGGAAGCTAAGAATAGAAGACAGGTAGGAAACAGGAACAGCTGCAAAGCAGTTCTGTGTGGGCAGCAACTATTTTTTTTTTAACGTTTATTATTTATTGAGAGACAGAGCATGAGCATGGGAGGGGCAGAGAGAAGAGGAGACACAGAATACAAAGCAGGCTCCAGGCTCTTAGCTGTTCACACAGAGCCCGATGTGGGGCTCGAACTCACAAACCACAAGATCATGACCTGAGCTGAAGTCGGACCCTTAACCAACTGAGCCACCCAGGTGGGCAGCAACTATCTTAGTCATAGGTGGATCTAGCTCTCACACCCCATCTAGTCAAGGACAGAATGAGTGTTTTAATGAAAAGTGTCCTGGACCATAAATCAGGAGCCCTGGGTTCTAAGGTCATGTTAGTCTCTGATGGGTTGAGCAACCCTTCAAAAGTCAGTGATAGAGTTTATTGGCTTTAGAATAAGGCAGATCTGGACTTTATCACTTGACCACTCATTATCTGGAGAAAGTTAGGTATGTGATCTCCCTTTCTGAGTCTCGATTTCCCCTCATACAAATTGAGCTAATAATGCCTACAAAACAAGGGCCCTTATAAGAACTTTAATAAGATCAAATACATAAAAGACCTGGAACATAATCTGTTCTTAGCAATGGTGGATATTGTTATTCTTTATATCTCAGTGTCCTCATCCTTAATGTGGACTTAATACCTGCCTTCCCTACCTCTCTCAGTTGTTTTAGCATCAACAAGGTAAGTATGCAATTGTGCTCTGAAAATAAAGAGCACAACACACACGATATTATGACCAGCTACCTGAATTATCACCACAGCAATCTCAGGATATGAAGGAGTCCTGTCCATCACTAATGGAAAGAAGTAGATAAAAAAAAACTTCTAAAGACAAAAGTGAAGCTCCTCAGATTAGACAATTTGGGAGAGAGAAAGTTGAGATGTCATTTACTTGTCCAGAAAAAGCATGCTCAGCCATTCTCTATGTTTTCCTGACAGCAGAATGTAAATATTTTAAATGAAAGCTTAAGTCAAGTATGGAACCGTTGGATTTCCAGGTCAAAAAGCCAAGTATGGAACGGTTGGGTTTCCAGGTCATGAGATGGGTCAAGCATTAAAACACTTCCCACGTGAAGCTCTAAAATCTCCTTCCGGGGAAGCTTTCAAAAAAGAACAAACAGATGATTTGTATGATCAGACCAGAGGGGTGAAGTGGATGGACAAAGTGGCATTTCTTTAGATAAAGTTAGTAGCCAATGTTTATTGAGTTATTATAATGTATGCCAGAACTGTTGATCATCATACCAATTCTAGGAGGTGAAAACTATTATTGTGCCATTTTTTGAATGGAAAAGTAGACTCAGTGAGGTTAAGTTCCTTGCCTAGTGTCATAGAGCTTGTGGATGGCAGAGCTAGGATTCAACATGTGTATTTCTGTGCCTCCAGATCCCTACCAGATCCCTCCATTTATCCCTTCCAATCCAGGATTCTGTGACCCTTAGCAAATTGTGGATTTTAAATAATTTGATATTGTGTCAAATTTTTCAGGGAGGAAAAGGAGAGATGCAGAAAGAATGGCTGTTTTTGTTCCTTTTTAAAAAAAGAAACAGTGGGGAAGAAAAGAAAAAAAAAAAAACAGCCAAGCATCTCAATGACTTAATCCACAGGGAATGTATCCTTGAGGTAGTTCAGTATAATTGAGACCTGGCTTTGCCACTCACTAGCTGACGGAGCTTGGGACGTCCTTGACCTTTGTTGAGCCTTGATTCACTGATTTGGAGAATGGACAAAATACTATCTTCTGCAGAGCTTCAGAGGGTTTTAGTCAAGGTAAAATTAGAAAAGTATTTTCCTTCAGGAAGCCCTTTCTAACACTTTCAGGCTGGGCTAAATCCTCCCTTTAATTACCTTCATTGTTGAAAATATCACTTTATCCTGAGTCCATTTTTCTGTGTTATTCCTTACACTCATCTGTGACCTGTGGGATGGCTGGGGTTATGGGTGATTTATTGTAGCATCTTCATAAATTAACACATTGTTTGTGTCTGGTGCCTAATAAATACAGTTGAGCTGGATATATTTTGTGAGCCATAAAACATTTTACAAGTGTAATGATAGTGTTTATTGAATACTATGGGCCAAAGGGTACCTAGCACTTGATATACATCTTATCATTTGGCCTCTACAACAACTTTGAGATGGATATTATTCTTAGCTCCATTCTACAGATGAAGAAATGGGTCAAAGAAAGGTTAAGTAACTTCCTAGGGTCACAGAGCTTGTAAGTAATAAAGCCAGGATTCAAACCAGGGCAGTTGCCTTCAAAGCCCATGTTCTGAACAAACTGTCTGATTGGGAACAAATTCTTGTTAACATTTCTGGGTTTTGGATTGCTATTCTGTACAATGGGACCAAAGATACGTGTCCTGCTCACCAAAAAGTGAGATCAAAGGCAGGGATGTATGTGATACACTTTGTGAATCATGAAACCACAAAAATTATTGGTGCCATTATTACTTCTCCTTCTTTTCCACCTTCCTCTGAGCTTTCCCATTCGTTTTCAAGCAAGTATCTAACTGAAAGCAGCCAGATGAGGGACTTAGTCATCTACTGCTCCCTGGTGGCTCCTGATGGAGACCTGGGAGGGTGAAAATAGGATTATTATTCTTCTGACCTGTGTGCCTGCATCCCAGCCCGGTGCTGAGCAGGCTGCTGGCAGAGATGAAGTAAACAACTCGTGCCCTTGCCTTCAGCTTGAACCCTGGGTTCATTTGATCTTTAAGACTTGCTTTAATGAGAACAGAAGAGAGGTATAAAAGCAAGCTTTGGAAAGGATCCCCCACATGGCTCACAGTTGTCTGCTTTCATCCTCTTGGCAATATTTCATTGGATTAGTAGTGCAATTTAGACTTTCTTTTTTCCTTTTAAAAATAGCTACTTACATTTTAAAATTAAATGAAAAGCTATCAATTGAAATGAACTAATTTCAATTTTACAAAAATGATTTGTTTTGGCCCCCCCAGGCCGCCAGCTTGCTGTGATAATCTCTCCACCAGAATTCCAGCAGAGCGCACAGCTGACTAATTTTTCTTAGGGAAAGGGAAAGGTTTTTTTCCCCCAACAAGCAAAAAGTCTTTAAAAATTAAAGTCTAGTTTGAGTTGAAATTGCTGAACCTAGGTCAGTACCCCCTGCTCAAAGGAAGCAATTATTAAAAATTAGCGAATTGGTTTTGGAAATGCTAAAGAAAGATCACTAGAAGCTGAACTTTTCCCACTGCCAAAATAGTCTTATAGACTAGGAGGAGGTTGTTAGCAATCCTCCTCCTGCTCAGCCTTTGAATTGAGTGCAGGAGGTGGTATGGGGTGCTTTATTAACGGGGCCAGCACTCTTCTCTAAAATATATCCTTCTCGTCTCTACCTACACCTTCTTGCCAATTACATTCTCATTCTTGGAAAGCTCTGTTGTCATATCGATTATTCCCTGGACCTCTCATATACACCACATATCTTAGTACAGTCATAAAATGGACTATCTCCCAGTACTTTTACCTCCTGGATCACCACCTCATCCTTTTACCGAAATATTCAGCCATCCTTGGGACCTACTACTTTTGCTTTCTCCCCAGTCCCTCTGTTTATCAGTCCCTCTGTGCCTTTACTTATCTCCCCATTAATCCTGAATTCTTTCAACTCAGTCACTCCTACACAGCTCTCCCTAAGGCAAAGGGACTGCCCTCCTTTTGTGAAGAGAGCTCTGGGACAAATTATATCATTTTTCTGAATCCCAGTGCCATCCATTAAATGGAGAAAATAATTGTTACTTCATAGGATTGTTGTAGACTAATGGAGACAATGCATAAAAAGTGTGCAGCACAGTGCCTAGTGCTTGGCAAACTCATCTGTTCTTCTTTTAACAAGAATAGAAGGGAGGTGTAAGAATGATTATCATCATCATCATCACCACCAGAAATGACATTTCTTTTAAACTTTCCTTTGTATTCACTACCTCAATCCTTATCCTACAATCGTCACTTACTTTTTTACTTAACTATGTGTGCTAAGTAAATTTTCACACAATTAAAGATAAATGGAAATATATATATACCCATTACTGAAGTTTAACAATTAACATGTTGTCATTGCTTCATCTATGTATTTTTACTGATTTTTTTTAAAAAAGTATATTACGGACATCACGACATATCTTCCTTAAATACTTCAGCAGGTCTCTAAAAGGTAGGAACATTCTCCTGTGTACACATAATATCATTATGTCAATCTTAAATTTTAATTGACTACCGGGATTTGCTAAAGCCATCTTTATAGAGTTCTGTGACCTCGTTTATCTTGAGCCTGTACTACTGTGCTGCATATAAACTAATAAAAAGAGGTGAGCCCTTAGAAAGAAAGACAGACATTCAGAGGAATAAACCTAGGTTCACTGAAAACAAATCATGACAAAAATTCCATTTTTAATTCTGAAAGGACTCCTAATAAATCAAGAAACTGTCATGACCAGAGTGGCTGGGAGAAGACACATTTCCATTGGTCATTCATAGAAGACTGCAGTCCCTGTGAGGCTGGGAGGATATATTGATAAAATCCATGGGCTTCATTCTTACAGATCTTGAATTCAATTTCTAATTATATCCCTTTGTGTGTGTGGTATTTAACCTCTCAAAGTTTCTGTTTTGTCTGTAAATGGAAATAAATAGAGTAACTACCTGTTTAGTCTCCTGAATTGAGGGCTGTTTCCTTATGCTGAAACACATGATATTTTTCTTTCATTTCAATAGCTTTGTGATGGAAATTGCAGGTAGAGGAAGAAATCAGTACAAAGGTTTCTTATTTTCTTTTTCCCCTATCCAGTGTATTGCCAGGTTATGTCTAGTGTTACCTGCCCATTCCTTGAAGTTGGGATTTTTCAGCTCTCCAAATGGTCTCATATCCTAGGACTGGCAACAAACACTCGGATAACAGGAACCAACAGGAGAAGGTGATCTGTAATTTAAAATCAGGCTTCTGCAAGCATGGCTCACTGACCCTCAAAGATAGTGGTCATAAACTGTGGAGAGATTACAGACCCTTGGTGACATTTCATCACAGCTCTCTTTCCCCATTTCAGACATGGAGGGGGTTTTCTTCATATTTCTTTTAATGAAAGCAGAAAAAATGAGCAAGCATAGTTTTTAAAGGAAGAATGATGTGTAGACATTACTTTGCATCTTCACTGCCATGAGGCAACTTATCTGTGGGTCAAGGGAGACCCAGACCTTGGCCATCTTGGCTTAAGAAGAACAGCAAAATAATAATAATAATAATAAATAATAAATAATAATAAAAATAAAAATAATAATTTTCTCATTAATGGAAAAACATCTTTCCATGACAGTAGGGCAAGGGTCCTCTAAGAGATTTTTCTGAGCTCCTCCCTAACATTATCTCACCCAGTTATAAAGAATGTGCATGAAATAAGACCATCCTTGTAAAACAATTAACATCTTTCCCAATACATTTAAAGCATTTGCGAAATGTTTATTTTGGTCCTACAGTCGGGATATGATTACAAAAGAACTAAGTTCATTTTAGTCCATAGGAAGCTGCCTGCCTCTAAGGAGAAAAGCTGTCCAAGGGACAATCTTCCGTGGAAGAAAGCAGCTCTTAACCAAGATACAATTTGGCAAGGGTCTCAGCCTTCAGAACCACAGGTCTTTGGAAGCTTGGTGCAATGGGAAGAATAGGAGTTTTATAGCCTGTTTTGGGCTGAATTGTTTCCTCATCTCCAAAATTCATATTGGAGCCCTTCATGTTGAAGCCCTACTCCCAGTACTTCAGAAGGCAAATGTATTTAGACATAAGGCCTTTAACGAGATGAGTAAGTTAAATTCTGGCTGTTTGGGCAGTCCTAATCCAATCTGGCAGTGTCCTTATGAGAAGAGGAAATTTGGACATACAAAAGGATACAAGGACAAATGTAAAAAAAAAAAAAAAATCCCTGCAAAGGCCATGTGAGGACACAGTGAGAAGGCGGCCATCTGCAAGCCAAGGAGAGAGGTCTTAGCTAAGAGAGACCAAATTTGTCAACAACTTGACCTTGGCCTTTCAGCCTCCAGAACTGCAAGACAATGACTTCCTGATGTTTAAGCCACTCAGTTTGTGGTATTTTGTTATGGTAGCCCTAGCAGACTAATTCATAGTCACAGAGACCTGGGCTCAACTCCTACATCTCCACTTAACAGCGCTTTCATATTATACTAATATAAGTATAGTGCGTACTCTATCTGCTTCAGTTTCCTAAACTAGAAAGTTGAGATAGTTACATTTTTCTTACGGAGTTGCTTGAAGATTAAACGATATTATGGATGGCAAATTTCACAGAGGATACCTGTGCATTGAGTGTGCCCTTAATGATCCACTAAATGTTGAGTGTATAGTGGGGATCTCTTGCTTTTACCTTCCTGGTATCTTCTTCTGTGCTTCTAGTACCAGTCCCACAAATTTCCATAGGAAACCACGCTTGCTTATTCTACGTCCATGTGTTTTAAACCTAACCCACAGTGATTGGTTCAGCAATGGACATGTGACTCACCAAGAGCCAGTGAGTCTCAATTCGTAGATAAGTCTCCTCAACAACTCAAGTAGTTATCACTTTCAAAAATGGAGACTTGCTCTTACTGCAAGGGTTGCAGAGAGGATAAACTACTATTGAAATATCTGAATCTATTTGACCACCACGAAGGGAGAAGCTTCTTTAAAGTGAAGTCATTATTGAGGAAAGCAGAAGCAAGGTATGAAGACTGAGTCCTGAGCACCTCACTCCGGACTGGATCTAGTGCAGCTTGAATCCCTCCCTGTTACATGAGTCTATGAATTCCCCTTCTCTCCTCTGTTTGCTTGTTTGACTAACCAGTTTAAGTTTACTTCCTTACTAATGTAAGGAAACTTATATTATGTGTCTACTAGACACAGATCAGGAAAAAAGGGCCTTCCTATGAGGAAATCAAAACCTCAGGAGAAGATAGGCATGTAAGCATATAATTAGTGTGATAAATGCTAGAAGAGGAGCTGTTATGGGAGCACAATGGAGGAAACACCTGCCTTTACCTGCTTACACCTGAAACTCTCCCCTATTCTTTCTCCGGAAGAAATGGGATCCCTTGCACTGGGCTCCACCAGAATAAATTTATAACTTAAGTGAAAAAGAAAATAAGATAAAATACAAATTTGTCATTATATGAGGGCAGGCTGTTACTACACTGTTCTCATCAATAAAAGTTCATGTGGATTTTTATTTTCCATCCAAACCATGCATCCTATGGGTTCCGCTCACGTGTCACATCCTTTCCCCAGGAGTCTTCCTGGTACAGACTTTCTTGCTGCCATCTCCCTCTTTAACTGTCAGGATCATCTCATTTTCTGAAGGGAACACCCCTCCTACTTCAAAGCATCCACCACACTGTGTCACGTGATGGGACAGGTCAGGGATATGCACTATTTTCTCTGTATCCCTAGCACTTGGCACAGCGTCTCAGATGTAATGGGTGCTTTCTCAACAAAGGTTTTCAAAAGAAAGGGAATAACACCCTTAAAGTTAAGATAGATAAATGTGAGCTTAATGAGAATACAGTTAAATAAATTAGTAATTGATTGAAATGTCATTCTCTCAAATGGCTGATTAATGAATTGACTGGAGTCAGCTGAGAAAGGTCTGTGTGATGGCTTGTAATCTAGGAAGGCAGCCAGACTGGCTCTACTACTCTCTCCACCCCATATTTTTTTCCCCTCTTCTTTTTTTTTAAGTTTATTCATTTATTTTGAGAGAGGGAAAGAGAGTAAGTGCATGCACATAAGCGGGGTAGAGGCAGAGAGAGAGGGGAAGAGAGAGAATCCCAAGAGGTTGAACTCATGAACCATGAGATCATGACCTGAGCTGAAATCAAGAGTCAGATGCCCAACCGACTGAGACACCCAGGCATCCCTGTTCCCTCTTCTAATTTGCCCGTGTCTCCCAGTGTTGCCACCATGCTCTAATCTCCCAGGCTCAGTACCCAGATTGGCTTTGGCTATTCCTCCTTCCTAACTTCCACCTTGATTCTTACTTTTTCTCACATGTGTCCTTTCTTTTTCTTCCTAACACTACTGCCATCATTCTACCTCTTCCTGTCCTCATATAATCCCTATTGCTTGTGGGTGGTCCCTAAATGGTCTGCATGGTGTTTTATTCACCAGTGACTCCAAGGGCCTAGAACAGTGTCTATTCAATGAATAATTGTTTAAATACTGGTTTCCTTAGATCTGAACTTCACTTTTTCAAACCATCTTGCAGATTAATCTTTATAAAATAGCATTTTCATTATAAAACTGCCCCATTCAAAACATTTCAGCAGTTTCTCTGTGTTTATAGGCCAAGCCCAAACTAGTTAGTCTAGCATTTGGACTTTCACAGACTGGCATCGGTGGAAATTTCTGGTGTTATTTTCTGTCATTGAGTTGCATAACCTTCTATTCCTGTTCAACTTGGTTATTCATTTTTTTTATTAAAATGTCTTTCAATTCATGCCTCCATTGAGTGCCACACACTTTTCTCTCTGTTTGAAGTTCGTCTCTTCAGAGGAAAAAAACCACAGACGTCATAAAGGAAAAGAAAAACATATATGACCACATGAGAAATTAAAAGTTTTTATATGATAAAAGATGCCTCGTAAATATATACAGTTTATAAACAAATATATGACAGACAAGGGAAAAAAATCAAGCACTAAGATACAGAAAATGATTAATATTCTTAACATGCAAAAAGGTTTTGCAAAAAGATAATAAGTGAAATAAAAAGATGATCTAAAAATATAAGTAATAAATGGTAGATGAAAAGTGCCCGTACTCACTATCAGTCAGAACAATAGTACCTATGGAAATGTCTTTATTGTACTTTGCCTTTAGATTTAGTAATTATCTAAAAAGACTAGCAGCATCAAACGATGCCACAGATGCAGAGAGCACTCAGTCATTGCTTCTGGCAACATCAATTGCTACACCATTTCTGGAAGCTAGTCTGTCAATAAGGATTAAAATAAAGAATCCAAACCATCTATTTTACCTTAGGGAACCTATTTTACGGGAATAACCGTAAGAACTAAAAACTACTTGTAAGAACGTGTGTGTGTTGTGTGTGTATTTACGTATATGAAAACACTTGTTTGCTGTGGCAAAAACAAAAACCATAAACAATCTGAAAGTTTGTCATCGTGGAACTGATGAAAATACAAGGAGAAATACTGTGCAGTTACTAAAAATAATGAGTCAGAGCGAGACCTCTGGAGAAAGCAAGAGCTCCATGTTATAGTATATAAAGAATGTCTCTTGGAGAGTCACATGCATATGATCTTACTTAGAAGAAAGAATAATAAACAGAAAAAATATAGAGAAAAGTGCCAATACCAAGCTCTTAATGATGATTACATGGGAGAAGTGGGTCTGGAAAAGGAAGAGTGACAGTGAAATGTGAAATCATTAGTTTTTTCTTTACACATCTTTATTCTGCATATATTTATACATGCTATATGTTTAACAAGCATAAAATACTCTTTCAATTTAAAAAATAAATCATTAATAATATAAAGAAACTATGGCCCTTCTCTCCTTTGTAAATTTTACCCATCAGTCTGTCTCAAATTCTGAATTCTCTGAATTTATTGATAGAATTATTTCCTTGGTAATTCACCATCTGCTTCCCTGTTACTACTCTATAATTGCTGCCTTGGAGTATTATTTTAAAATGCACTGTTATTTAACTTTTTGTATTAATGTCAACTCCTTAACTGGAGGGTAAGTTCCTTGTGATGAGGGCAGATATTTTACACTTTGTTCTCAAGAGCTGCTCAAAACTTCACAATTTGCTCACTCATTCTTGAACAAATATTTATTGAGTCTCTACTAACTACTAAGTCCTGTGTTGAGTCCTAGGCATACGGCACGGTCTCAGACTAGACATGATCTAAGCCTAAAAGTTTGGTTGGAAGGAGACACCAAACAAGGTCTTCTAAATGTCATGAGTATTACGAAAGGGAAATTGTCATGTGTGTTGTTGGCACCTAACAGGGTGCGATTTTGAAAAGATCGGTGATATGGGAGTAAGGAGATTTGGCTTTTATTCAACTCTACTGCTCTCTCCTCAGATGACAAGATAATGTGTCAAATAAGGAAACAGAAAAGAAGTGCTTTTTCTATATTAATATGCTAAGTAATGCAAGGAAATAACATATATAAGGACATATAATTACGTCATCTAATAACAATATCAATGTCAGTAATGATAACAACTGTGTTTACTGGGGGCTTCCTGTGATCCAACCCAGGTTGTTGACGTGCATGACCATGATATCAACCAGTTCTCTTATTGTGCCCCATCAGTTTCAGAGACCGAAAAACCTGTATTCCTCCTTCAGCTCATTCCTGTGTGACCTGGCAAAGAAAAGTGAAGATTTCAAATATCCTGCAATATTTCCTACTTGGATTATAAAGCACCTCCTCTTGTTTTCAGGTTTACTTGGTTTAAAAAGAATTACTACTTGGAACCTCCAAGTCTTTTGTAGTCACTGCATGTCTGAGTAACAGGAAGAAAAAAACCCAACAACAACTAACATTGTACTTAATGAAAAATACAATATCAAGGTTTGTTGGGCAGGTTTCTCCTGTCTGCACATATCATTCACTATTAAAATTCATTCACAGCCATGTCAGTAGAAACAAATGCAAGGAGAAATCCCATCCATCCAGGACTAAGTGGCGAGTGCTTTTGCACTGCAGTGCGGTAGTTAGGAGTGGAAGATCTGGGATCTAAGGGCTCAGTTCAAGTCCTCGATCCATCACTGGCTCACTGGCAACCCACTTAAATTGTACAAGTCTAAGTTGTTTATAAATCAGAGTAGTGAAATATCTCCCTCACAGTGTTGTTGAGGGGAGTAATGTGATAATTCACATGAAGGGTCAAATGGCGCCTGGAATGAGGTGAGCACTGGAGAAATTTATAACAGTATCATCCAATAGCCACCTAGAATTTCTAGCCAGTAGAAATTAGAGGGATGCAAAGAAGAGGCCAAGGGCAAGCAGTGCCTCTTTTAGCCCGTTCCTTGGCTGTGCAGATTTGCAACTCCCTGGCTGAAGTGTATTTTTGCTTCCAGAGATTTATGCCACTGGCACTGAAACGTTCACAACACTCTGTAGATGTAACATACAACATTCTGTCTAAAATTCTTTTCAGTACAAAGTGGGGCAGAAACTAATTTGAAGAAAAAGAGTAGCATTGTAAGTAATAACTGTGCGATTATATCCCAGCATCCCAATCCATGGGCATCCCACCTATCTGTGAGAATGGCGGTATCCTCCTCCCTGATGATTCCCCTAAATGAGACAAGTCACAAAAACCATGAGTCAAGACAAATAGTGTGATTTGTTTTTGTAGAGAAGAAATGCCTAAAAAATGTTTGCGATATCTATTTTCAACTGTCTGCTGGACTTTTCCATCTGAATGTCCAGAGGCAGCCCAAACTGTTTAGAACTCATTATAACCTGCCAGTTTTGCTTCTGAAATCTCTCTTTAATCTCCCCCTCTCTTCTTATCCCAATAGCCCTCATTAATCTCTTGCTTTTAGTTCATATCCCACTGGGAGCTTCTCACATCCTTCAGTGTTTCAGTCTACCTTCAACCTTGCCAAGAGATTCATCTACCTGAAAAAAAAATCTAAGTTGCTTCATTCTCCTACTCAGACTTCCAATGGCTCTTCTGGTTTAAACTATCATTTGGCTAGTCAGACCTGATACAATCTTACAACTTCTACAAAATAGCATGAAAACTGAAAAAAGAAAAAAAAAGAAGAAAGAAAACCCAAGGTATAATGAAAATTAGGTTAACAAAATGTAATGAGCTTCCATTTACAATGAAGCCCTTGGAGCTGGAATAGGGAAAACATTCTGTGCTCTACTTTATTAAAAGATTGATTTTAATAAAAGGAGATGGAATAACACTTAGTTTCTCCTCGAGTGGACACCCCTGTTCCAAGAGTAAGTTGCCCCTGACCAGAAAATTAAGTCAATAACTTTGTTGCATTAGTGATGCATTTTGACATGGCAGAGTACTATACCCTAACCTCCCACACCCACCCATGTTTCTAAATCCAAAAAGTAAGATAGGAAGGAATACAGGAGAACAGGGGGTAAGAGTGATGCATTTGGGAGATTCAGTTCTCAATAGAAAAGCCTTATAGGCAGGTGCAGAAACACCCTGGCATCAATGAATGCTGAGCGTTTTAATTTTGCATACACTCATCTGTGCAGAGTTAAAATGTTAGAGAATCAGGAAGAGGGAGCAGGAGAAAGTTCCACATTGGCATGATTGGGTCACCTTCAAAACATGCTAACATGATATTTCCTCCTTTGATCATGAGGAGACAAAATATAGAGACAGTTGAGATAGGGAGAGAGAGAGAGAGAGAGAGAGAGAGAGAGAGAGATTAATCAAAATGTCGAGCCCATTCTAATTTGAAAAATAAAATGTTATCTTAATGGTCCTCTAACCTAGGAAAGTAGGTCATCTCCCTTGCTTTTGCACACTCTATGTGAGTATTATTTTAGTGTATTTGGTCTGTGTCTATGGACTAGTACTGACTTTGCCTTAAGATCACTGGCCCAGCCTTACTCCTCAAGTGCTAGGGTAACACTGATAAATGCATTCCAGAGAACCTCCTGTGTAATATGTCAAAGTCCCTCCATCTCTTTGGGGACTTTTGCTTTGGTCTAGAGCATATTGTCTTACTTGCTTACTTACTAGAGCATATTGTCCATCTGCCATTGGACATAAGGGTCTGTTTGGTCACAGAGCATGTGGTCTGAGGAGTGGGTGGGGTGGGGAACTTTGGTGCTGCCTGTCAAAATCCTTTTCTAGATTTTTGTTCATCTCAAGCCAGGCAGAGCAACATCATTTAAACTATTTTTGACTGTACTCAAGACTGCAGTGTCTGCACATACAGTCACCCCTGGGTGATAGCAAATAAATGACCCTCAGAAGGGTCACAGGCAAGAGTAGTGTGCTTTAGTTTCTTCTCTTTAAATAGGAATAATGATTCCTGTAGTATGTCACTACAGCCAATGAAAAATAATTGATAAACCTTTGTAAATTCTAAAGACTCGTATTCGTATACTTTATTTAACAGATACCAGTGTTTTCAAGTGGCCACAAGAGACGTGAAACGATGGTTCTAGAGTTTTCAAATCAAGAATGATTACAGTAAATAATTTGCAAACAATTACATTATTTAGCCGCTACTTCACTTGAGCCTTTGAGTGTCGTATTTTCACTGCACATATTTGTAGCAGAGAATGTTGCAAACGAATTTTGTGAAAGTATAGAATATTGCAGATCAAGTATGTGGTGCAAAAACCAGCCAGACTGGTTATAGGTTGGAATATCCTGAAAATATGCGAAAAGGCCAAAACACACCATTTCTAACAGAAGTATATCCCATAAACATAAAAAAAGAGTGAGAGACTTAAGTTTGTATCTGGCCTACGTATATGGTCAAGATCCAAGGAGAACAAACCTGCCGGCCTGGGTCACGGGAAAACATTCCTTAAAGGAAGAAAAAAAGACCCCCAACACAAGAAACACATTCCTGTTTTCTCTCGAGTTTTGCTAATCCACGGTTTTCTAATATTTCAAGGGTCCTTGGCAATATGTGAGAGACAGTGCTAAGTGCTTTGTGTGGCTTAACTCATTTCTCCTCACCACTAATAGTGTGAGTACACTATTATCATCCCATCTTTTCTTACTGGAAAGAAAACTGACTTTTGGTTTTGTGGGTTTTAACTCATTTAATCCCATCCCATCCATAGGGGTATTTACACTATTGTGATTCCTATTTAATGGATAAAGATTACCAGGCTCAGTTGGAGAACTGCCAACTGCGGAAAGAAGGCAACATTAGTGAAGGGTAAGGGTGGTCTCAAGTTTGTGAGCTCCTGATGAACAAGAGTGGACTTTGCCTTGGGGCTACACTAGGCAGGAAATTGCAGCCACCTGCGGAAGACGGTGGCATTTCCTGGGTGGTTTCTATTCATAGAGCCAACTTTACAGTCTGTGAGCCTTTTGTCAGGATGGGGGAAAGAAGCAGCTTATGGTGGCTGGTAATCGAAAATGGAAGCTAACGGCAAAAAGGAGGATGGCTAAGCTGTATGCCGAACATGTTTTAATTTTCAAATGAAGTATTTGACATGGACAATGTCATTATCTCCATTTTAAAAATGAAGGCCCTGAGGCTTGAAGGTCTCGTGAGCAGGTAAGTGGTGGAGCTCAAATTCAAAGTCCATGATCTTTACCAACATGCAGGTGCCTACTACTGTGGCCCTAGCAGTGACAAATAGGTGGTCAAGTTACTGTGCAAGAGAG
The DNA here is from genome assembly GCF_018350215.1 of Panthera leo. Classification (NCBI taxonomy): domain Eukaryota; kingdom Metazoa; phylum Chordata; class Mammalia; order Carnivora; family Felidae; genus Panthera; species Panthera leo. Next base: position 62,795,469 of record NC_056695.1, on the reverse strand, counting down.
TTGGGGAAAGAGGGGGCATGAGTAAAGGACACATCCTTATTAAAACGAAACAAGCTAATTTTTTTAAATCATTGTCATTCAGGGCCTCCTGACTCGTCTTTGCCCACACTTTGATTGACTGGAGTTTTACTCTTCTTTTTCTGGTTTAACCTTGAAGTACTTTCTTGGTAACTATCCAAAAGGAAAAGGAGAGGAAAAATCGTTCAGAACAACCTGGCCAAACCATTTAAAATTTTGGTTTGTCTTTAGGCGTAGAATGCATATTAAAACTCTCAATGAAAGAATCTAGTGAATTAAAGCCGTTAATATAAAGGTCTTGGGAAAATACCTACTTGCTTAACCTCTCTGATAAAGTCACCAGAAAGAAATTAGCAACTTAATTTATATCAAGGTGACCGAGCTAAAACAATTCTGTACCATGTTTATACATTGACCTCACAGAACTCCTTTTCTAATGTTAATTTATAAAACTAAGGGAAGGATCATTTCATGCTTAATGAGAATGACAGAATGTGAGGATGATGATATAACATGGTAGAATGGAACAATGACTGGCCTGACAAATGGAATATGAGTTCCAGTTCTAGCCCTGCCACCAATTAACCACTGTGTGACCTAGACCAAGTTATTCTACCTCTCTGGGCTTCAGCTTTAACGAATGTAAAATTTGTAATTTGGGATGAAACCAAATTACCTCTGATAGTTACATTACAGGTAGTGAGACTTCCAATTTGGCTGTGAAAGTGATCCTGACATTTCTGGGCATATTTGGCCATCCGTCTGGGGAAGCCACAAGAAGGCTTGTTTGCACTAGAGACTGAGAAGATTCCCGGAAACAACTCGAGTTTGTGCCAATTACCAGGACCAGAAAATGAAGGGTATCAGGTAGGGCCTCCTGTGAAAATGGCATTTGAGCTAAAACCTGAATGAGGAGAAGGAACTATCTTTGGGAAAATCTGGACTGGGGTAAAGTTGCGCCAGACAGAGGGGAGCATTGAGTACAAAGGTTCTGGATTAAGAATGAGAGACAAAGCAATGGCGCCTGAAGCAGACTACAGGTGAAGAAGCAGTTTCATGTGGTACAAGTAGGGAGAAGCCAGATGGATCGCAAAGGAACTTTTAGGCCACACACACAAAAGTCATTGAAAAGCAAAAATCTCCGAAAGAAAAGAAAACTAATGGAAGCCAACATAAGCTGTTAGGCAAAATACCTTTAATTTCCAAGCAAACTAATAAGGTAATGGAGTTGATTATCAAACGGGAGGCAATCATTATTTTCAGCGTATACTGGTACAATGTTGAGCTGTGATGTTGCATGAACACTGTGTTCTTAGGCATTCTTGCATCCATTTCTTACCAGCAAGGGTCAGTGGAATATACTTCCAAATCTGATTCTAATAGAAACCAGTGGGGGCGCCTGGGTGGCTCAGTCGGTTGGGCGTCCAACTTCGGCTCAGGTCATGATCTCGTGGTCCATGAGTTTGAGCCCCGCGTGGGGCTCTGTGCTGACAGCTCAGAGCCTGGAGCCTGTTTCAGATTCTGTGTCTCCCTCTCTCTCTGACCCTCCCCCGTTCATGCTCTGTCTCTCTCTGTCTCAAAAATACATCAATGTTAAAGAAATTAACAGAAACCAGCAGATGTCATGGAATGGCACTGGACCCAGAGCCAGACGCCCAGGGCTAAAGTTAAAATTGCATATCTTTTCTGTAAGTATGTGAAAGAGTTTGAGAGTTCCTCTTGGCCTCATTGAGATTGTTTCCTTATCTTTAAGTTTAAAGTAATTGCTACCACTTAGGGAAATTGTGAGAATTAAACAAGATAATCTACTTGAAAATACTTTGGAAATTGTGAATCATCACTCAAATATTTATTGTTTTACATTTCTTTTTAACATTTCTTGTTAAAATTTATCACCCCTGCTGTTTTCAATTAAAACCACTAGAGGTCAGACTTTTACACGAATTGTTTAAAGAAACAACATAGGTAGGAAAGAAAGAACATTTTCTGGCCGAACAGCATACAATAGTAAACTTAAGGCACAGAAAGAAAAGATGACTTTCAACAAAGAAGTTTTGATAATTGGAACAATGCTTATTCCCAAAATTGTTACTCAACAGACTTAGATAAACAGGGAGAGGAAGGAAAGATAAGTAGAATTTAATTATCTATTTATGATGTCTACATGGCTTAAAGTTTACGTTGTTTACCTTATATTATTCTTCAAACAGTTCTCTGATGAAGCTCACTTTGCAAATAAAGAAACTAAAAACTCAATAGGTGTAATAACATACTGAAGATCAGATTGAATTCAATGTCTTTCTTACCACCAAGTCATGCTCAGGAAATAATGCAGTAAAAAATGATCAGTGTATGTTGGAAAACATATTATATGACACATTAGCATTACTGGTTTTCCACGTACAACTCTAAATGATGTATTTAGCTCCCAGTCTCCCAAATGAATTTAGGGAAAACTCCTTTTAATGTTTCTCAGGGTATCTAGAGAAGTTTCTGCGTGCTATACTAGTGACTATGGTATTGACGTGATTAGCCTTGAAGAAAAATATAGACCAGCTTGCTCGTAGGAAGATATATTGAACAGAAGCAATAGTTCAGTCCTTTAAGATGTTTCTTTATCCATCAGGCTTGTTTCTTTATTTTTCTTTTTTCCTTCCTTCCTTCCTTCCTTCCTTCCTTCCTTCCTTTGGTGGAAACAAATATGCAAATCTGCCTTGTTGGGAGGGGAGGAGCTATGCTCACTTTCACTAAGGAATGAGGTAGGGTAGATGGCAGTTTACACCTTGAGAGAAGACAAAAACTAAGTCCTGTTTTTCCCTGTAAGCACAGCATCCAGCACAGGGCCTCGAGTGGCAGAAAGGCAGGGATGAACATGGATAAGTTGCTCCATATGCGTGCATACAGGCAATTTGCAAAGAGAAAAGGAATTAATTGAGCCCTGAGTCCAAGAGTTTGCAATCTGATAGCTTGAAATGAAGACACGTTCTAGGACAAGTGCTTTCATTTGAAACCTTTAGTATCTAACATGAGGCCTGAGATGTGATAGGTATTCAGTACGTTCCAGAATTGGGGAATCTCTTTTATTTTATTTATTTATTTATTTATTTATTTATTTATTTAAATTTTCTTTAACATTTATTTATTTTTGAGACAGAGAGAGAGCATGAACAGGGGAGGGTCAGAGAAAGAGGGAGACACAGAATCTGAAACAGGCTCCAGGCTCTGAGCTGTCAGCACAGAGCCGGACGCGGGGCTCGAACCCACGGACTGCGAGATCATGACCTGAGCCGAGTTGAGCCGATGAAGTCGGACGCTCAACCGACTGAGCCACCCAGGTGCCCCTGGGGAATCTCTTTTATAAGAAGGGACTTAAAATTCATTTTAATGCGAAGTCCCCAGGCTCTGGGAAAAGAAGAAGACATCATACCAGGTCCCTAATAGACTTAGTTCTGGAACCCAGGGTTCTAGAGGGCTCCTTTCCAAGTATCTCCACCCAGGAAGACTTACTTCTTCATTCTGTCATATTTTTGCTTGTAATCATCTCATAATTTCTACAAGGCTCAGGAAGAGAGTGAAGGAGATTTACATTGTTTGAAATCTTAGCAAGGTTTCTAGGAGGAAGGGGGAAATTTTGCATTAAGAAATGAGGGTAAGAAGACCATGGCAAATAGGCTGCTGCTATGCAATAAATATTAATTGCCCTCCGTCTCTCCTAAATTTTTTCTCTACTGTTCATGACACTGATGTATGTTATTGAATGCATCTATTATGCCTAAAACAATGCTTGGAACTTAATAGGTACTCAATATATGTTGGCTGATTGGAATAAATAGAATTGTTGAATAGGAATCCATTATATTTTGGATATTATTTTGGCAGAGCTTTGCCCATTCTTCTTATAGCTTGAACATTGTAGTTTCTCTGCAAGGAAAATTGTTCAACAGTGCTATTCTCAAATGGACTCTCCCATTTGCAGGAACAAAGAAAACTTAATTTTCAGCATTTTCCATGAGAGCCCAGGAATGGCACAAAGTTTCTTATACTCTTGATGGAAAGGCCACTAATAGTTCTAAGTAAATACTTTTATTTCTAATCAAAACTTTCTTTTCTGAACATTTGCCCTCACATTATTCATTTATTCACCCAAGAAATTATTTGGAAGCCCCAAGGTCTCATTGTTCTTCCCTGCATTTATTTTATGGTATCAAAGGTTAAAGCTTGGATTGCAATCTTAGGAGGAAATTAATTCACTGATTAAGAAAAATGCACTTTAAGCAATACACATTTAAATAACAGACAAGCATAGGGCGATGTATTTCTGCTTTTTCTGAAAGACCCTTTTTTTCTGCTTAAAATTTTAAGCAGCTGCGATTCTTCCACCCTATAGCCTGGAGAAACATAGCAGGAATTACTAATAAGGGCACCGATCTACACTGCAGTGACCACTTTCAGAACAAAAGGGTCAGAACTGAAACCAGGAAAACAGCAGCATTTTTTATCAACCAGTTGCTTGAAGCACATTTAGACCTTGGCTCTACTTGAAAAAATTTTGCAATAGTCTATCCTCCTTCTACTGAAGGCACTTGGCCCCGAAGACTCCACTTTCAATGAAGAAATGTTCATTTATGTACTACCTGCAATCTTCAACAAAAATTTTCCTCCTCCTTGGAAGCCAGAACCCCACGAATTTATGAGATATATGAAATATTTAATTTTCTCTTTACTGAGCTTTTGCCTGGTAGCTTTAGCAAAATCAGTACTGAGAAAGGCATTGGAATAGAGCAGCCCAAGAATAGAGATGATCTTCAGGAAAGTATCCCTGAAAGACCAAAGTTGTGGCTTGTGTATCTTCCCCTGGAAGATAGCACAATTTTTCCCCTGGAAAATTAGCACAGAGGAGGGAATTTTCCCCTGCCCTGGGCGCGTCCTGCCCCCTCCCCACATTCTCCTGCCTAACATGAAGGGAGGTTTTAAAATAAATAACAGGTTTTGCAAAATAGAAGGAAAGAAGGAGGAAGAGGGAGAAAAGAAAGTCATTGAGAGCTCCAGTAGGGTTGAGGGAGGAGAAAAGAGAGTTCGCTTATTATATATGAACATTTTGTTTTTCTTTCCTCACCTTTGGGTCCTGGTGCTATAGTGTGTGTGGCACAGACTTCAGTGGTAGGACGACTCTCCATGTCCAGACCCAGACTCTGAATTTGCAAAAGAAAAAGCACCAGAAGGATGAACTGCTTTCTTCCAAGTAGGGCTCCAAAGCCACTCATGGCTGTGGTTCTTCAAAAATGATTGCCCAGAAGTGCCAAACAAGCAGCTTTATTTTAAATAAAACTTGTGCTTTGGGGAAGAAGGTAGTGTATCTGGAGCACACATTCCAAAAAGGGCTACAAAGACAAGAAGAAAGCATATCCTAGGTTGTTTATTTTCTCAGTGCTCCAAATGGACCATACATTATCCAGACTGTTTATTTTCAAGTGACAACAGTTTACTGAAAATTATCTCTGAGCTAAACACTCTAGTGTGCAGGTCAGTAGAAACAACCTAGAGAGCAGAGAGGATAGAGATGCCTTCTGCTCAGTACATGAGCTGACAACTTAATATCCTATGTTGCATTTATATGTTGGGTTCCAGAAAGGTGGTGTCAGAGACTGCTTGAATCACCTGCATGACATGGAAGCACTATGCAGGGCTTTGAGCTTTTTCTTAAGGAAATATTCATTACCTGTTGGCGGCAGCTGAAAGCTAGGGCTCCCAGTGTTCTTCATGACCTTATTTCCTTCTCTCATTACAAAGAGTTGTCTTGGGATTAAACCCCCAAGGAATGAACAGCAGCTTTTCTACAAAGCAATTTGGCAATAAGTACCAAGAATATTAAAAATGTTTATAGCCTTTGGTCCAGTTATTGCCTTTCTGTTACACTATTTTAAGAAAATGTTCTGAAATGTGGACAGTATTTTATTTGAGAAAATGTGGCAAAAAGAGGAAGGGACATCAATTGCCTAACAATACATTATGGCTGGCAAATCATAGTAAATAACAAACATATGAGAGAGTGTGACATGACAATTTGACAACATTATTAAAATGATGTTTGTAGTAAGTTTTTGCTAAAATGAGGGGGATTCTATATTATTATATTTCTTTTTTTTTTAAGTTTATTCATTTATTTGAGAGAGAGCGGGGGAAAAGAGAGAAAATCCCAAGCTCCATGCTGTCAGCGCCGAGCTCAATGTAGGGCTCGAACTAATGAACCGCGAGATCATAACCTGAGCTGAAATCGAGTCAGACACTTAACCGACTGAGTCAACCAAGTGCCCCTATTATTGTTGCTTAAAAATCAGGACCTTATCCTGATAAGGTCTAATGAAGAATTATTTCTAAGAGATGTCATTACAAGTAATGCTCAATGTAAGAAATACAGGTGTATTCGTTTTTTAGGGCTGCTAACAAAGTGCTGCAAGCTGAGTGGCTTAAGCAAACAAAAATTTACTTTTTCATAGTTCTGGAGGCTGGAAGTCTAAGACCAAGGTGTTGACAAAGCCATGCTTGCTCTGAAGACACCAGAAAAGGATCTAATCCAAGCCCCTCTCCTAGTTTCTGGTATTTGCTTGGCTTGTGACAGTACAACTCCAGTCTTCTCACAGCTTTCTCCCTGTGTGTTTCTCAATGTCAAAATGTTTCCCTTTTTATAAGCCTACCCATTCTTAGTGGATTAGGGCTGCCCCCCAATGATCTCATTTTAACTTGAATACCTCTTATAATCCTATCTCTGAATATGGTTATGTTATAAGGTACTAGGATTTAGGACTTCAACATATGAATTTTTTTTTTTTTTTTTTTTTTTGGTCTGGGAAGACACAATTCAACCCCTAACAAAAGGTTTATCATATGACATAACTGGACCTTTTTATTAGCAATACGAGGAGAGAGAGGAAAGGGAACTGGCATTAATCAAATAGTCATTACGTGCAAAATAGGGTTGATCTCTTACGTGTATCTTTTTTAAGCCTTAAGATAGCCCTGTGGAATGCCCATTTTGCAGACAAAGTACTTGAGGTTCAAAAAGATAAGCGTTCTGTTTAACATCACTGTGAAGGTTAATTTTATGTATCAACTTGACTGCATCATAGAGTGCCCAAGTATTGGACTAAACATTGTTTCTGGGCTGCATGTGTCACTGTTTCCAGAGGAGGTTAGCAGTGGAATCTGTAGACTGTGTCAAGCAGATTTCCCTCCCCAATCCAGGTAGGCCTCATCCACATCACTGAGGGTTTTACTAGAACAAAAAGGTAGAGGAAGGAAGAATTCCCTCTCTGCCTCATTGGTGAAACTGAGATTTCGGTCTTTTCCTGCACTTGGATTGGAGCTCATAGCATCATCTCCCTGGGTCTTGGGCCTTTGCACCTAGACTGAACTTAACACCATTACTTCCCTGATTCTCAGGCTTTTGGGCTTGGACTGAAACTATGCCACCAGCTTTCTCAGGCCTCCAGCTAGCAGATGGCAGATCATGGGACTTCTCAGCCTCCATAATCATGTGAGCCAATGTCTTATAACAAATCCTTCCATCTCTCAATTTGGAGATAATACTGATGTATACAGAATATGGATATCGATACAGACATATCTTGATGGTTCTGTTTCCTTGGAGAACTCTGATTAATAGTCACCAATTGAAAAAGGGACCAAAAAAGGAGTGCCGGGGTGGCTCAGTCGGCTAAGCGTTGGACTTCAGCTCAGGTCATGATCTCACAGTTCGTGAGTTGGAGCCCCATGTCAGGTTCTGTGCTGACAGCTCAGATCCTGGAGCCTGCTTCGGATTCTGTGTCTCCCTCTCTCTCTACCCCTACCCTGCTAGTGCTCTGTTTCTCTCTGTATCTCTCAAAAATAAATAAACATTTAAAAAAACGAAAAAAAAAAATGAAAAAGGGACCAAAATAAGTCTAATACAAATCACTTCCCCAAATTCCTGCTTTTTAAAATGCTACTTGTCTTCCATAAAGGTGAATAAGCTTAAGCTTTGAAGATGCATTAATTTTCACATATTCTTAAAATGTCAAAATAGTTTCATTTGCCATATTAACAGTGATGGGATAATAGTGGGAATCCATAGAATGGTGTGAGCAACCTCAAATTCCACATCTATCATAACCAGACAAATGACATAGAGCAAAACACTCAATTTCAATTGCTATAAGGCATATAAAGTGAGTTTAGACTTGATATATAATGTATTTTCTTAATTCTAAGATACTCTGAGAAGAGGTGTTATTTAAGTTGTTTAGACTATTCTAAATCTATTTCATTTTTTTTCAAGCATTTCCTGGCAAACAGTGAAATACATTCATTACATTTATATGTAGAAATCCACTGGTAGCAGTTTGAAGCAAATAATAGTTCTTAGTACTTTTCCTTGGGATAGCCTATGCCTATTTTTTCCAACCTCTCCCTCCCCCCCACCCCGCTCCTTTTTTTTAGTTCAACAATTCATAGAGACTTCCAGAGAAGATGGCAGAGTAGGAGGACCCTAAACTCACTCATCCCACAGATACATCTAGATACACTCAGTTTAAATAACCCAGAAAATGACCCAAAGACTGGTAGAACAGACTCTCTCCAGCTAGATGTAGAGAAGAGGCAACATTGAAGAGGGTGGGAAGGGCAGAGACATGGTCAGAAGGCATACAGACCCTTGGTACTATCTGTGAGAGGGAGGAACACCACAGGTGTGAAAAGAGGGGAGGACCAGATCCCACCCCAGGCACCCCAGGCATGGGGAACTTGCAGGAAAAACAGAGGGACACAATTTCATGAGCTCTTACTCAGCTACATGCAAAAGAATGAAACTGGACCACTTTCTTACACCATATACAAAAATAGACGCAAAATGGATTAAAGACATACATGTGAGACTTGAAACCATAAAAATCCTACGAGAGAGCACAGGCAGTAATTTCTCTGACATCAGCCATCACAGCTCTTTCTAGATATTACTCCTGAGGCAAGGGGCATGAGCAGCATGGAGTCTGCTTAAGATTCTCTCTCTCTCCCTCTGCCCCTCCCCTGCTCTCTCTTTCTCAAAATAAATAAATAAATAAATAAATAAATAACCTTTAAAAAATAAATAAAATAGAATAGGTCAGGTGATTGGATAAATGAAAAGAAGTAGTCAAATTATGTTAAGTGTATTCATTTTAGTGTGTGAATAATATACCTAATGCCCAGACAGATACCTAATGCCCCAAAGAATTTCTACTGAGATGTAAAACAATTCAATTGTTTTCTTTTTAGAAAAACATGGTTTGGAAATAGACAATAAACCTATCAAGTTTTCAGCAGGTATAAAATTGGAAGAAGTTAATGGTAACTAAAAAGACAGGACTTAGTGACTGGCTTATGAAACTGTCTCTGTAATTCCACATTTTCCTGAATGTTTTTCTCTTCCTCTTCCCAAGGCATTGAAATTTCAGGCTTGGTTTTGTGCTTGTCTGAATACAACATTCCACTAAAGTGAATGATATGTGATATTTCCCCACTCTTATTCTTTGACCCATTTTTCATGGGGTTGAATGGTGAGCCCACGAAAAATACGCCCACAACTTAATCCCTAGAACTTGTAAATGTGATCTTAGTTGGCAAAAGGGTCTTTGCAGATGTAATTAAGCCAAGGCTCTCAAGAGGGAATAATCTTGTATCATCTGGGTGATGGTGACAAGTGTCCTTAGGAGACACCCACAGGAGGGACATAGGGAGAAAAGGAGAAGGTCATGTGAAGACAGAGTCTGGAGAGGCTGAAGTTATGCAGCTGAGGAACACTGGGAGCTATCAGAAACTAGAAGAGACAAGGAAGGGTCCTCTTGAACCTTCAGAAGGAATGCAGCTCTGCTGATGCCTTGATTCACCTCGGGCCTTCAGAACTGTGCGTTCATAAATTTTTCTTCTTTTTAATAATTTTTTTAATGTTTAATTATTTGGGGGGGGGAGAGAGAGAGAGAGAGAGCAAGTATGAGTGGGGGAGGGGCAGAGAGAGAGAGAGAGGGAGACAGAGAATCCCACGCAGGCTCCACACACACTGTCAGCACACAGCCTGGTGTTGGGCTTGAACCCACGAACTGTGAGGTCATGACCTGAGCTGAAATAAAGAGCTGGATGCTCAACTGACTGAGCCACCCAGGTGCCCCCTCAAATTTTCTTGTTTTAAAAATTTTTTTTTTTTTAACGTTTATTTATTTTTGAGACAGAGAGAGACAGAGCATGAACAGGTGAGGAGCAGAGAGAGAGGGAGACACAGAATCTGAAACAGGCTCCAGGCTCTGAGCTGTCAGCACAGAGCCCGACGCGGGGCTCGAACTCACGGACCGTGAGATCATGACCTGAGCCGAAGTCAGACGCTTAACCGACCAAGCCACCCAGGCGCCCCTCAAATTTTCTTGTTTTAAGCCATCACATTTGTGGTAATTTGTTACAGGAGCCCTAGGGAATTAATACACCATTCTTATGATATTCATGCACAGTTACTGGAAGGAATGACACATCAAAACATTTACTCAGTGCCTGACAGAGACCGAGCAACATCTATTCTTGTGCATTTAGTTGTCATGCATCCAGCTTATGTGATATCTGGAGGGAGATGAAATACATATGAAACCAGCACATCCTAGGCAGAACTCAGGCTGTCTTCAGGATGGCAACAAAATGACACCCTCCTCTCCTGAAGGAATCTCCTGACAAATTGCTATACTTCCGTTTTGGACTTGGTTTTGTATGTGTCCAATCACATAAGCATCTTACTGGACTCAGGTTCTCTCTTGTGAGTTAATTCAATTGAATGCAGTTTGTAAAAAAAATGGGAATTAGTTGAATAGCTTTTAAAATGACATATAGTTAGGAAACAACATGCTAACAAACACACTCATAAAATTATTTTATTATCATTCACTTTTTAAATTTCATATTTATAAAAACATATTTTTAAAAAATGGTTTTAACTGGCTTCTGAGATTAAATAGAAACCTCCTACTGTTCCCATCCCATTCTTGATTCTTACTTCTGTAAGAAAATTATTTTAATAATTGTAATGCTTCTTCTTTTATCTTTTCCATATTTTAAAATAAATTTATGCTAATGTTCTTGATTTTTATTTGTTTCAATTTGGATACTCATTGTCTTCTTAATATGGAAGATGGAGATTTTTTTCTCTTTCATTCTTAGCCCTACACCCCCCTCCATACACATTTCCTTTCTTTCTCTTGGTAATTTAATAATGTTATCATTTAATATAATATTCAATGTTTATATCATAAGGATGCTATAACAATTATTCATGCCGAATCACATGGTGCATTATGATTACATTCTGTTTCTTGTACTAATTTTGTTTTCACAAGGTTTAATAATTGGGTTGTTTTCTTTTGCATAGCTTTCAATGTACCAATCCCACAATAACTACTAATTCTTTGAGATTTGTCAGTTCCGTGGAAAATGCAAAATGTCCAATTAGTTTTCATTGCTTTTCTAAGAAATACTTATTCTGGAACACTCATGCTTTTTGCTGCATCTGGACTGGATATTCTTTAGGCTTCTGGTAGAGCTATTCAATTGGGATGGGTCTTTGCCATTGTCTAGCAATGTGTTACAGCTCCTTTTCCTGTATCCACCTCTTTTTTTCCCTGGTTTCATAGTTGGTTTCTTTTCTCATTTTATGGTAGCATAAGTAATTTCTTATAAAGCATGTAGCTGTATATACATTTTTGAGATAGTGCACATCTGAAAATATGATAACTGTACCTCCAAATTATGACTATTTTGGCTGGGTATAGAATAAAACTTGTAGAAGAAAACATAATAGAAGATCGTTGTGACCTTGGGTTAGGGAAAAATTTCTTAGATATTGCACCCAAACCATGGTTCGTAAAAAAAATTTGATAAATCATACCAATTCAAAAGGTAAAATATTTATGCTTCGAACACACACACACACATGCACGCACACATCTTTAAGGAAAAAAAAAACAGACAAATCACAGACTGGAAGAAAATATTTGCAAATCATACATCCAATAAAGGACTTTTATCTAACTCAATAATAAGAATACTAATGACTAAGAAACATGACCTAAGTACTTGAACAGACACATCTACAAAGAAGATGAATAGCTAATATACGTAGGAAAAGATGCCCTATGTCATCACTTATTAAATCACAATGGGATACCACTACACACAGAGAAGACTAGTCAGAATACTGAAGAATGTGACAGGAGTAAGTGTTGGCTAATAAACTGGAACTCTGATATACTGTTGGTATGGATGTAAAGTGGTACAGTCACTTTAGAAAGCAGTTTGGCAGTTTCTTAAGAAGTTAGTATAAACTTAAAATATAACCCAGCAATTCAACTCTTAGATATCTAACCAAGAGAAATTAAAAAGTGTGTCCACACAAGCACTTGTACATGAATGTTCATAATAGTATTATTCATAGTAGTAAAACACTGGAAACAATACACATGTCCATCAGGCAGTGAATGCATTTCGCCTGTCAAGTAGTGTATGTGTACAATGGAATGCTCTTCAATAATAAAAGGGAAAAACGACTGACAGATGCAGCAACATGGATGACATCTCCTCTCCAAATTATGCTACGTGAAAGAATTAAGAAACAAATGACTACGTACGAGATGATTCTTTTTACATTACATTTCTAGAAAAAGCAAGATTTTACAGATAGAAAGTAGATGAGTGATTGCCTAGAACTGGGGGTAGAAGCAGGGATTGATCGCCTATTGGCACGATGGAACTTCTGGAAGCGACAGATAGCTATGTTGTAAAACTGAATCACAGGGATTGTTGTGCAAGTATACAAATACACTAAAGAATCCAACTCTCTACTTACAACGGGTCAGTTTTATGGTATATGATTTATACCTCCATAAAACTGTAAAAAATTTAACATTCAATTTGCAATCAAAACTCTTAGAATGTTTTCATTCTCAAGAAGTGTTTATAAGCCTGGAAATCATGAATGAGACAAACTTGGTTTTGCTCTACTTCGGAAAGCAGTCCTTACATGTTCAGTAAGTCATCAATCCTAAGATTGTTTCCAGTCCAGTGTATGTGGGTTTGGCACACCTGAAGAGTGTCTTTTTTCAGTTAAAGAAATCGATAGAAAATTACCAGAGAAAAGAAAAAATATGACTATACGTACACAGCTAAATTATATTACTTAAATACATCTAAGTATAAGGTTAATTATAACAATTAATTACAGTAAAGAGCACAGGCATCGCCAATCTTTTTTACCTACTAAGGGATCAATACCATCTGCTGGCCCTAATGGAAGTAGGGGCGAATTCTTGATTTTCATTATGTTTGTTCTGTGATTAATTATATATAGTAATCTCTTGAATAATATTGGATTAATGAGAATGGATAATTATACAGGCACATAATGATGGAAGTTTGAGTTTGGAAGATAGAAATGTGTGATGAAAATGCATTAATTCATCTACTCATTCGACAACTGGTACAATATCTGTAGCTACAATCACCCACAAGACAGTCTCTTCCTTAAGGATTTTATCATTGTCTTGTTGAGAAAACATAGAAGTTTAAAGTAGTTGCCATTACCTTTTTTTCCCCACCATTCAGATGGAGATAAATACCAGGTATCCAATTTCATAGACGCCTAGAGGAGAGGGACCTAGCTTAGACTTGGAGGCTCAGGAAACGTTTCCTTTAGGGGATATTTCCTAAGTGGGGTTTGGGAACCTGTCAGCGTTAGACAAATAAACTTGAAAAGGAATAAAGGGAAGATATTCCACATAAACAGACTAGTATATGCTAGTCTGTAGGAAGTAAAAGTAGTTCATTGAGGCTAGAGTTTGGAACATGGTGGGGAAGATGAGGCTCAAGCTATCAATAAAAACTAGATCCTGAAGGCACTTATGTGCCGCTCAAGAGTTTGAAAAATATTCTAAGGCCAGTGGGAGCACATAAAGGATTTTAAGAAAAGGGATGTCACTATTAGAACTAATAATCAGAATGTAAGAGATGTGTCAGAGATAAAACTTCATCAGCTTCGTGTAATAGAAACCCAGCAACAGTAACTTACTGGCTTAGTGAAATAAGACGTGTTTGGTTTGTTTGTTTATTTGTTTGTTTTGATAATAAGGAATCTGAAGGCAGAGAATCCTAACAGAGCATTTCCATGCTGTCACCAGGAACTATGACTTCCACTTTCTGGCTTTCCCGTAATTTATTTGTGGCTTTTCTCCTCATTGTCACAAAAGGGCTGCTATAGTTCAAACACTCCACCTAAATTCTAGGCAGAATGAAGGGAATGGTTGTAGACAAAAGACTAAGAAAACAAGACAGCGAAGTTAGTCACATTTTTTAAAGAACATTCCTGGAGAGCTTCTGGGGTGAAATCAACTTACACTTCATTAGCCAGGATTAGGTCCTATGGTGGCAGCAAGGGAGGCTAAGAGATCAACTATTTCAATTGGGTAAACCTGGGCTTTGGAAGCAAGAATGGACAGTAAGCAGGTAAACAGTAGTGCCTGACTCTGCGTGCCCTGAACTTTAGCAGGGCCAATGGGAATATAGAGAAGCAAATGGATTTAAAAAAAAAAAAAAAAGTGGAGGTAGCAAGACTTACTGACTGTTTAGAAATGGAAGGGAGGGGAGGGAAGAGTCTGAGGGATTCTCAGGTTCTTAACTTGAACAGTTGGACGTGGTGCCATTTACTGGGATACGCAAAGCAAATTTGGGGGGAAAGATGCTAAATTAAATTTTTGGATACATTAGTTCAACGTCCGTCTGTATTATTCAAGGGGATGCATCTGACGACCTGGAAGAAATCTCAGATTAGGTACAGATTAGAAAGTCATCCCCATATACACTGTATTTAAAGCCATGGGAGTGGATGAGACCTTGAGAGAATAAAAAGTGAGAAGAAAAGATAGTCAAGGTATTTCAAAGGTAGAATCAATAGAGTTTGGTAAATTGTCAAATCTGTGTAGAGAAGGAAAGTTCACATTTTATAACCGGGAGATGCTTGGATGCTTTTGGCAGCACAAAAACGAAATAATACTTTATGGCGCTTTTTTTTTTTTTTCCTTTTGACAAGGCATTTTATTATTTGCAGTCTGCTCAAATACATGATCTCTTTAGAATTGCTTTAATGCTCTCGAGGACAAATAGATGATTAAATTGAATATGTTTAATAGAAACTATGTTAAACAGTCGTCATGACTTGACATTTAAGAGGCCTGAGCCCAACTTTCAATTCCATTGCAGACTTTGCCTCTGGGAAGATTATTTACTTGTTCTACATCTTGCCTCTCCATGTGGCAAATGTGGAGACCCACATCCCTGCTCTGCTCGTGCAGATGGGTCAAATAAAGGTTCACGGTACCTGAGATCCAGGACACAGGCACCAGACAGATATAGATCGAGTAACTAAAGGGCATCTTTGTCTCTCTCTTCACTGTGCACAGAGGTCAGGGAAGAGGATTCTTTAGGGTAATTGCTCCTGTGCATTCGTCCCCTACCCCTTGCTTCCAAAAAGCCTAAAGCAGCAGGGTTTCCACACAGACAGAGAGTATGTGGTTGACCTGCTGTATCTGTTTGACGCTCAACACAGAGGAGTTAAAGACAGACTATCAGGCATTTGTTGAACTGATGAAATGCAGAATATAAGCCATTCCTGGGAAAATATTTCCTGCACTGTGGAGATAAATATTTATTTCAGCTGTGCTGGGAAGCATGTGACTAACAAATGGCATGCTCCTTTTTTTTAACGGTCTGTTTATGTTTTAGAGACTTCACATCACAAATCTTGGTCATTTACATCATATAGAACTCTCAAAACATATTTTCCTGAAATACTTTTGAGAAGATCTAAACTTAATAATCAAGCAAATATCCTTCGTTGCCTAAATTCTCATAAATGACTCTGAAGTTTCTAGTTGATAACATGCAGAGATACTGAAGCCTTTTACGCATGTAATTATTTTTTCCTTCAAAGGATACAAAAGCTCACAAGGACGTGTCACAATATATACAACACCGAAGGACATGTTTGTTTAAAAATGAATATTTCGTTACTAAAAATATTTTTTAAATGTGTTAATTTCAGAGGCAAGACTGTATCATAGAAAATGGAAGGCAGAACTTAGGGACTCCCAGGAATAATTCTGTGTATGTTTCTGGGCGCCGCAAGGATAGGTATGCAGGGGAATGTGTTAGGATATCGGGGCCATACCACTGAGCTCTGTTCACTTTTGGTGTCGTGTTCTGTTCCTCAATCTCAGTCCCCTGGTGCCTCTGCTAAGCGGCTCCCTGTCTGTCACATGCAATTCATCTCAATGTTCCACCCTGCTTCACTCACATGTAGGTGAATTCCTTCCTTAGATTTCTCTGACGCGTCACCGGCACGAGGTGGTTATATGCGGTCAGCGTCCTACGGGAGCTGACAATTTCAGGGAATCTCAAACAACAGAAGTGTGAGTAGCAGGCATGTTCTTCAAAGTTCTGGAGCCAATAACATATGAGGAATATCCTCTTTGCTATCTTCTCTTGTGCTTTCCTTCTCCACATTTTTCTTGGAAATTTTACCTCCGCTCCTCTCTTCTTGGTTCCAGATACCCTCAGTTTCCATCTTCCCTGAGCTGCCAAAGAAGTCCCAAAATCATTTTTTGGGTTTGTTTTCATTTTGCAGATACTTTTGCTTTCTCACTGTGCGCCTTCACCTAAATTTACCCTATAATTTCTAAAATAAAATACCTTTTTACCAGTATGAATTGCCACCAGCAACGCTTCTTTCAATTAAATTAAAATGCGAAAATGGTTATTTTTTTCTCTCCTCTAAAAATGGAATGGGCACAAAAACAACATCACCAGCTGATGGGAGAGAACATTGGCTTGCTTTACTGTTTATAATTTGTTCCACAGATATTGCAGTGGTCTGATAGTCTTGTTAAGTAGGCGGAAATGGAGGTTCAGGGACTTTAAGCGACATAATAAATTTGTATAAGTAATAAGTGCCACAAACAGAACCTGAGTTATAGGAATTAAAGTATAGAAATTAAGCATAGAATTTAGAAGTTGAAGTACAGAAATTATACTTAAATACTTAAATAAACACTTAAAATAAATATATATTAAATAAATTATAGATGTATAGTGAAATATTACTGAGCCACAAAAAAGAATAAAGTCTTGCCATTTGCAACAACCCAGACCTAGAAGGTATTATGCTGAGTAAAGAAGTCAGGCAGAGAAAGACAGATATCATATGATTTCACTCACGTGGAATCTAAACACCAAACCAAACAAAACAAATGAATAAATAAACAGAAATAGACTCAGAGATACAGACAACAAACTGGCGGTTGCCGGAGGGGAGGCGAGTGGGAAACAGTTAAAGGGGATTAACAGGTACAAACTTCCAGTTATAAGGTAAGAGCACAGCCAAGGGAATATAGTCGATAATATTGTAATAGTGGTATCTGGTGACAGGTGGTAACTACATTTATTGTGGTGAGAATTGTCCCACCCCTACCTTGTACACCTGAAGCTAACGTGACATTGTATGTCAACTGTACGTCACTAAAAAAAATAATAATAATAAACAAAGTAAAAGAAAATTTGTTCGAAAAAATTAAAGTCAGCAATTGTCAGCTGTAGTAGCCTTAAAAACTGAATGAAATTATGCCTCGGGAAACGGAAGGGTCTGTCATTGTCATCTTAAAACACTTACCTGGCAGACAAACTTGTACGTGGCTCTCAGGGTTAAGTGTAGGTGACATTACCATGATCTTTGTGACAGATCAGTATGTGCACAGGCTTGGTGTCGCTACTATTCTCCACACCTTGGCTAGCATCTGGTCTACTGGAAAAAAATGCATGTGTCTTGTGAGCCCTCGCCAGACTATGGGATGTTGGTGGAGCCACAGCGAATGAAATGTTTTGCTACGACCAAACCAAATGACTTCCTACGAATGAGAAACGTTGGTAATCTTGCGGGTGAGGATGATTACAGCAATTTCGCCATCCTGGTATATTTTCTACCAGTTCTTCAGGGGCTTACAAAGTTACCCCGCAAAGGTCCTATTTTGCTGAGTCCTGGGCACTCCGGCTATCTCTTTTGATGCTGTAAAAATATTAAAAATACATAATAAATAAAACTGTTACCTTTCCCATTGTACATGAGAGAAAACTGAGACACAGAGCGTTTAAGTGGCTGGCTTAGTATCACACGGCAATTGAGGCTCAGAGATGGGATTCAAGCGTGCCGTGGACTTAGGCTGTACTTAGGCTGAGCCTGGGTGTCTCTGAGCTCTGCCACCAGTTTGCCACGTTGCTCCGACGTGTTAAGCAAAGGGCATGTTATGCATTTGAGACCCTGACAAACGATGCGCTCACTGCCTCAAATGAGGGTGATGTCTGTGCCTTTGTCCATACCAGATGCACCTTTTTTCTTTTCTTTTCTTTTTAAGTTTTAGTTAACATACAGTGCAATATTGGTCTCAGAAGTAGAATTCAGTGCCTCATCGCTTACTTACGACACCCGCTGCTCATCACAGGTGCCCCCCTTAATACATCACCCATCTAGCCCATCTCCCACCCACCTCCCTCCATCAACTCTCAATTTGTTCTCTATCATTAAGAGTCTCCTGCGGTTTGTTTCCTTCTCTTCTCTCCACCCGACTTCCCATATGCGCATCTGTTTTGTTTCTTAAATTCTACATATGAGTGAAATGAGATGCAGTTTTATTTTCCTTCCTCAAGCGAAGATAAATGTCACAATCTTTCATCTATTGTACATTCATTTATTCATCCACACATTGATAAACATTCAAAGAACACGTATTTGGCTCCATCTGTGTGCCAAGCACACTTGTGTGTGATAAAGACCCAGACTTCCTGAGCAAAGTATTTTTGTTGCTGTTTTAAGACACTGATAACATTTTCATTAGATACATGATATTCATCTTCCTCATAAAAACCTGATTTTATAAATATAATAACTCAGTCTCAGGAAGGTCAAAAGACTTGCTTCAGTCTGCTGGTTAGGAAATAGCAGGGATTCGAGTTCAGAGCTTCTGATTGGCTTTCGTGGCTTTTGTCGCCGCAGCGCTGAAAAGGAAAGCAGTTGCTGTCAAGCAAGTTCTGCCTAAAACAGTTACCATGGGGGAGGGGAAGGAAAAAAAAAAAAAGAGGTTAGAGTGGGAGAGAGCCAAAGCATTAGAGACTGTTAAAAACTGAGAACAAACTGAGGGTTGATGGGGGGTGGGAGGGAGGGCAGGGTGGGAGGGAGGGCAGGGTGGGTGATGGGTATTGAGGAGGGCACCTTTTGGGATGAGCACTGGGTGTTGTATGGAAACCAATTTGACAGTAAATTTCATATATTAAAAAATAAAAAAATAAAAAATAAATAAAAAATAAAAAAATAAAACAGTTATCTGGGAAGAGCCAATAATGGGTACATTACTTGTATTTCATGCTTTTATTTCCAGTTCTCACAGGTGAATTGAAAATTTTTATTTTATTACAGACTCTTAATGTCCACAAGTAAATGCAGGTATGTTTTGAATTTTGCAGATCTTGGGGCGCCTGGGTGGCTCAGTCAGTTAAGCGTCCAACTCCAGCTCAGGTCATGATCTTGCGATTCGTGAGTTCAAGCCCGTGTGGGGCTCTGTGCTGACAGCTTGGAGTCTGGAGCCTGCTTTGGACTCTGTGTCTCCCTCTCTCTGCCCTTCCCCCGCTCGTACTCTGTCTTTCTCTCTCTCTCAAAAATAAATAAACCTTAAAAAAACTGAATTTTGCAGCTCCTACTCCTCCAGCTTGGAAAGGAGCTTAAGTCAATAGCTCTGAAACATACATGTGTTTCAGTGAAACACTTGGTGGTGGGGGCGGGGTGGGGGGGGGGAAGGGTGGAAGGATTCATTCACTTTTAAAAAGCAGTTCATTTTCTCTTTTGCTCTATTTTATCGTTAGCCCAAGTATTTATAGATACATTAGTCTTTCTTGCTGGTAAGGAGGTTTCAGAATATTTTAGATGTATGAAAAGTTAATTGGCCTCATTGAAAATCGAGCACTGTAGGAGTGCTGGGCACATCACAGAGACCTGACCAAAACGGGCAGCAGAAACATGACTTTGGCCTCGTTGTTTCCATTCTGTAAACGAGTCAGTAAACCCAGGACAGAACTACTCAGATGTGGTTTCATAGGGGCAGAGAATTCCTTTGACAAGAATGTGGACTGATTCAATGGACTTTTTATGTCCAAAATATATATATATTTTTTTCACACGGTTCTTAGAATCATGCAGTCATTTACTTAATTTTGTGTTGTCTTAAAAGATAATAGCTTTAATAAAGTAAAATAAATTATCAAGTCAAACAAGATGAGTTTTTTCCTAAAAAAATATATCCACTCAGACATTTACTCAGACTATGAATGTATATATACTGTTGCTTGCAGATTCTATCTAATTAATAATTGATAAGATTTTTCTGGATAGAAAATCTTTTTACTGGCCAATTTCTGAGAAATTGTACCACTTTAAAGCTGCCATAAGGTGATTTCCATAGATGGGGTACCTGGGTGTCTCAGTTGGTTGACTGTCTGACTCTTGATTTTGGCTCAGGTCATGATCCCAGGAGGTGAGATCAAGCTCCATGCTGGGCCCTGAGCTAAGCATGAAGCCTGCTTGGGATTCTCTCTCTCTCTCTCTCTCTCTCTCTCTCTCTTTCCCTCCCTCTGCCCTTATCCCCCACTTGTGCTCTCTCCCTCCCTCTCTCTCTCTTTCAAAAAAAAAAAGGTGATTTCCATAGGTAACTGTGGGTTTATCATTAAAATTTTAAAGGGAAAATGAACTTTATTATTTATTTGTTTTCCTTGACCTCCAGGAATATATTAAAAGGAAACTCAGTTATTCTCTGGTTACTGTGGAGATTCTTAGAAATTATAAATGACGAGAGCTTTGAAATCGAGTGTTGACTTTTAGTTATCTCGTCAAAAATAGTGTAGCTAAGACATGTGGAGTGCTATGGAGTGCTAGGGAACATCCCATTTTACAAGATCTTTAATATATGAACTAGATTCTCACAAAAAGCCAAGTCATCAACTTCAGACTAGTTCAACCACAAACTATTCAACCATGCCAATAGTGTGTTCTCTGGAAATTGGAGGGAATTTAATCTTTAAATAACTGAATTCTCAGATCCCTGATGAAGATAGCCGGGAGTGCTGTAGCATGGCTCTTTTCCAGGTTCAGTCAGTGCTGAGGTGACTTTTTGTTTCTTCTTCATAGCCAATTATACAACTTCTATGATTGATGTTAAAAGAAGATTCCTTTGATTCATCAGAAATTTATGAGTAACTACTCTTCCCTGTACTTACCTAGTCAGTGGAGATAGTACAATGAATGACTTAGTCTTTGAACTTGAGAATCCCTCTTTGTTAAAAAACCAATTAAAAAAAATAAACCAAACTTTAAAAATACCATTACGCCACTCTTGTGTCTTGGTAAATAAGTATGTTAAAAAAATACTTTCTCGTTTTAATGATGAGCTTTGAGGATTGGGGCTGTTATGTGGAATGATGGCCCTTTATCTAGAGTAGATGACTATTATATATGGAGATAACACACAACTTGTTTGAACTCTAGAATTTACATTGAAAATCACTTTTTTCTAACATCTAGAAGATAAATATTTAGCCTGATATTTCCCTCTTTTTTTAAATAAAAGATGTTGGGCGCCTGGGTGGCTCAGCCGGTTAAGCATCAGACTTCAGCTCAGGTCATGACCTCATGGTTTGTGAGTTTGAGACCTGTGTTGGGCTCTGTGCTGACAGCTCAGAGCCTGGAGACTGCTTCAGATTCTGTGTCTCGCTCTCTCTCTTTCTGCCATCCCTGGCTCTCACTCTGTCTCTCTCTGTCTGTCACTCTCTCAAAAATAAATAAACATTAAAAAAATTAAAAATAAAAAATAAAAGAAGGCAACTCAGACTTTCCATGTGTTTGCATCATTGCTGAGAACTGTGCTTTTATTAATTGTTTTCTTTTTAGTATAATTGGCATGATATCCTTGGCATTGGACATTCAAAGCCATTTGTTTTTTCTTTTTTTTTTTCTTTTTTTTTTTAATGTGTATTTATTTTTGAGACAGAGAGAGACAGGGCATGAATGGGGGGAGGGTCAGAGAGAGAGGGAGACACAGAATCGGAAGCAGGCTCCAGGCTCCGAGCTGTCAGCACAGAGCCCGATGCGGGGCTCGAGCTCGTGAACCACGAGATCATGACCTGAGCCGAAGTTGGACACTTAACTGACTGAGCCACCCAGGCACCCCCATTTGTTTTTTCTTACATGTTTTTTAGATTTTCTTTATATTAGGCAATCATATTCCTACAGAAAAATGTAGCAAATTGGAGAGCTTTAGTTCAGATATTAACAAAAACCATAAGCTAGTGGGATTTATGCTTAATAGAGTAAATATATGCTTTTTGTGCACATTTTTCAGAGAGGAAACTCTTCACCATTCCAACTGATGGGGAAGGTTTTGGAAAACCTGCCTCTGCCTAGTCTATACAGGTTAGCTCTATAAGAAGACAAATATGGATAGACTTTTGTCTTTTTATAGAAAGTAAAAGTTCACATTGCATTTTGGTCATTAGTTTCGCCACCTTTCTCCATCCTGATCCTTATAATTCAACTGAAGCTTCCTTGCTGGTGTACCAAATGCAAGAAAGACTCTCCCAACTTGATCTGCAAGGCTAATGGCTGGATTTGACACAGCATATGCTGTAACATACTATTGGTTACTGAGTACACACAGAGGCTAGAGATGGCTGGCCATGGCCACGCTTTTGGCTTGGAGTTGCGCCCTGAACTTCCACATTTGAAACGAGTCCATGATTTTCTGGCAGCCTGATCCATTACCCATGTGACAAGAGAGCCAAAGTGGTAAACCAGTTTCCCCAAGGCTCAGATGTACCCAAAATGTTTACCTTGTACACTGATCTATATACGCTTTTATTGGAAGGTGGTTGCTACTTTGTGAAAGTGCTGTACTATCTCTTTTGAGATGGTACCCATTAACATCTGTTGTTTTTTGGAATACCATGTATTTAAAAAAATACATTTTTGAATAAAGTCCAAGGTAGGAGTGCTTGATGACTTAGGAGAGCTAAATCATCATTTAGGGGTTTCCCAAAGGAATGTTGTTGTCAACATCTTGTCACATTCTTAGCTGAGTTCTTGACATGCAAGTTCATGCTGGTTACTTCATACCAAAAGCTAAAGGTGAAGTAGACAATTCTATGATTCCATGTGTTTTAGGGACCATGGACTACACATGAGGCCATAGGAAGATAGTGTATGGCTCAGGATCAGGATTAAATGAAGAGAAACTTGATTCCTAAATAAGCAGCAACATGCCAGAATCCATTTTTTATTTGTGTGTTTGGAAGCAGGTAGACAGAGAAGACATCACATAAAAGTCATGAAGACCGAGATAAAAATTACAACTGTTTGAAAATCAAGTCTTTTTTTTTTCATATTTGGAAGGAGTCTGACATCTCTAGCTTCGATTTAGAGACGGGATGTGTAGGGTGAAGCGTTTGAACTTTCTATTGTTTAAGAAGTGCCACTAAAGGGATGGGTTGGCCATTATAAAATATGAGCAAAGCAACCGCTAAAATAAGATGCAGCCAATATTTATCTAGATGATAAATTCATGTCAGGAATTCCAATTTACTGTACATCTATGGACTTATGATACCCACCATTAATCATACTTTTACCGAGAGAGCCCATTATCATCGGTACAGAGCCACCAATGAAGCAGAAGCAAGGATAAAATAAAAAGAGGTTGCTAGGATGAAGGTTGCAGATTCTAAACAAAGATGAGTGACACACGTTGGGTAGGATAAATCTACAAATAGCCTGGGGCCAGACATCAGACATTATTTGAAATGACAAACTTCACATTAACTAAAAGGGAGAGAAAAAGTTTATAGATGGAGACAGACGGTGGTGCTAAAAGTTATACAACTGCATGATTCATTTCCAGAAGAAATCAATGTTGAGGTGACTTTTTTCCTCCTTCAGAACCAATAATGAGCCTCCTATAATTAGGTAAACTTTCTCTGTCCTATCAAAACAAACTGTTAAGCCACAGCGAGGCCACTGACACATCTACCCCTCAACCAAAGCTATAGTATTTTAATCTAAGTACAATGCAAAGATGTATGAGTCAATCTACCGTAAATTTTCAGCAAGTAGTATGTGTCATTGGAAATAACTTCTGCTTTTCCGAAGACCGTAGATTTATTCTGTAGGAGTTTTAGAAACAAGCAACAATAATTTTAGCTAAAGCAATTCCCTGCGTTCACTAAACCATAACTGTCTGAAACTAGTTATTTCTAGAATTACACAGAACCAAAATAGCAAACATGTAAACAGAGAGCTATGGGTTAGATTCATCAAATGGGGGAAGAAAAAGTTTTGAATTTTAAGGTATAAAATATCACATCTGTGAACTATTTATAGGTGCCCAATTTTAATGCACAATTCAAGCACTAATTAAAAACATTCTCCATAAATAGAAAACCAATTTGCCCGTGTGTGCGCAGAGCGAGTAATACAATCAACTTTCTCCAGCTATCAGTTTTCTCTTCATACGGTCGGTCAAAAAGTAATTGACCTTTGGACTTCTCATTAAAACTCAGCAAGTGAGGCTGGAAAAATGAAGCTGGGTCTATTCATGCCATCAAATAGGGTTATAGCATATCTAATCCTGTCGTTTTCAGCTTTCTCTATTGTCAACACAAGTTGCTGGGCCGTGGTCTGAACCAACTAGGGGAAAGAGCAGAATTGAACCGATTGGCCATGCCACATTTATGCATCCACACCGACAGAGTCTTGGTTTGCCATAAAGCTAATAGACTAAAAATATAAGACAAGTGACATCTGAGCCAGCCTGGACACTGGGATGGAGAGACGGAGTCTCACTGTATCAACCCTATGTCTTTAGCTTGTGTGGATGCTTAAGGTAAATTCCAGGAGGAGAAATCCTCTTACCTTCTGAAAGTTCTGGGAAATACTTGTATTATAGACAACTTGGGGCAAATTGGTGGTGGGGGGAGAGATGGGTAATACGTTTTCCTGGGAAAGGATAAAATTATGGAAATTAATAAACAAGTCTATGGGAGTCTAAAATTGGAGCTGGGAATAACCAGAGATAGTGTCATTAATTCCCTTTATTTCACAGATCATGGAAAAATGATAAGACCCAGAGATATAGAGCAACTAGCCCCAAGGCACACTTTGCTAAAATGTGTATTTGGGTCTCAACTCCAAGCTGTATTTTTTTTCTCAGTCACAGCATGGTTTTACTACTCTTTCATGTACTTTCATTTTGTTTGTTAAAAATAAAGAAAAATTTAAAAAGAGAACCAAAATTCTCATTGAGGACATCTTGCAAAGCCACACATATGTGCTTCCTGGTGAGGGTTCCCTCTGCTATGGCCTTCTCATGTGATCTTGGTCATTTTCAAGTACATAGTATCCCCTGCCCCCCTTTTTTAGTCCCAAGCTCTTGTGATGGTTTTTGTGCACTTCTTCATGGAAAGTCAAGATTTAGAATGTATCTTCAGATTTTTCGCAAATAAAGTGTGAATCTTTACATTCGACATGAAACTTGTGTTTAAATTAAGGTGATCATATGCATTATCTTTCAAAGCACACATTTGTGAGGGTGGATGAAGCACTTTTCATTATCACAAAAGGGCAAAGGTGCAAACTTGAACTGTTCTTTGCAAACTAGCATATGTGATATCCCTAACTTTAGTGTTTCCAACATCCATAATAGTAAAAAGCTCCCTGTACATTCAGGTATCCGTTTCATTTGTGGGTATTTGATGATTTTGCTTTGTTTTTTTTTTTTTTTTTTTTTATTTTGAAAGGCAGCATTATGTAGTGGAAAGATAAAAAGAAATAGAAAAAGATCTGGTGGCCCAAGACCTACTTCCAACTGTAAGACCTTATGCAAATGTTCTCTCTTGGATCCAGTATTTACCCAATTAAAACACAGGGATGGACTAAATCATCATTAGATTTTCTTCTAGCCCTTAATAGCCAAGAGTTTATATGCCCTCCAAATTTCCATTTAACATGTATGTATTTTTATGTGTGTACATATACATATGTGCATATATACATATATATATATACACACATATGCCTGTATAAAAAATAGAGGTCAATTATGAAAAAATACATAAAGTTTCAAAAATATTAAATAAGAAAATAACCAGTCTTGTGTCTGGAATATGCTGTTGGTAATGTTATCTTTGAAAAGAAAGCGAAATAGTTTATCTATATTTCAAGTCGCACCTAGAGACATGATGTTAGAGCAACTTGGTAGTTCAGTGACAGACAGGAAATGTTTTTTCATGTGTGTTTTTGGCAAAACCCTACAGTTTGGGATACTGGTGGTTTTTTTGTTATACAAAGTCTTTCATGTGGCAAAGTCACATTAGACGCTGTCTGGTTGCTCTTGGTTACCAAGGCTTTTCCTATTTGACTCACCTTCAATTTTTAGGCAAATTCTCCAGCTTCCTGCCATTGTTTCTGGATGTCTGCAAGTTCTGGCAATCTTTTATGTGTCTACTGAAAGGAAAGACTAGGTGGGCGATAAAAGACTGTTACGTGGCCCATGTAACTTTAGAGGTGCGAATTATTAAAAACATAAAGGTAGTTGGATAAGAAATAGAATTTATCATAAAGTTTAGATCCTTATCTAGTTTAATAAATCCCCCCTTTTAAATTATAAGCGATAAGCCTTATCTGCCTTCTGCATATGTCGCAGGCACAATCTAGGGCAGTGTTTTGTCTTTCCCTATTGCTTGTCTGAACTCATTTTGCAACTTCTTTAAGTAATCTTGCTCAGCCAGGGAGACAAGCACAAGCATGGGTGATTTCTCCCTTCTGCTATGACTTTTTTTAAAGGTTTTATTTTATTTTAATTTTAATAATCTCCACCCCCGACGTGAGGCTTGAACTCACAATGCCGAGAACAGAGATCGCGTGCTCTACCGACTGAGCCAGCCAGGTGTCCCTATCACTCTTCGTTGTGAATTTTAGGCACAAGATTGTTTCTTCATACAATTACTATAATATATTCCTACTCAAGCTGCAGCAAAAGAATAGTTTTTTACAAAAGAACTTCTCAAGCTATGAGCTTGACAATGTGTTAAGCATTTTATACAAATAATCTCGGCCAATCCTCAATATGATCCATTACACAGATGAAACAAGGCTCAGAAGTGTCAATTACTCAACCAAGTCTGTACAGCTAGTTAGTGGCAAAACCAGACGCATATGAAATCCAAAACCTGTGTCCTGAACAACTGTAGTATGTTATCTCAGGGTATACTATGCGGTAACAACTCTGTTGGTTACTTTTTGAACAAAATCTTATACTTTAAAAACTCTTACTGGCACATCCATTTAGCATATTTGGTCCTCAAGATGCTCTATGAGGGCAGCATAAAGGGCGTGTGCTAAGGTTCGTTTCATAGATGAAGAATCAGTACTTGGAGAGGATGATCCAGTGTCCCCAAAATAGCAAGCCGTAGTGCCATCAGCCATCCCTCTGTTTTTGGGCAGCTGCTCTAGTGCAGAAATCCCTAAAACCAGAGTTATTTTCCAAATAAACTAAAAAAAAAAAAAAAAAAAAAAAAAAGAGGTAAGTAATTAAAACCTTAAAGAGGCCAAAATCTGAAAGCTTAATTAATCAATCTTAAATAAGGAACAATTGCTATATTAATCACATGCTGGAGAAACCACTTAACACATCCTTCTCCCTCTCTCTTACCTATTTCACATCCCACACAATGACTGGCCAGTCTGAATTTGTGACAACCCCAGGAGTGGTGGTTAATATGACCCAAATCTCTACGATTCCCTGTTTTATCATGCACCAGCTTATATGGAGTAGTCTGGTTTTCCTACTAAATGCTAGTGTTACATACAGAAACCATTCTTTATAGGTCTTTCCATCGAGTGGGTACTCACTAAAAGTGTGTTGACTAAAAGCAGAAGGTAGTTTTACTAAGACATGTAATAACAACATTTATTAGTCCTTAATCTTTAATATACGCCGGGAGCTTTGTAAGTACTTTAAGTGTATTAAAATATTTCATCCTGACAGCTACCTTATTTTACCCCAGTCTCCCAGGTATGAAAAATGAAGCATAAAGAATTCAAGCAGTTTGCCAGAGTCATAACATACTAAGGGGCAAGGTGAGACTTTGAACACAGTTAGTGCAGTTTAGAAAAATTAAGATTTCTAACTCATTGGCACTTAGGGATTCTGTTAGGGAGTATTCTTTTTAGTCTCTGATTCATTTCATAAAAATAGAGAAAATGCATTCCAATAGTGTTTTGCTACTGAATTGATGTACTGGATGTAAAATCATTTTTAAAAAGAACTTCAAGTTTTTCTACCAGAATTAAATGGTACTCGATCGTTTGGGGATCAGACCAGGGGGGAAAAAAATGCTGCTTGAACAGATTCTCAGCTGAGTATCTGACAAGAGCTGGCATCAGGCAGTAGACAACAACAGGGGCCTTAGAGCAGGCGGAGCGAGGACAGGGACGCAGCTCCATCCCTGTTTCTGGCCAAGTTTGCCAGAAGCAGAACCCTTCGGCAAGGATGTGAGCACCTCTTTGGCCTCGTGCCAAACTAAATGTGAAATTTTACTCCAGTTATGTCCGGGCACACAAACTATAATTTCCTGTTTGGGACTCATTCTATGTTACTGATTCTTGATTTGCCCCTGTTCTTTTATCCTGTCCTTTTTAGATGGTAGCACAGGCTCATTTGCCTTGTGGCTTCCAGGTTTGAATTTTCCCAGGAGGGAAGCAGCACTGGTTGGAGATCAGAAGGTGGGAAGAGAGAGAAGTGAGGTACTCCCTCCACACTCGCCCTGTGGGCCAGAAGGACATGTTCCTGCGAAGGACCTGACTAATATATCCCATATCTGAAAGGGTATCCTCATTGTGGATTTCAGCAGAGAGGAGAGCCACCACATGTCTATTTTTTTATATGCGTCTCTTACACCCCGCCCCCTCCCCCTGTGCCACTGGACCAGAAGGAATGGACTTTCCCCCTTTCTTTTGTGATAAATACATCTTTTACATCATATCCTTAATTTCACTTCCCATGGTTTGGAATAAAGCACAGTTTGCAACCTCCCACTTGAATCTTCTGTAGAAACAGCTGTTTCAACTGCTGCAGGGTGAACAGGAGTGAACTGACCTTGGGACCGTCAGTGAGATTGGGATTTGGGGTGAGACAGATCCAAGCAGAAGGAAGAGCTTATTCCAGAATAGAAAAAGGGTCTTAGTGCATTCAAAAGGAGATTCTACATGGTTGGAGCAAAGGCTTAAGGGGGAGTGTGGTGAGAGATGTGGCTGTCAGGGTGAGTAGGGGCAAAGGGACCATGCTTTACATGCTGAGACTGTGACCTCTGAGCCTTTGGGAACAGAATTTTGGTGATACAATTTGACGCTATTAGCATGATGGTTACTATTACATATATGTAATCATTTATATTGTAATTTTGTGTATAATACTAATTAGATGGTCATGCAACATTGCAAAGAACTTAAAGAAAACTAATGTGGCCGGAGTTGGCTGGTGTGGGGAGGCCTTGGAAGGGCTGGTGAGACAGCAGAGCCAAAGAAGGCAGTGTCTGATAAGGTTGGGAATCTGGTTCTGCAATCTGCTGATACCACCTCATACCTGTCAGAATGGCTAAAATTCACATCTCAGGAAACAACAGGTGCTGGCAAGGATACAGAGAAAGGGGAACTTTTTTGCATTGTTGGTGGGAAGGCAAACTGGTGCAGCCACTCTGGAAAACAGTATGGAGGTTCCTCAGAATATTAAAAACAGAACTACCCTACGACCCAGCAATTGCACTATTGGGTATTTATCTAAAGCATACAAAAATGCTGACTCAAGGGGCACATGCACCCCAATGTTTATGGCAGTGCTATCAACAACAGCCAAACTATGGAATGAGCCCGAATGTCCATCGACTGATGAATGGATAAAGAAGATGTGGCATATTTATACAATGGGATATTACTCAGTGATCAAAAAGAATGAAATCTTTCCATTTGCAATAACGTGGGTAGAACTAGAGTGGAGTATGATACGTGAAATAAGTCAGTCAGAGAAAGACAAATATCATATAATTTCACTCATGTGGAATTTAAGAGACAAAATATATGAACATAGGAGAAGGGAAGGAAAAATAAGATAAAAACAGAGGGAGGCAAACCATAAGAGCCGCTTAAATACAAAGAGCAAACTGAGGGCTGCTGGCAGGGGGTTGGGTGGGGGCTGGGTTAAATGGGTAATGGGTATTAAGGAGGGCACTTGTTGGCAAGAACACTGGGTGTTATATGTAAGTGATGAATCACTAAATTCTACTCCTGAAACCGTTATTACACTATATGTTAACTAACTTGGATTTAAATAATATTTTTTAAAAAGAAGAAAATACTGATCTAAAGCTTCACAAGGACTGGTCATAAGATTCACATATGGATGAGAGCAAGGGTGTTTCCTCCCCACTTAGGCTCCAACATCCATTGATCCAAATACAGTCCTAAAACAGTCTTAAGTAACAGCTTGTACAGAGAAAGGGGGAGTGAATGTACATAAACTCCTATGGTAGTTTCCTTAGTTGTTTATTTAGTTAAAATATTACTAACGTGAAATTTCCACAGCCTTAACTGAAGGGCAAATTTAAAGGACAAATGCTGATTCCCATTATGTCATGCCCTTTTTCTAAAATTACAAAGTTCTTAAATCCCCTATTCAAATCCACTGCCCCAGCCCTTGACTTTAACCAGAGCAGTTTTTGATATCCTTTAGGGAAAGGTGATAGAGGAAGGGAAGCTAATATTTCATCATGTCAGTGAATTTACTATTTATGTAATCCTATTACATTCTCCTCGCAACCTCAGAGAAGTTGAATAATGCTCAAGGTTATCAAGCAAGGAATGGCAAAACTGTGTTGTGAGCTCAGGTATGCTTCCTATTAAAGCCCAAGTTTATTCTATCCTACCATGTTGATTTTCATGCTTTCTCTTCAGCAGCAGAAAAGAGGAGAATTAATTTTCTTGCTGCACATCTGAAGTCTAGGGATATATCAGGAAAAGGGAAGGAGAATGTTGGACTCTTGAATAAATTCTGTTCTATTTGATGAGCCTCTATTACGTGTTGAGCTCCATGAAAAAGATGGAGTCCAATCCCTCAGGTAGCTAGACAACAAAGTTCTGTATTTAATACAGTCGTTCAAGGAAAAAATGCAATTCAACATGATCAATGCTTTTATGGAATGAGCATTAACCAAGTCCAGAGAAAATTTCCAAGAATAATAATCTACATTTACATGGGCAAAAGAAGAAAAGTCTTCACCATGAAAATTGAAACTATGGGGGCGCCTGGGCGGCTCAGTCGGTTGAGTGTCTGACTTCGGCTCAGGTCATGGTTTTGCAGTTCGAGCCTCGCATCAGGCTCTTGCTGACAGCTCAGAGCCTGGAGCCTGCTTCGGATTTTGTGTCTCCCTCTCTCTCTGACCCTCCCCCGCTCATGCTCTCTCTCTCTCTCTCTCTCTCTCAAAAATACACATTAAAAAAAGGAAAAAAATTGATACTATGTATAGATGCTTGCGATGATCAATTCAGGGTTCAGAAAACTTTGGAGACTGAAGATCTAATGTACAGCATAGTGGCTCTAGTAACTATGGGAGGTGATGGATGTGTTAATTAACTTGATTGTAGTAATCATATAACATCATCACACTACACTTTAAATATATACAACCTTGTCAACTCTCAGGAAAGCTGGAGGAAAATAAAGCACTTTGGAGAGAGAAGGAATCCCTGCCATTACCTAGAATGCCATTTATACATCTGTAATTATTCCCATCAATTACACTCACTGTGTGGCTAAAATCCCATACACGCGGGCTGCACCACATAGGTGAACACATTGGAGGAACAGACTTAAGTATGATTTCAGGTTCTAGAAGTCCAGCCATTCTCTAGAAGGAGATTGTTCATCACCAACACTGAAAAGTTCATTAATAATGAAGAGATTGGCTTACTTAACAATATAAATTGTCAAGTTCCAAAATAAGAAATACTTTTTTCTGGCATTTGTTTATTCACCCATTTATTCAACAACTAGTTATTAAGTGCTTCATCTGTGTCAGGCACTGTTCTAGGTTCTCCCAAAAGTGTAATGAATAAGTCCCTCCCTTCATACAATTAGTAAAGTGAGATAAGTAGATAACGGACAGGATAATATTGTACCAAAAAAATTTTACAGACTTTGCTTCTCAATGTAGTCTTTATCTGGTTTGAGATGGTTCATTCTTTTTTATTATTATTATTTAAATCCAAATTAGTTAACATATAGTGTAATAATGATTTCAGGAATAGAATTTAGTGATTCATCACTTACGTATAATACCCAGTGCTCATGCCAACAAGTGTCCTCCTTAATGCCCCATCACCCATTTAGCCCATTTCCCCCCAAAACCTGCCAGCAACCTTCAGTCTGTTCTCTGTATTCAAGAGTCTCTTATGGTTTGTCTCCCTTTATGTTTTTATTTTATTTTTCCTTACCTTTCCCTATGTTCATCTGTTTGGTTTCTCAAAATCCACATGAGTGAAATTATATATTTGCCTTTCTCTGACTGACTTATTTCACATATCATAGTACACTTTATCCACGTTGTTGCAAATGGCAAGATGTAATTCTTTTTGATCACTGAGTAATTTTCCCTTGTATATATATATACCACGTCTTCCTTATGCATTCTTCAGTCGATGGACATTTGGGCTCCTTCCATATGTTGGCTATTGTCAATAGTGCTGCCATAAACGTTGGGGTGCACGTGCCCTCCCGAATCAGCATTTTTTATCCTTTAGATAAATACCTAGTAGTGCAATTGCTGGGTTGTAGGGTAGTTCTATTTTTAATTTTCTGAGGAAACTCCATACTGTTCTGGAGAGTGGCTGCACCATTTTGCACTCCCACCGGCAGTGCAAAAATGTTTCTCTTTCCCCGCATCTTTGCCGACATCTGTTGTTTCTTGAGTTGTTAATTTTAGCCATTCTGACAGGTGTGATGTGATATCTCATTGTGGTTTTGATTTGTATTTCTTCAATGATGATTGATGTTGAGCATCTTTTCATGTGTCTGTTAACCATTTGGACATTTTCTTTGGAAAAGTGTCTATTTATATCATTGCCCATTTCTTCACTGGATTATTTGTCTTTTGGGTGTTGAGTTTGATACGTTCTTTATAGATTTTGGATACTAACCCTTTATCTGATATGTCATTTACAAATATCTTCTCCAATTCTGTTGATCACCTTTTAGTATTGCTGGTTGTTTTCTTCTTTGTGCAGATTTTATCTTGATGAGGTCCTAATAGTTCATTTTTGCTTTTGTTTTTCCTTGCCTCCAGAAACATGTCAAGTAAGAAGTTGCTGTGGCCAAGGTCAAAGAGTTGTTGCCTGTTTTCTCCTCTAGGATTTTGATGGTTTCCTGTCTTATGCTTAGATCTTTCATCCATTTTGAGGTTATTTTTGTGTATGGTGTAAGAAAATGGTCCAGGTTCATTCTTCTGCATGTTGCTGTCCAGTTTTCCCAACACCATTTGCTGAAAAGACTCTTGTTTCCATTGGATATTCTTTCTTGCTTTGTCAAAGATTAAACAAAACAAAACAGATGAACATATGGGGATGGAGAAGGAAAGAGGGAAACAACTACGAGAGTCTCTTAAAGATAGAGAACAAACTGCGGGTTGATGGAGGGAGGTGGGTGGTGGATGGGCTAGATGGGCGATGAGTATTAAGGAAGGCAGTTGTTCTGATGAGCACTGGGTGTTGAATGCAACTGATGAATCACTGAATTCTACTCCTGAAACCAATATTGCACCGTATGTTAACTACCTAGAATTTAAATGAAAATTTGGAGAAAAAAAATACCACCTTTGTTGTCTCTGAAGTTTCTATCCTTCGTTTACTTATCTGCTAACATTGACTGGTACCACACCCTCAACCAGGTGTAGAGGAGGACACATGGATAGAGACAAATAATGCCTGCCTAAATTAAGCACTCTCATATACTCTTAGTGGGAACTCAATTAATATATGTCAAAATTTAAAAATGCATTTACCCTTTGCCCCAGAAATACCATGCAAGAAAACTTACCCTTTTCATACAGCATTATTTGTAATAACAAAATACAGAAATCACTGGTTAGATACATTATGGTACATCCAAACAACAAATGATATGCATATGTTAAAAAAAATGTAATAAATCTGTATGTCTTAATATTGAAAACTGCCCAAGATACAATAAGTGAGAAATCAGAGTATTCGACAGTATGTTTATATACTGTTTGTGTAAAACAAACAAAATATATATGAGTAGGTTTACACATAAAATTTGCTTTGGTTTTGTTTTGAAGTTGGGTATTGGGATGGGTTTGTTTTCTTTTCTTATTTATTTATTTATTTATTTGACATATAGAGAGAGAATTTTTGAAAGGGATACTTTTGGGAAGCAAAGCTAGGGAAGGGAAATCACTACCTCATATTCTTTCTGCTTTCAGTATCTGTTTTATCTTTTAAAAACCATGAGCTTAAATTAATTTCATTAAACAACATAAAAATGGGACTAGAAATGAAATCTCAATCCTCTATTTTGTTTAGCTTAATAAAGTAGTTCTGCCTTCCAAAATAGTTGTAATTCAGAGGAAATAAAGAAAGTCCCTAAAACAAACTTACAAGAAACAACATCAGGATGTTAAACAATATCACTTGTAAAACCTAAAACAGGAGCATATTACTAAACTTACTTCTCATGAAAATCTATTGAAATTGACTTCAAAGGCTGAACCACATGTCCTTGACAGCCACCAGGGGCCTGTTAACATAACCTCTGCTTGTTTTCTCTCATATTATTCTTGCAGTACAATTATAACTGGAAGTCCTCAAACCTTGTAATTGTCAACTAACTTTTGCAAATGTGAACGGTTGACCAAGAATTTAAAGGGAAGGCCCCTCCTACCTTCTCTGAACTTTGTGGTGGTCTTTGGGTGCAAAATGATCTAACTCAAACAATCCTCAAATAGGAGCCAAAGAATAAAATAATTGTCTTTTCAGGAAAGGTTTCTCTGCGGACAGCAAAGTTCTCTGAGAAGGAATCTGTATAAGATGATATCCTTTTCCCAGAAGTTATTGGCATCCATCCAAGATTTTTCTTTGAAAATTAACATCCTCATATATACAGATAGGTTTGCTATCTGAGCTCAGCTGGATCAGCCCATTTTTTTTTTTTTTTTTTTATTTATTTATTTTTTTTTTTTGGATCAGCCCATTTTTTGCACAAAGTGTATCAATATTCTGTCTATGCCCCAGACACTCTTATTAATCCAGCACAATTTCTCTTCTTCCTGTGTCTGCTTTTTACAAACAATCATAACCAACCATAGATAGCAAATATTCCCAAAAGTGCACAAAATAATAGCTAATACACGTAGAAAGCTGTTTGGAGCTCAAATTGCCTTCAAGAAGAATTCAGATCCTAAGCACTGTAATTTCTGATAGAAAGTCCCATGCGTATTAGCATATTGTGTTAATTATTTTCTATTTTTTTTAATATAAGAAATTTATTGTCAAATTGGTTTCCATACAACACCCAGTGCTCATCCCAAAAGATGCCCTCTTCAATGCCCATCACCTACCCTCCCTTCCCTCCCACCCCCCTCTATTTTTCTTTTTTACTGATAGAGCAGCATCTGTTGCTATTGTTACTCAGGTGTGCTGTATAGAGACTAAATATGCAAGGTGGGAGAACATCTTGTAGACGGTCATGCCCAATGGACAGAGCATACTATGCCATTAGTGTTACTGCTGCCAGGCACTGGCCTAAGTGCTTGACATATACTATTGCAGTATACTTGACATATACTATTTCAACTTCCTGACGATCTTCGAAATAAAGGTGTTGATTCAATTCTACAGATGAGACATGGAGGTTCAAGAATATTATCTGGAATCACACAACTAGTAAGTGTTGTGACTTGAGTGTCTATGTATTTTCTTCGAAACCCCAAGAGTAGGACTAACATCACAGAGCTTTAAATGTCCAAAGTGGCCATTTTTTTTTATCTCCTAAGAAGAGCAATGACCAAAAAGCCCCAATAACTTTCCTGTAGCCAAAATAAAACATCAGTTTAAAGTCCAATGTAAAAGACCAAAGTTAGAAACAGTTAATATCTTCCCCTCTTCCTTTGCTGCCCCCATCTGCAGCTTGAAAAGACCCTTTCTGTGGGTTTTCCTGGAAATATTTATACTCTCCAATTCTCTAGTCAGAAGGGATTTTATTCTACCATATTTGGGCAGCATAACTACAAGGTAAAAAAAAATAGATGACAAAATTCAAGAGAACACAAAAAGTCCCAAGATCTTTATTTAAAGGAGAGCAAGATTTTCCTCCTCCAGAGAAACTGGTCTCACTCCTTTTCCTATAAAGGAAGTGGCAATAATCCAAATAGTTCCTAGCCAGGGGAAACATTGCAGGAACTTTAAAAAAAAAACGTCCAAATTAAACCAATGATCACATTTATTGGGCAACGTTCTGCCTTCTTTTCAGAGACATGCCTGTCCCCTCAGCATATTGTGTGGACCAGTCACCATATCCCTTTGAGCTCAGAGTCACTACCAGAATGAACACTCCACCGTGCACATCAAAACCATAGAATGCCATCACTTGAAGGGGCTACAGAGGTCTTTGATTTCAACTTTTCCAATGTCTTCCTGCCCTAGCAACTCGTTCCTTGACTTATATTTTTGCAGATGAAGAAGGGTGACATGACTGTGTTCTTGCCAATAAATGGTGATATGAGGACTCTAAACCAAGTTTCTGAATTCCCAGTCCTCTGCTCATACCACAACATGAGAGGACTTCACTTTGACTCCTGGCTAACTTCTTAACAGTGGGTGATCAAACTCTCTAAGCCTCAGATTTCTCCGTCTGTCAATGGAGAGAATACTGGTACTTGCCTTGTAGGTTTGTTGTGAGGCTTAAATGAATTGATGTCTGTGAAGAGCTTAATGTTTGATACACCGTAAGTGCCAATTTAACATCAGTTTGTATTATTATTATTATTATTATTATTATTAATGCAATGCTTTCTAAATCAAGGTCTTATTCCCTAAGATGTGACATATATGGGCTTTAAAAATTGCATTTACACTCTACAAATGCTCAATTTTCATGGCAAGTGAATTAAGGTCAAGTATAACATAATAGAAATTTATATGTAATTCTTCCTCCTATTTACCCTTCCCATGAATTGATGTGAAACACGATCAGGAGAAAGAATTCTGGATAACCAGAAGAAGTATTTGCAGTAGGTCATAGGTGAGTGGGAAGGCAGTCTGGAAATGGTCTAGCCCATCCCCCAATTTGCCATCTTTTTCAATTGTGTGCCCCATGTCAATCATCAGCATCTCTATTTACTAATTTATTTACTGATGTTAGAAACATGGTGATCTTCTTTGACTCCTACTTTTTCTCTTTTCATCCAACACTTCTAGAGTTAATCAATGACTTAGTCCTATAAGTTTTATCACCGTACTCTGCGTCTAATCTATCCCTCATCTCCATTCCCACCATGACATAAATGCTAACCTCATCACCTATCATTTTAATTGTACAAGAATCGCCATAGCTCTCCCCACCCCCACTGCATTTTCTACACCACAACTAGAGGAATCTCTGTAAAACAAAAAATAAGATTGTATTCCTATCTTGTTGAAAATCACTCAGGGGTCCCAACTGTCCACAGAATAAGGTCTCAACTGCTCAACAAGATATTCAAAACCAAAGCCTTCTCCAGCCTCAATTACCACCAATATCCACTCCAGGTTATATGTCCTGGACATACCGAGACACTTGCAGTTTCCAAATATGGCATATTTCTGGCCTTTTTTCTAAGTAAAATGCTCCTCTCATGATAAGATCTTATTTAATGATTGACTCCTATTTGTCCTTCACAATTCAGCTCAGGTTCTGCCTCACCCTGTTCTCACTTCCCTTGTCTCCTTGTCTTAAATTTTACACACCTCCATTATCATACTGTATGGGAAATTTTTACTTGTCTCTTTCCTCTATTAATTGGAACTTTTTTGGCTAGAGGGTTTTCTCTTTATTGAAACCCTTATGTCGATCCAGATACCTGGCAGAGAGTAGGTTCTCAACAGATTTATTTTAATGAATAAGAACCTTCCACATTTTGGAGACTGGTTATCATTTGTTGCCACATGATATTTCATTCGGTCTACAATTTTCAGAGATGGAACTTTGAAGGAAGGTCCATGGGTCCTTGGTTGTGGAGTGCATACAACCATAAAACAGGGTGTGCACAACCACAACTCCAGAAACCTTTAATCTGGTCTGGAATATGACACAACACTGGCACCACCCTAAGTCTTTCTTTCCAAAGAATACATTGGACCTTTAGATATGGGTTCCATGTGAGACGATCAGAGTCTAATGTGATGGGCTTCTCTCACAACTTCCCTTTCTGCATCCCAGAGTCATCCGTGGAATTTTGAAATCTTCATGTAAAATACAGAATGAATAATTATAAATTCTTTTCCATATAATAAGTCAGAATTGTGGGTGAGGAGTAGGGTAATAATTATCTTTAATATGAAATATGGTTAGTTCCACAAGCATGCATTCACATGTTCATAGCTTTATGGAGATTTATTAGCAGATAGGACCACATTTTCTCAAAATTTTCAAAACAATATAATAAATAAGTAATGTTTATGTGTCAAGTATTATTCTAAGCTCATGTATTGACCCATTTAATCTTCCCAACAGCTTAAGTGAGGTGACTGCTCTCTTTACCTCTATCTTGGTGATGGGAATTGAGTCACAAAAGTGATAAGTAATCTATTTGTGTTCATATGATGAGTCAAAGTAGAACCAGGATTCAAACTCCAGAGCAAACCACTGCAAAGTACTGACACATTTTTACATTTTGAACTGTATTTTCTTAAGAAACATTTAAGTTGCCTTATAAAAATTAAATTATTGCTGGTGTCTTGAAAAGGAGAAACTGCCTGTGCTCTGAAAGTACATTTTTATTGCAGGAAAAATGTATGTCCAATGACTATGTATCTGAGGTTCCTCAAAGTCTTGTTACAAATGACCACAATTAAGATATTTCCACAGTATCTGACCATGTGTCTTCACCCTTCTGCGCTGTCATATCCATTGTCTGCACTGGGGACAAGGACGTAGATAATGTGGCTCTAAGTCCCAGTCATCTGAATGAGGGCTGAGTCCCACACAGTGAGAGGCTAAAGGAGGATGAATGGGGATATATTCCTATTCTATCCCTGTGTCTGTGAAAGCCTCATATAGAGAAGTGGAAAATTAAGCATTTCTTCAGAGCAAGTAGTGGTAGGCCTCCTAGAGAAACTCTAATACTGGCTATGAACTTCTATAGGTTTGTTTAGAGCTGAAGCAGCCATAAAGATTTCCCATTCATCAGCAAGGGCATGGAAAATGCTTAGCTAGTGTGGTGGGAGCAAAACTAGCCTCGTATTCATTCTTTATCTTTGGCTTCAATTCACTTAAGTAGAGCTGTTTGTTTTCTTCAACCAGATTTAATCTTCCCTGGAATCAGGGAACATGCCTTCTATTTCTTTTCTCTTACTTTCAGGACATGGTACAATGTGAAGCACATGGGTTGTACCTAGGGAGTGGGACTCAGGTGAGATACTGGCCTTTGTGAGCCAAAATTTCTCCATCTGAAAGAGAGAGTCACAGAAAAGACGGTTTCAAAATGCTCCTTTACAGGGGAGCCTGCCTGGAGTCCAAGCTCTGCATAGGGTTCTCCTCTGTCAACACAGAGCCTGCTTTGGATCCTCTGTCCCCCTCTTTCTCTGCCCCTCCCCCACTTGCTTTCTCTCTCACTCTCTCTCTCTCAAAAATAAGCAGATTTTTAAAAAGTATTTTTAAAAATGCTCCTTTACGTGTAAGTATTTTTTTCTCCAGTAATCGCAGAGTCACTAATTGTCATTACATCTATGGTACCTGCTCTTTATTATTCCAATACCGTAATACTCATTCCTTGGAAGACAGAAATAGTGAATGGCCATCAGATTCTGAGGCTGAAGACTTAATTGTCCAGATTGTTGGTGGCCTCCCAGATGATTTTTCTGGCTTCAGTTTTGGACTTTTTAATCCAATCTCCATACAGAAGCCAGAGTGGTCCTCACAAAAGAGAAATATGATTATTTTATTCTCTTGCATAAAGTCTAAAGGCTGAAAATGGACGACAAAGCCCCTCCGGAATTTTGTGCTCTGAGCTACTATACTGTACTCTTCCCTCCCTTGACTACCTCCAGACTAGTTAGGCAGTCTGTTACATGGTAGTATAGCATCCTGAACAACACTGTGAGAGAGGTCTCACACTTGACTATTGTTTTAACAGTCATCCCCCCACTTGCAGACTTCATGAGAGCAGGAACAGTGTTTGCCTCTGTTCAGCTTCTAATTGTTCGCACTTAGTATGGTTAACATTTAGCAGATGTTCAACAAATAACTGTTGAGTGAATGAATGAACAAATACCATGCTACCATTAATGAGCCAAAATGACTTCTACTCCTGTCAGCAGAGGAAAATAATGTTTATCTACCTGAGATGACACAACCACATATGAGTTAACCTTTGAAACAGCTTTCATTTTTTCAAAAGGATATTATGACTCATCCTCACTTTAAAATGGAGATAATAACTCCTTAAGTTTCTGTGTCATACATTTGACATTTCACTTTTTTTCCAAAAGTCTGTCCTTTACACTGCTGTGCAATTTCAATATGATATACGATATATATCAAACCTTTCTTTAGCCATGTATCCAGCAATTATTCGTTTAATATGCCAGACATTCTCCTAGATGTCAAAGCAATCAAGATGTATATGATAGGGCTTCTTCTGTCAAGGAGCTTGTACTAAATAAAGGAGACAAGTAGACGAACACAACAATACTCATATCTACTAAATACTGAGTACACACTTTGTGCATCTGGTATACATTTTCTCACCTAATCCTTACATGTACCTTCCGAAGTAAGTTGAGAAAATCAAGAGTGGAACTGGTCAAAGGCCACTCCACTAAGCGCTGAGTTAGGATTTAAATCTAGGACTGTCCCATTCCAGAGCTCACCATATCACATTATGATACAATATGTTAAGTGCTCTAAACCCAGACCTGAACAGAGGAGGCAGGGTAACAGAATCTGATAGGAATATTATTATAAATATTATTATTAAATATCTGTATTTAATAGGGTAATAGAAGTTTTCCTACAGGCAGAGAAAGGAAAGTCTGTGTGCATTTGTACACTCATATGTATGAGTTGGAGAAGGCTCCATAGAAGAAAAGATATTTTAGCTAATGGGAGAAGTTAAACTCACACACAAAAAAACTGGTTAAGGTCCCAGAGTAATAATGCCAGAGCCTCATAATGCGAGTTAAGAGTAATTAGCTGTTGCTGTAGAATTCACTGCATACGAGGGAGTGGCAAGAAATGGAATGATTGTCTCTCTAAGAAACTTGTACTTTGTCTTATTGGCAATAGTATTTTAAGTAGGGAAACGATGGTTGGATTTGAATTTGTATAGAAAATCACTCGCTATTAACAAAGACTTATTTGGAAGACGGAAAGACTGGAAGCAAAGACATGGTCCAGACAACAGAAAATAAGGATTTGAACTAGGAAAGTACTGTTGGAACTGGAGAAGAGGTCACAAACAAGAAAAATATTTAAAAGAAAGAATCCATAGAATTTATGACTTGAACGTGAGCACGAGTCTAGGACGAGTCCCAGGGTATAGCCTGACGACGGTCTGCTGAATTCAGGGGGCTAACACACGCCGTCTTGAGTGGCTATGAAATAAAACAGTAATTTTACTGGGCATGTACTAAATGCCAGAAATAATTTTAAGCAATCACAACAAACCCATGTGTTACGTACTATCATTGTTCCTCTTTTGTAGCTGTGGAAGTGAGGCACAGAAAGATGATTTCCTAAAGGATACAGAGCTGTGGTAATGGAAACTGTGAGGCTCTGCCCAGGGCATATTCCCCTAATGGGAGGCAGTGCTGCTGACTGACAGCCCTCGGCACTCAGACCCATTGCCCAATGGAGACCCATTGCCCGGAGAACCACATCGCCCAAAGTCCTAATGCCCCTTCCAGGGCTCAGCCTACAATCAGTGATCGACAAATACAGGGTTACAAAGGCAAGGCCTCTTCTCCACAGCTGCAGGTGATAACTCCACAAGCTTATTCCAGTTTTAGATCCCCACGCGATTACCTTTGATGAGTGACTGCACACAGCTCAACTTCTCTTTTTGCCCAATCTTGCTTCTTTCCCATGGTCTTGGTCTCAAGAACACTCCTTAATGAATCTCCTACAAACGAATCATTTCAGAACCTGCTCTCTGAGGACTCCCTTCTGAATGGCCACCAAGTGGCAGAGCTAGCATTTGAACTCAGGTCGGTTATAATAGCCATGGTTTTAAACACTCTTCTATGAGCTTCGCAAATTCAAAGACCCTAGGGCGATGCCTGAGACTGCAAAAATGATTCATAAATGGCCAAATTATGACTTCTTCTTTTGTATTAGTTCGTGATGCAGAACGGTCATTCAATAAAAAATTTACCTGAAATGAAAACGAGAGAACGGAGATCAGATGTTGAACCAGGTACTGGTAAAATCAAATAAGGAAAACATTTAAAGAAGGAACTAGTCAAATACATCAAATACTGAAGGGAGATTAAATGAGATAAGGACTAAGAATTGCCAATGGTTTTGGCAATGGAAGTTTGAGCAATCTGAGTGAGTTCTGTTGACATGACATGATGTAAGCATCACCATATTGCTGCGTGACAGACAGAATGGAGGCAAAATGTAAAGATGAGTGATTGTAAACTATGCTACCAAAGAGCGCGGGTTTCAAGGGAGCTACGATAGAGTCTTGATGGTTTCTAACATTGCCACCTGTCCAGGTTGAGTGGGGTCCACATCTGCTGCACACACACAGGGAATCCAGAGTAAGTAATAAGGTTTGCAATAAATCTTGAGCAAACATCCAAGCCTCTGGGAACACTCATTCATCACATCTTCTCCTTTCTCAAGAACTGGAGGTTCCCAAAAGTGAATTCTCAAATTCCACACTGTGATGTGGTCAAGCCGCGTGCTTAGTCACTTCGTGCCTAGTGTCCACACTGTCGACTTTTTGGAAGCCAGAGCTTTCCTTAAAGTCTTGCCCTGCCATTACACGATGAAGAACACCAAGCTCTGTTTCAGGTAAGAAGTTCCTGACCTAAGGCCACAGGGGTGGGTGGCCCAGGGAAATTAACCACAGAAAGTGTTTCCCACGAACCCGCAGAGCACAGAATCCATGTTCGAAATGCCTGTGTTCCTCTGTGCTTGTTTATTCTCAGCGGGGTGCAGTACCAGGCATTATGTAATAGAGGCAATGGCAGCTAAAACTTTAAAAAATAATCTCTGTGGTAAATTTGAAAGCAA
The DNA here is from genome assembly GCF_018350215.1 of Panthera leo. Taxonomy (NCBI): domain Eukaryota; kingdom Metazoa; phylum Chordata; class Mammalia; order Carnivora; family Felidae; genus Panthera; species Panthera leo. The sequence goes on along the minus strand of NC_056695.1, from coordinate 62,751,715 downwards.
ATGTTGAAGACTGGAACATTTCAGATTTTCCACTCAGAGGATTGAATAGCCAGATACTTCAGTATCACTTTCTCTCCATTTAGCTTTGGAAAACAGAGATCAAATGCGTGACCTTGCAGTCAATTTCCACATTCTGGAAGGAATAGACACTGTAGATTTGAGCCGGAGACCCCAGCTCTGAAAACTGACACTACATAGATGCCGTTATGTGTTATTACAATTACTATAAATATGATATAGAAAGTGAGATCTTTTTGTTAGTTATGACAATCCATGTACATTCCCAGCTTACTATAACCGGTCGAGAGATCGCATGTCAATGGTCTTGCCCAGACCTCTTGTGGTTTAAAAAAGAGTGGTGTGAGAACTCTTAATTCATACATTATAAATCCTCCTTCAGTCTCCCTTTTGAACTATTATAGCAGGTGTAACTTTTGTTCCACATAACTTGGCCAGTAAGGAACTTTATATTACTCACTTTCGGGAAATTGGGTGGTCTGTTCTGAGCCTCCATGTTTCTGGCAAAAGTGAGCAACGTATCCAGGCTTCACTAGGCTCCCTTCTCCTCATTGTCATGCAAAAAGAGTTGAGGCCTCACACCATCTAGAAAATGCAGTGAAGGACCCTCCGCCCACTATTCTTAAGAGGTGGCCATACGTCATCACAGATGTGTGTGCATGCAATGTGTGTGCACATGCGTATGTTTGTGTGACTGTCTGTCTTTGTGTGTGTGTGGGGGGGGGGGTTCTACCCTGGGAACTGGGCCTTGACAGTCAGTGTCCACCATCCCTAGATGCTCCATGCAGCCATTCCCGTTTGAGGCTGCACCCATAATCTAGGCACTACAAGGAGTCCCACTATGAGAAAACTAGTAAAATACAATCTGCCCCCATCTCTGGGGAAGCTCTAAAAATAATAAAAATATTTTTCCTAGTTTGTTCTACTTCCAACTTTCCCAATCCTTGAAGCTTTTCTTTATACAAGGAGAGACCAAAATGTCCCAAAGAATATCTTAGGAATGAATGAGAGATAACGTCTGGGTACCCACCAACTATGTCTTTTGTCAAAAACTAACATGGCCGCCCCCTTCCCAAGCAGAGGCATGGAAACACGAAGTTTAAAACACTTTCTTGGAATCGAGTGCAGAAAATCTGTGAGAACAAAGCAAATTTCCTGTCTAAACTGCACTGCGTTCTCTCCAGCCCTTATCATGTTAGCGTGTGAACATGTTTCTGACAAACGAGACTGTCCAGAAGGAAGAGGCTTCCGTGTCCACGTGAGGCTTTGACCTGCAGTGCCTCTCTCTGGACAAAAGCAGCTGGGACGCAGGGCTGTCACACGGTCTTCTAAAACAAAAGCAGTGACAAAATCCTGCTTCTGCCTGTTCAAAAGCTGTTCTTCTGATTTCAAATGATGGTACATAATTGCAGCTTTTGCCAACTGTATTGACATCGAGTAAGCTGACTGAAAGATCGATATGGAAAGGGCTGTGGCTTTGGCTGTAAGATATAGTAATTGAGGTATAGATTCTAACAGAAACATCGTTGTTCTGTTTCACTAAATGTCACCCACTCTTCCAACATAACGAAAATTTAAAACCAGACTGTTTTCCAATTTTCATAGAAAGCACAAAGGGAGAACTAAGCTGAATAATTAATATGTTTAGAAACTGGAGGTTTAAAAGTTTCTGGAACATTTATCATCTCAGTTTTAGTCCTGTTCATTAAATCTGATGACACCATTTGTCTTTCTATAACTTGCCCTCTGTTTTTATTGGGTTTCCTCCCTTATTTACAAAGTACTCTCCTTTAGGCTCTGTGCTTCTCTCCGAAGTTACTCTTGAAAACACCTTCTTCAAAACTATGTGGTCAGGAATATCATCCAGTTATTCGTTCTATAAACTGCATACATACATGAAATGCATAGACATATATTCTTGCGTCCTTGGAATTTATATTAAAGGAAACAGATAGACGATAGGCAATCAATAATAAACATGATAAATAAGTAGATTATATGGTATATTACATGCTGACAAGGGCTACGAAAAAGTACAGAAGGGTCAGCAATATCGGGAAGCAGGGAGTGGGTGGGCAGGCTGTAGCTCAGGGTAGGCGTCGAGATGGTGCTATTTAGGCAAAGACTTGAAGCAGGTGAAAGTATGACCAGGTGGGTGTTGGGAAAAGAGCGTGGATGACTGCAGCTGCCTCCAGCAGAGCAAGTGGCCAGTGCAAAGGCCCTCAGGAGCCTTTGAGCTAATAAGGGATGATGTCAGAGAGTCAGAAGTGAGGTAAATACTGCCTTCTGGGCATTTTTTGGGATTTTGGCATTCACTCTGAGTGAGATGTAAGCTAATGAAGGGTTTTTAACAGAAGAATAATGACATGACTTTTTTTTTTTTTTTTAAATCATTTTAAAAGGAGTACTCTGTTGCTGAATTGAGAAAAAACACAGTGGGGAAGACTAGTCCGGAGGCTACTGCACCGATCCAGGCAAGGCACTTTCTAATCTATTTTGAAGGAATAGCCAACAGGATTTCCTGAGAGACTGGATGTGGGTGTGAAAAACTGGCTGGCCTTCCTCCGGAGTTGTTACGCTACAAGAATGATGAGCATTTCTTTTATATTGTCCCCATTTTGAGCAGTTTCTTCTGCTTATTGTTGCAATCATTTTTATGAAATGCTAACACTCCACCCATATTTTCGTATCTTTGCTGTTTCATCCATCACAGACTTAGTAGGAAAAAAAAAAAGCTCGAGGAACATAACTGCTAGACAAAGGAGCAGCCTACCTCTCTAAAAGGGGGTGCTCATAGTCTGTTTCTCATCTGCTCCCCTTAAAAAAAACTGGCTATTTAAGCTCTCACAGAAAAAATAAAACCCATACGTGTTTCACAATTTATGTAGCTGATTTAATTTGCTTTCAACAATTCCATCAGAGTTCTGACAGTTACAGCTTTTATTTTTCCTCTGAAACGTCTGGACCTTGTATTTGGATGTTGCCAGGAGACAGGTATGCGGTATCTTGGCACTGAGCAAGATGACTGCCAGGGGCAGGGACACCAACCCTGAAATGGCCTCGCCAATTTCTGAGCCAGAGCCAGGTTTACGGGTAATGACGATACCACCTACCAAGTGTATACATTTCTCCTCAGTTGACTGAGCTGTTTTACGCACATTAACCTATGTAATCCTCAAAACCTCGGAGCTCTATGTCATTGGCTGCATCATGCAGAGAAGCGTATTGTCTGAAGCAGGTGAACTGATTTCCCCAGGTCGTATCACCCATAAATGGCTGATCCAGGCTCAAAACTGGGTTCAGAATTTGATTCTAGGCATATTCCTGCTATGGGGCCCGGGCATGTTCCTTCTTGTTGCAGTTGATGGTTCTGCAAAGACAAGGTGGACCGTAAACGAACACTATTCCGTTCCATAATCTTGCTGCGGACTGGTCTTTCCAAGAACAAAAGGTGGTGGTGTTCAAGAAGTTTCCAGGGTGCCTCAGGCCTTGACCTGAGAGGCAGACTCTGTCAGGATGAAACGCTGACTATTCCATTCCCCTCCAGAGGAAAGCCTTCAGCCTGTACCAACTCCAGTAGGAATAATTGCTGCTAGCTCCTCTGCTTTGATTGCAGAAGACATTCATTCCTTGCCCCTAAACTGCACGAGAGAATCCCTGTCGTAGATATAATTGCGGCTGTAGTTCATCGGCAGGGAGTAAAGATCTGTGATGAATGAGAGGACCGGTTTATGAAGTCTGCAGTGCCACAAAGCCCTTTAAAAAATGTTAAGTCCTGTTAGTATAAATCTAGAAATAATTTGATACATGTCTCCATTACAGGCTAGAAGAATAAAGAGTCACCATCTGCCTTTCCACAAAATAATATTAATGGGGCTAACACCACGGATTTAAATGGAGGCAGCTCCTAAAATTAGGGAAATAGAAGGCACAAAACTCACTCCATCAGTTTATTGATTTTTCAATTAACGTTGAAGGTTTGCTCCCCCAAATTTTGCTTACTGGCTCAGAAATGAAGTGTGCCGGTAGATAATAATTGACATGAATTGCTATATTCCATGTATCGCCCTCAGTGTCAAAATGACTGATAATGAGCAACTCCTAGTTGTTTACACACTCTTCAACTAAAGTAGCATCATTAGAAGAGATAAAGATTGCACAGCATGAAATTCGTGTGCATTTTTAATGATTCCAGCTTAAAACAAACTACAAAAAATCTATTTCTAGGCGAATTTAATTTAAACATAATAAAGAGGATTATTTACTTAAGAAGGACCAGGCATTTTTTTCAAATGCAATTTAATTAAGTACAATTTTAAAAACTGGTTCAAGATTGCCAAGCTCTTAGCCTTCTGACATTTTAGGGTGCTTATAATGAAAAAGTGAAGAGCACCCTTACCGTTACACTGATATCTGTGCCCAGAAATTATTTGCTAACTTAGCTTCTTCTTGTATTTCCATCCATTATTGAATACACATCTTCAGGGTACTGAGTTCATCCATTAAGAATACCAGTAAGAAGAAATACCATTAGGCTTGACTTTTAATCACCACCTTAGAATTCAACACCTAGTATTTAGCAACTTGTACTAGCTGTCTATGTGCATGTCTTAGGTAAACAGCGTTACAAAACAAACCTGGAAACCATTTCTCTAGTTTTTGGAAAAGTTAATAACTTCCAAAATGCTTATTTGCATAGGGAATATTTTATTGATACATTCCAAGCACCTGAAACGTCACCTGGTAAATAGTGGGGCTCTCAATAAATATTTATTGAATGTTGGTTAAATGAGTAGACGTTCTATTTTTCTCACCAAGATTTCAATCATTTCAGCAAATGTGAGTGCTTACCCAGTGCTCAGCAATGTGCGAGGTCCTAGGAAAAGTAGACTGAAGCAGAAGAGCCAGAGACCCAGTTTACCACCTTAGCTTGTGACCCGGTAAGACAGGATGAAAAGAATTGAAAAGAAACCCAGGCTGTGAGTAAGCACTGTGTGGTCATAGAAGAGAAAGCTTACTGACTGCCTGGGGAGCCGGGACGGGATCTCCAAGAGGATAGGATCTTGATCTGGACCTCTTGCAAGCCACATACTGAAGAATAAATGAAACTTCAAGAATCAATGATGACTCTGTTTACTTTTTGCTTCAATAGTCAATCCTCATCGTTCTTTAAGAAGCTAGATCACATCATATTGAAATTTCACCTGGGCTGTTTCACTCTATTCATCATTTATTGGGATAGACCTTCAAATGAACGAAGCGTATTAATTGTCCAGCACTGCCTGTGATCGATGTCAGGCCTCCATCCACATGGGAGATGCCACAACCCGTGTCCTAGAGGATTCCCACTCTAGTGTATCATTGGAGTCCTGAACAAGTGCACGCCCCTTCACCTGGGCTGGGGGCTGGAAGGCCTTCCCTCCCACAGGAAAGCACTTGGAAACTGAGATCTGATAAGTAGAGACAAACAGGGAAAACGGGAGGGGTAGAAAGGAGGGAAGGACATTCCAGGAAGAGGGAAGGGCATGTATGAAACCACCCACTCCCAATAGGATCCAAAGAGCAATTTCTTGGGAGCCTTTCAAATGAATGGCTTCAAGAATGAGTGGAAAACTGGTTTTCCTGTCACTCCTCCTCCACTCCGCCTTCTCCCCAGCCCCTTCCATGCAGCCTGCACTGACAGGCAGCCAGGGACACGGGCTGTCAGTTTTCCGGTATTCTCCTCCCACTGACCCTGAATCTGCAAGCCACAGGTTTCTTGGAACTGCAAATATTGTTTGAACTCCAGCTAAAACTGGCCATGTGTTTTGAGTCACATTATGCAAGCATATTTATACCATCTGTTTATGACACTTACAGGTGGACACTATGATTCATTACACATACAGCTCACTAAAGATAGAAGCTTGGAAAATCCTGGGCCCTGGGGAGTCGCTGGGTATGGGCCAGGATGCAGAAGGAGAAGGTAATAGGGACCTTTTCTTCAGTTTTATGGCTTTTCACATAAAATCCTTACCTTGGTGAAAATGGTTTTGAGGGCATTTCATGAAATGGATTTGGTAGATAAGGATGGAGAAAAGGAAGTGAAAAAATAGGTGCTACCATGACCAGTTGTGGAAGAGTTCCCTCTTCTGCAGGGTGTGTGCGTGTGTGTATACGTGTGCACAAGTGTTAAGGAATCGGAAAATATTTGCTAACTATGGAGTCAGAAAGAAGTCATCTGGTGTCAGCAGGAGGGATTCCATTCTAAAACAATTCCTTCTTTCTCCTAAGTAATGTTTCTATATGATTTGGACTTTTTAGGTTGTGTTCCTTATCTTCATATACAAGTCATTCCTTGGTTTTTTAGTTTTTGTTTTGTTTTGTTTTTTCAATCTTTCAGGATGCTTTGCGACAGTGTACATGGACCTAAGATCAAGCTACAAGATTTATCCATTCTTTTGCTTTCAGAAACCATTCCCCAATCCATAAATTAGGAATATTACCCCCACAAGCTAAGGCTGGTACCACTGCATTCTCTCTGTTTTAGTCAAATGTGCAAACTTTTAACAGCATCATAAATAATAATAGCTTTTAAAGTCATTTCAATAAGCAAGTATCTCAAAGTCAAGCTGTCCGATCGGGACCCTTCCCCTTGGGGTAGTAGAAACATCCAAAAGAGTCAAGGAAGAAGGAAGTCACTGCTGTATTCAATTAGTTGAGAAACCATCAAAGTAAATAAGGCAATACCTTTAAGAACATACAAAAAGGGAGGCAGTGAAGTAGAACAGATTAAAAGAAAAAGGAGAAGTCTGTTTTAGCTACCAAGTGACCCCAGGGGTGAAGAATAATTTCTTCTTCAGGACAATTTTAGTAAAGGTCTCCTAGCAAGATGGCTCAGTGGAGACGATTCCTTTTCATGTCTGTGGGGAACCGATGAAGTTTTCAGGAAACACAGGCAGTGTAATTTCAAACAAAGTACAGTAGGTCAGTTAGAGAGAGCAAATTTAGAAGTCTTTTGTCGCCTCCTAGAATACTAATGGTTTTGAAAAGTCCCAGTGGTCATGAGGTAAGTAAGCCATTTGCATCTTAGGAATCAGATGCAGTGCAGAGAAAAATCTCATTAACTCTATGCCAACTCAAGATGGCTTTCACAGAATTCTCAACCTTCTTAAACTGACAGCTGATAATGCTCGTCTTACAAAATTATTTTTAGCTCTAACATGTTCAACAACTATTTATTGAATCCTGCTATGTGCCAGGATTCATGTCAGGCTGAAGAAATATCTGGATACATGAGATCTCTGACTTTAAGAGTCAGAGTAAGAAAAATGTCATTGGATATTTATATAGTTATTAATACAAAACCATAGAAGTATGAATGCAGTGATGTAGAATCTCTAAGGGGAATAACTCTACCTGGAAGAAGCAACATCTAAGACATCAACTGCTGGAACATAAATCTCAATGAGAGGTCCAGTGGATACGCTATGGGTGCTCCCTCAGTCAGGGCACACGTACCTGTGAAGTCGGTCATTGCACTCATTCCCGCAGAGCTGAGTGAGAGCCTCAGAATCCATCTTAACACAATTGACCACCGCTGACAGCTAAGAGCTGGTACAGAACCTACTTGCAAATCTGGCTCTTTACAAATGTAAGGCATTGTTACTAGATAGCTTTAAGAGCAAGTGCCCACCTACATTGCCCATTGCTAAAGGGTATAAGTTATCCAGATTATTTAAAGGGCACAGGACCAGGAATCAGATGATCCAAACGCTGGCTAGCTTTGTGATTGTGACTAAGCCTTTTACATGAGAGCTTCTTTCCTCATCAGAAATGGCAGAAAATTCCCTCCCTGAGAAGTTTCTGGAAGTGTTAACTATAGAATTGTTACATATGTGGGTACTTTGAAAACTGAAGTGCTAAGCCAACACAAAATGTGAGCTTTTGTGACAATGTTTATTATATTCTTTATATTATGGTTTTAACTAATCTTTCCATAGTATTCTGGGATTTCTCCCCTGCATGCCTCCCAGCCCCCACCTTGCAAAATCCAGGATAAATACGTTCAGATGAAAATCAAAGTCATCCTTAAAAGGGAGAAGAAGTTTTAAAATGTGAAAGAAGGAAGAGATGGAGAGTTCCAGTGTAATAGTGTAGTGGTTGGGAGCAAAGGCTAGGGACCAGATTACGTGGGTTTAAATCTTGCATCTGCCACCAGCTGTGTGACCTTGGACAAATTGCTCAATCTCTCTGGCCTCAGCTTCCTCGTCTGTAAAATGAGGTTGATAACAGAAACTGTTTCACAATAATGTGAAGCGTGAAGGAAATAATTCGTAAACTGTGTAAAGCTTACAGAACAGTGCCCATAGATAGCACATAATAAATATGAAATAGGTTTTTATTAATTAAATAGAAATTCACTGAGCAGAATGTGTTATATGCCAGATCCTTAGCAGCATGTAACGGCTTCCCCGACTCCCACCAAACCCCAGATTTGTTCAGTTTGGGATGAACATATTACTATGCTGAAGCCAATAATAGTCTGTGTTTCTCACCTAGAAAGTTTTCCAGCTATGGGGAAAAGATCAAGACTGTGTACAAAGTCTATGATCTTAAAGCTGCCTTAATGTTGTGTTAAAAAGATGTCAACTTTCCTTTCCTTCTTTACTTCTCTTCTTCTCCCCTTCCTTCCCTGATGCCTCCTTCCTGCCCTCCCTCCTTCCTTCCAACAATACTTTTTGAGAGTTCATTGTACATTAGATGCTATGCTAGAAATTTCAAAAGTTCGTGTTATGGTGGATCCGTCAGAAATATATGTAACTTTGATATAGCCCATAAATCCAGTGAGTCTTTAGAAGGCAGTTTAAATCATCCTGTAAAGGAGATGAAATTGATTCATTGAAATAAAACATTAAAGGTTAGTTTCCTAAATTCTAGGATCTTTAAAATAGGGATCTCCAAACTTGTTTGAATATTCACCTTTACAAAAAAAATTTTTGAGGGTTAATCTCCAATATAGGTTGAATATTAGTTTATAAATTACTCAGAAGGACTACTGTAACAATAAATATTATTTATTAAAAGACACTAACAATGGAACATTTAAACAAATGATAGAATAAATAGGTGCTCAGGTATTTTTTCTTATACCTTTGTGGATTGCCCTGTGCAGACTACTGTACTCACGCCTCACGTAGAGGACATCTTCTTTGGGTTTTATATAGGTTAAAAAAAAAACAAAACATGTAAACGAAAATGTATCACTATAGAAGAGAAATGTTTTATTTGAATAAAGCCAGCATCTTGTGACATAACTGCCAACGTTTATTCTCTGTAAAGCCAAATAGGACTTTGCTGGAAGTAAAATATGCAACAAAAATTCCTCAAAAGAATGCAGCATATTTTGAGAGGCATTGCCTTTTAATTAAGAGCTGCTACATGAACTCAGCAGTAGGGCATAATGGTTAAACTCAAAGTCTCTGGAGCCACCTTTCTTGGATTCAGATTCTGTCCTCGACCACTCCCTAGTAATGTGTTCTCAGACAGGTCACTGAGGCTTTTGTGTGCCTCAGTTTCTTCATTTGTAACAGGTAGGATGATAGGATGCCTGTATGGTAAGTGGTTGTGAATTTTATGGTAAGTAGATAACTCCCTGGCACATACTATGTGTCCCAGGATTAGTTATTATTATTAACTTTAATAAAGACAGCATTAAAAGCTAAGCTTTCTTGGCTTCATTTTTGAGTAAGTTGTTAAACTGCATTACAACCATCAGAAGCCAAAGCAGTCTTCTTGAAGTGAGTTTAATCCTTAATCCGAGGATTAGCAGATCAAAGGTGATTTACCCAGCTTCCCAGAGAAACAGAAGAGGAAAGAAAAACCAGACCCCCATTTGTACTGTGCCCCATGAATCTGTCACTTCTGTAGGATTTATTTTAACTTCGCACAGAATTCTTTCCCAACAGGAAGAGATTTGTACAGGGGATCTGAGTCAGTGGTCCTGTCCTCCCTCCCTCACCTGTCTGTATCTGTAGGGTTTTATCAGAAAGAATCTCAAAGGTGAATTTTATGGGTAAATGTTGGCAGAAACATGTATCAAGGTATGAAAGGCATGGCCTGCCTAAAGGAAGAAACTGAACAGTGTATGTTTGTGTTCAAGAATCCTAAGCTGGTACTCAATGAATTTTTTATTTTATTATTTTATTTTGTATTAGTTCATTTGTCTGTCTGCTTGTTTAACTAGGCTTCACACCCTAGTTAAACTGGGCCCACCACAGGGCTTGAACTCACGACCCTGAGATCAAGGGGTGAGCTGAGATCAAGAGTCAGATGCTCAACTGACTGAGTCACACAGGTGCCCCTTAATGATTTTTTAAATTGGACTTGCTCATTAAGGCCATCTCTTTTTACCCTTGCTGAATTCGAATGGAATGGAATGGGATGGAATGGAATGGAATGGAATGGAATGGAATGGAATGGCATGGCATGGGGGGGAGGGAGAAATTGTTACTGAGTACCTATTAAGTGCCAGGTACTGTGCTAGATCCTATATGTATATTCATTCTCTTTCAATGATTACCACAATTTGGTGGTGGAAGGCATCATCATCCTTATATTGCACATGAGGAAACTGAAGCTCTGAAGATTTAAGTAAATTTCTCAAGTTTACAAAGATATTAGGAGGCACAGCCAGGATTCATTGTCTAGAATCCCAGATGTGCCAGAATGTAGGCCACCACACATACTTGTCTCAGTGCCTCCCATGGGAAACTCACCAGGATCCTGAACAGTTCTAGGAGGCCAGGTTCCTAGAGTGATCATCCCACTGACTATTCTCTAGAAGGATCTCTCTAAATAAATGCAAACCTTTGAGCTCTCAGGGACCCCAAATGTAAGCACAAACTGAATCCTAAAGGCAAAATATATATAATATACTCTTTGGATAATGGTTTTATCAAGTTAGTCCTTCCTCGGTCCTATAGTATTACACTTAATAAATTACTCATTTTCATGGGAATCATGACTGAAGAATATTACCTCAAAATATGGGATCTAAGAATGTAAGGAGGGGCATGGTATTCTGGGACTTTCCAGCCTTCACAGTTGTCTGAGTTCCCAGATTACTTTTTGCTATGCCTCTTCCACTCACTGCTTGCAATTAATTGAAGTCACACATGTTACAAAAATGTCTTTCCAGAGAGTCCCAGTTTGAGAAACTATCATTGTTGTCCACAACTCACTTCAAATTCAATTGTTTAAGTCTTAAACTGCAATTTTTCCAGAGGATTCATGTTCTCAATTTAGAGACCAAAAATTCTCTGATCTAGAATATAGCTGAAATTTATTCAGTATCATCCTGGTAAAATGTAAATAATAGATTTGAATAAGAAATGTTCATTTTTTTGTCATTAGTAAAATTATAATAAATATAATAATAATAATTGCAACCTTGTACCAGGCTCAGTATTTAACATAATCTCATAAAAATCTATCAAGGTATCATATCCCATTTTTATAAATGAGAAATCCTTCCTGAGCCAGATTAAGTAATTAACCTAAAGATACATAATTAGTAAATCATCCAGATTTGAGCTCAAATCTGGTATATATTTGGTATTGTGGTTACTCAGTCTCTCTGGATTTTGATTAATAAAATACAGGTGTCAGAAACAGGATACTCAATTTTGCTAATATGCTTTGGGCAAGTTCTTTGACTTCCCTAGACTTAATTACTTCACTAATAAGTTTAGCAGTTTGGACAATTGGTATTTATTTATTTATTTATTTATTTATTTAAGTTTGTCCATTTATTTTGAGAGAGAGACAGCATGAGCCGGGGAGGGGCAGAGAGAGAGAAGGAGAGAGAGAAGCCCAAGCAAGCTCTGCACTGTCAGCGCAGAGTCTGATGCTGGGCTTGAACCCATGAAGCTGTGAGATCTTGACCTGAGCCCAAACAGAGTCAGATGCTTAACTGACTGAGCCACCCAGGTGCCCTGGTCTTTATTTCTTTAATATTTATTTATTTATTTATTTTGAGAAAGAGAGAGAGGGAGAGAACATGAGTGAGGGAGGAGCAGTGAGAGAGGGAGAGAGAGAGAGAGAGAGAGAGAGAGAGAGAGAGAGAGAATGTGAGCGGGGGAGGGGCAGAGAGAGAGGGAGACAGAGAATCCGAAGCAGGCTGCAGGCTCTCATGATCCCATGAACCAAACTGTGAGATCATAACCTGAACTGAAATCAAGAGCTGGATGCTTAACCAACTAAGCCGCTCAGGTGCCCCTGGACAATTGGTCTTTAAATTCTAGGCCAACTAAGCCCCCCTGGTGATAAATTTCTCATCATTTATACCAGCAGCCCTATACCATTGCTCCATGGCTACATTTTTCAGAAAGTTTCTTTTTCCTAGTCAATCAAAAGACATCTCTCAATGATTTCTAAACATTTTTATCCTAGAATCATACAGAATAAGTCTACATGCCCTTCTCCATCCATTCATCTAATCAGTAAGTATGTAGTATCATACCAGCATTAGAGAACCCAAAGATGTTGCATTAAATGGATGGAAATGAAATGAACAATTAGAATTAAGTATTTATTTAATATAGTTACATTCTGATTGGAATGTATTAGTTATGATATGTTAGGCTATGCTGAAGTAGAAATAAAGGCTGACATGTCAGTGGCTTAATATGAAGAAAGTTTATTTTTCACCCAAAAGTAAAGTCTAATGAAGAGTGGGGATATTTCTAGGCAACTCTCCTCCAAGTGATGAACCAGGAACCAAGATGCTTCCAGCTTATAGTTTGGCCAAGTTCTATCCTTCATTTCCAACTGTATGGACAGAAATATATGGAGAATGGAAAATCATGCCAATTGTTTTATGGCTAGGGTTGTAAATCACTTATATCACCTCGGCCCACATTTCCCTGGCTAGAACTCCGTCACATTGTTCAACAGACATACAATGCTGACTGGGAAAGGTGTTCTTCCAGTATCTCCAGAAATCAAGCTGTTTGATGAACAAATTGCATTATGTTTCCTATAGGAACTGAAGGGAGTTTACATCGTAGACTTGCAAACAAATTAAGATTTGACAAATGGGTAGGAGTTTTATAGGTGATAAATCTGATGGAAGTGCGTAGGACAGAAAAGAAATTGCTGAGCAAAGAGCCAGACAGAGCCAAAGATACAGAAAGAACATGGCATGTCCAGGCACCAGCATTTATCACATAAATACTTATTGGGTCCGTACCATGTGCCCATCGTTTCCCTAGGTGCTGTAATTATTTTGGTAGTGTTGTTTAAAGTAGATGCCTTAGTAAAAGTTTTCCCCCAAAAAAGTTCCTGAGACAGATGTTTTAGTGAATATAGTTTATTTAGAAAGCAATGTCAAAAAGAAAATGTGATGGACACGGGAAAGCAACATAGAAAAAGAAAATAAACTGCCAGTTTGCATTGTCTAGTAGGCCCTGATACAGGCAACTGTGGCTCGGGCCTGAGAGTCATTACTGGCAGCTTATGAAATGTGTCTCATAACTGCTCTAAGAGGATTGGAAGTGGTGCACAAGATATATCCAACACCATCCATCTCCAGTGCCATCCACCTCTTATACTTGGGTCTTCCATTAGTCAATCCATTGCAAAGCCCTCTCTAAAGTAGAAGCCAGTTATTAAAAGTGGATTAGTGGAACCAGCCTCCGTCCCTGCTACTTTAACTCTCCTGAATCACATACTTCAAATGTATTCTCTTACTCTTACACTGTGCTGGGGACTGTATGTTTGGGTGCCCCCCCAAATTCCTACATTGAAGCCTTAAGCCCCAACATGATGGTATTTGGAGACAGAGATTTTAGCAGGTAATTAAGGGCAAGACCACATGAACACACAGTAGGAAGGATGCCACCTGCAAGTCAGGAAGAGAGCTCTCACAAGGAACCAAGTGGGCTAACACCTTAATCTTGGACTTCCAGTTTCCAGAACTTTGAGAAGTAAATTTCTGCCATTTAAGCAACCAGTCTATGGTGTTTTGTCATGGGTACCTGAGAGGACTAATGCACTATTTAATATTGTTTCCATCCTTAGCCAGCACTTTGGCTGGTCTAGTAGTCTTTCCTGTGGTCTAGGCTGCTTACCTAGAAAGATGGCCTGCACCTTCAATCCTGAGGGTTTTGGACTCATTGTTGTTATACTTGCCCAGTCATCGCTTTCAGTGTGTAGAGAACAAGCAGGACATTTCCAAGTAATTCCCTGGCTATACTTCAACTTATAGCAGCAACCCTAGCTCCTCATGGCGATAATGATCAATTACCCACACTAGTACTGTAATCATTCCTTGTTTGCTGGCCCACTAATATTAAGAATCCGGAGTGACAAAGTGGTAGTCCTAGCTTCAAATAGAGTGGAACCCTTCCTGTGGAGGTAAACTCTTTAGGAAAATAGGGCCTTGGGTCCAGCAGAGCTTAAGAACAAATTTTACAGGTTGGTAAACCTGTAAAACCACTCAGAGAATGATGATCAGTGTGCGTAATTTTCTGTAAACCTCTTGCTTCCTGAATCCATGTATTCTATGCACTGGGGACCCAGCACTGTCTTTTAACCATTGGCTCAGTACATTTAAAATCTTAGGGTCAATATTATTTATGTAACATATTACTTGAGTTTTTAATAGACCTTTCCACTATTAGGCCACTTACTTCCCGATGACTGGGTATATAATAATTCAAGTAGATCTCATGGTTATAATGATATTTCAGGCATTCTATAAGGCTCCAAATTGTGGGTGCTACTTACAGTATTGAAGAGATATAAGGCAACCCATATGCTTCCATTTAACAACTCCAGCAAAGAAGAATCATCAAAAGAGGTTTGATGTAATCAACCAATCAGCAAGACACTGGCTGGATTCATTGAGTTAAAGTACCATTAAAAAGGCTCAGCATTGGTCTATGACGCTTGCAGATACAGAGGTATCCAGATCAGCCTTTGGGAAAGGCATCTCATGTTATTGAGTCTGTGCATATAGACTTTATCTCTGCCACCACAGCCACTTAATTCATGAGCCCATTGTGTCATCCCCAAGCAGAAAATGGAGCTAGCTGTCATCTTCTCCAATTATTATTAGGTGTCTCCTCTTTGGTTTATGCTCTTCTCATAGTTTGAGTCTACTACCAGAGGTCTATTTGTATGAATCTATGAATCTTATGAAGACTTCCTTTTTGCCCATCTTCTTATCTTACTCATTCTATGTTGATGACCAATAGGCAAGCTATTTTCTAATAGCTATGAATTAATACATATCCATACTTCAAGCCATTTCTCCATCCATACAAAGTAAACAAACCAAGCATTTTACTAAATCTCATTTAGGAATACCCATGACTGGGTCTATGGTGTGGCAGCTGTCCTTTTAAAGTATTGTCCATATAACATACCAACACCAAAATATTCATTAATATGTCAGTACTCTGAATCATTGTGGAGTTTATTTCTCATCTGCTGGTTCTGGTTCACATGTCTCCTATGGGAGTATTTATATTTCTGGCTATTCATGATCTCAAGGTGCAACTACACAAAAGTATCCAATGCAGTGTAATACAAAGAGGAATCTTTATGATTTAGAAAGCTCTAGGCAATGCTTCAGCTACTCTATAGCCCAATGTTCCTTCTTCTTCTTTTTTTTTATTTTTTTAACGTTTATTTATTTTTGAGACAGAGAGAGACAGAGCATGAACGGGGGAGGGGCAGAGAGAGAGGGAGACACAGAATCTGAAACAGGCTCCAGGCTCTGAGCGGTCAGCACAGAGCCCGACACGGGGCTCGAACTCATGGACCGCGAGATCATGACCTGAGCCCAAGTCAGATGCTCAACCGACTGAGCCACCCAGGCGCCCCTTTAGACCAATGTTCCTTCTACCCATACTTCATCACAATCTACCACATGTGATAATCTTAATAATTATGATGCTACTGCATGCCAAATATTATCACCACCCACTTCCCACAAGTAATTAGAGTTTTAATTCTTTCTTATCTATGAGTGATTCAACTTCAAAATCTCATCACAGGGGTTTGCTTTATAAGAACTTTCTTAGTAACTACTAAGTCTTTCATATTTCTTTGAAAATAAATCCTCATTCAAAGACTTACATAAAAATAATCTTTTTAGGAAGTAATCTCATGTATCAAGAATTATGGAAAGAAGGACCAAAAAAGGAAAAGAGTAAAATAAATTAACATGAATTGTTGCACTGGCCATTGGCACAGGTGGAACAATCTGAAACCTTCATGACCGGCAGTGGAAAGAGGCTTATAAAATATCTCTCTGAAATTTTGGCACAGGCTTCTATCCCCTGTACATCAAGGTAGTTCCATGTGTATGAATATCCCACACTTTGGGGCTACATCCCTGATAATGGGAGGCTTTCTCAGGGAGCCCCATGTTTTGATGACAGATATGCCCCAGGGAAGGAAGAGCTATGTGGCTTGAGCACAAGGTGAGGCACTTTCTGGATGCACCTGAGTGAAACTAGTCAAGTTCTATATAAAACTGGTCATGGTAACACCTCTGAAATAAGAGGTGAAGGTTGAGGAGATCTGACATAGTACACAAGTATCTGATGCATTGTAATGTGAAAACGATTGAGAAAAATTAGGATTGACACATAGAGAACTGATCCCAAGGATATTTCTATGAGATGAAAATTATTTCACCTTTTACCCTTTAGCAGGTGTCATTGAAGGATTTTGAGCATGGAAAAACTGTGCTCATATCTGAATGTTAAAACAATAAAGACAAGTTTGTAGGCAGTGTGACCAGTGCTGGAACCAGAGGTATAAAGACAAACAAATAAGACTTCTCAGCAAAGAAGTGAGATTTGATGATAGTCAAAATCTGGACAGTAAGAATTCAGATGGAATACCCACTTAAAAGCTATTTTGGGGGAAGAGTCAGTGGACTGGGTTTGGGTTGACCAAGAAGAGTATAGGAGAGAGGAATCTAGGATTACTCTGAGGTGAGCTTCTGGGTGATTTAATTGTGTCATACACAAGTTAGAAACATATGCTAGGAAAAGTTGGATGGTATAGGTGAAACTGGAAATATGGGGTTCACTTTGGGTACATAGAGGTTAAAGAATGGGTTGGAAATTTGGATGTGTATATTCAAGGTAACTGGGAATATTAGTGTGGAATTCAAGAGAGAGACTTGGGCTAGAGTGGGATTCACAGCTTACAGGTGGAATTCCGAGGAAACTAAAAACAACAGCTTCAGAAAGATTATGACTCATCATGGGGTTCCCTCAAGGGTAGTTCTCGGCAGCTGTAAGGGAAAAGGGAAAAGATTGAAATTGAAGCAACAAGTCCATGACACTAGAAAAAAATGGCCTAGGATTCTTGGGATCATAGTTGTTGGTTTCCCCCCTTGATTCTATAGTTGGAGTTGCTAGAATCGATGGTAGGCATCATGGCTGAACGAGTACCTCATTTGGAGGAAATTGTTTTCCTAGGGGTCAAAACAGTTCTTCCCACTTAGACTGTCCATAAATAACAGCAGCTAACCACTTTTTAAAAACTGAAGTGTAGTTGACATACAATATTACATTAGTTTCAGGTAAACAACATAGTGATTCTGTAAGTCTATAGGTTATGCTATGCTCACCACAAACATAGCTACCATCTGTCAGCACACAACACTATTGTAATACCATTGAATATATTCCCTATGCTGCACCTTTTAACCTTATGAGAATATATCAGGTATTGTTTGAGTCTAGAGCTCCCCCAAAATGATACTGCTTGCTATGGATGGGTTATAGTTAGATTAAACATATGTCCTGGCTTGCCCAGTAGAATCTCAGTTTCTGCCTAATGTACTAATCCTAGTGTTATTATTAATATGCCCAATTCAACTCTCAGAGGCATCCATATCTGCATGATAAATTATACGATCCTCCTAATTATCAATGTGATGGAATATTGATCTCCTTAAGAATGCTAACCAGCTTAGCATAGTTGAAAACCTCGAACAAGTTTCCTCTGGCCTTAACCATTTGCTTCACTGTGCCCGGTGAATATCACAATTCTGTATCTGTGTTAAGATGTGGAAAAGGCGGAGAATCTGGACGACTTGCGTGGTGTTATTATCTCAACTCTAGAGGTAAGGATATACGGTAAGTGGCACAACCATGATCAAACAAGAGGAGAGAAGATAACAATGCCAGATCTCTCTAAAGTGTCCACACTGATTTCCAAGCATCTTCTATAAAAAGGACATTCTGTTAATTCAGGCTATGCTCAATGATGCCAATCACAGACTCATTCTGTTTGTGGTAAACTTATTTTGTGATGGCGACGTCACAAGGTCACCTTTTAAGAGGATATCAAAAAGAGAAATTGTTTTTGGAAGCCATTTTGCCATTTGAGGCCCAACCAAATATTTCAGGGAGTCTTAAAACCAGTGAACTAGAACCTGATACAGGGTATAATTTATTCTGTATACCATTTTCGTTTATGTGGTTCAAGATTTTGAATCTTCAAATAACATTGAAATATAGCCTTCTTGTCAAGCATAGTCTTAAAGTCATCTGACTTAGGAGGTTTATAAAAAGTAGCTGAAAAATATAATTTGGTAAGAACTTAGACTTCTCTCTGTTGTACCTGGTCACACATGAGTTTTTCCTAAGCATTTACCTATACATTTCAGTTCCTAAAACTAGTTATGACATTCAGCCAGAATATTTCCCTTTGCAAAGTACAAATTCAACTGGAACTAAGTCTGTGAAGAGACAGTTAAATAAATATGTTTATGTAAAGAACTTTTCTACCCTAACTTATTCAAGGTCACTCAGTTATTAAATGGCGGATCAGGGAATCGAAGCCAGGTTTAGATGATTTCAAAAGACCAGGGTTTTGAAATGGTGTTCATAGCTGTCTCCAATGATTTAGTTACTCACCCTTATGACAGTTCTCTTCATATTTCTTTCCGTTAGTGAAAACAGGTACATACTAATGTAGGTCTTTTGCAAAAACAAAGTGGTGTAACTCAGACTTTCAAAAGCAATCTGTAATCTGTCTAGGATACACTTCAAATAAATGGAATGGATAGCTAGAATTCGAGCCTGGCTCTCTTGACCCACATACCAAGTGCTTTTCACTCTCTACCTTATTTTAACTGTATAAAACTTCGATTTGAGTCCCACATCAATTACTCCCTGGGCAGGCAACTTTGGGTACGTCAACTCACTTCTCTGATGCTCAGATATCTTTTCTTAAAATAGGGACATCTAATTTCCTCCTAAGGCTTTAGAAAGACCAAAGGGTAGAAGGAACATCTGGATACCAGAGTTTTATTTTCCTGTTCCTGACGTGAAACATTTGAAAGTCAAGTAAGTAGAGGCTGATTGTCTAGCAAAATGGAAAGAGCGTGACCCCTGGGGATTTTCAGATCCAGGTCCAAGTTCTTGTTTTTGCCTTCCTAGCTTCACAACCTTACCCAAGTCCCTTATTTTCTGAGTCTCGGTTTCTTCGCCTGCAAAACTGGCGCACACAATAAATGCTGCTCCAGGATCTACCCGTTATTACTTTTAGAAAAATGAAATGGCTATACACAGGTTTTAATTACATTCAGGATATTTGTTTCAAGAGACATTTAGTATATACTCAGTACAGGCATATTTGCTTTCTTGAGAGTGACTAAATTTCATTAAAAAATTTTTTTTAATGTTTATTTCTGAAGGACAGAGGGACAGAGCATGAGTGGGGGAGGGGCAGAGAGAGAGGGAGACACAGATTCCAAAATGAGCTCCAGGCTCTGA
Organism: Panthera leo; assembly: GCF_018350215.1. NCBI lineage: Eukaryota > Metazoa > Chordata > Mammalia > Carnivora > Felidae > Panthera > Panthera leo. Next base: position 62,731,907 of record NC_056695.1, on the reverse strand, counting down.
GCTGTCAGCACAGAGCCCGACATGGGGCTTGAACTCACAAACTGCGAGATCATGACCTGAGCTGAAGTCGGATGCTTAACGGACTGAGCCACCCAGGTGCCCCTAAATTTCAGTTTTTAACTGCAAATCCCACTTTATGTTACAGACAGCCATATCAAATTGAGTTTAAAAAGAGGTCATTTATGTCCTTCTCAGTTAAAAACAAAACACGCCAAAACCTGAAATCCAAGCAGATGATAGACCTAAGAGAGAAAAGATCTGTATGAAAATGAAAGCTTTGCGCGGCTGTAAAAGTATGGGGAGAAACACAGAGGCTTTGATTGCTGTGTGAAGGACAGGCTGCTGGTATTGTTTCCTTGTTCAAAGCAGTCCATTCGGGCCACCTGGGGAGGCATGAGGCCTTGGAGGAGCCCAGCAAGCCGCAGAAATGACTCAGGTGCTGTGAAAGATCGCAGAGTAACGTGCTGATGTGAATTAGCTTCTTCCCCAGGCCCCATTAAGAAGGCCACCCACGGCCAAGTTCAAGCATTAAAATATATATTTGCCTTCCCGGTTTTGTGTTATTTGATTCTCAAACATTCCTTCTTGAAAATTCTGTAAATACAGCAGCAGCCAGGATTCATACCTTGCGATCACTTTCCCAAACTACTTTGGAGGGGGACCTGTCATATCCCACCCATGAGACCTCCTGCTGAGACGCTGACCAAAAAACAGATTGCTTCACACATCAGCAGCCCAGAGTTATTTTGGGTCTGCTACTTACCAGCAATGTGGCCTTGTATGGGTCACTTAAACTTTCTGGGTTTCTGTTTTCTTATCTATAAATCTATGAGGCTAGGCTGAATGTCAAATATCTGCCAGACCCCTCCTGTCCCCATTTTCTCTGATACAACATATGAACTGATAACAAGGATTCCCAAACGAAAACAAATTCAATGTTGCATCCAATTTGGAATGCACTGACGTGATGTGACTAGATTTAGCCTATCTGTGGAGAAGGGGAAAAAAAAAAAAAACACACCAGAGTTTACTGGCAGCCTGGGTGAGTCAAAAGGCCAAGCTATTTTTGGTAAAGACCACTAAACTGGTTCGGGCATTTATATGCATTTTCTCAGCAAAAGGACACAAGCATCCTGCTCAAATTCCAGGGAAAGACCTACCTACACTTTGGTGCAATTCAGTAGTAAAATAAATGTACTTAGCTGAATAAGGACAACACACACTGAATGCTGGCTTTGTAGCATTATTTGTTAGGCTTCTCAGTCTGCTGGTTTGGTTGGTAAGGTCATCAAGTGACCTAGTTATATGGTAGGATGCATAGCTTCAGTAGGGAATAAATAAGCATTTTTAGACTCTTTTAATTTTTTTCTTTTTGCCCACATTGAATTAATAACTTGTTGCCTTGCAAAGACATCTGTGGCCAGTGCTAGGAGATATAATGACCATTATTTGAATTTGGAAGGCAACTTTGCAAACTAAAGTCTTTCTAGTGCATGTTGATAATGCTAATAAATAATAGTACTTCCTATTCATCCTCGACATGGCTGTCATAATAAAACCAATGAAACCTAATTCCATAATAAAACCAATGAAAATGATTTCACATGTGAAGCAATCAGCATAGAGGCTAACACATATACATACGCATATACGTATACACATATATGCACTAAATCAACAGTAGTATTATTAGTCAATTGCTAAAGTAGACTTACAATTATACAAAGTATACTTTGTATCTTTTGTATTAGATCACGTGACAACTTACCCTTCAAAGCCTGGAAATTCACGTATTCTTATCCCTTCTCTATTTTGCTACTTAGGGTCTGTTTTTGCCACTTGACATTCATTTTGCCACTTTTCAGGTAAAAAAGTTAATCCGATTTACCCTTAACCCCACTAAATATGAACCTCTGAAGATGTAGGGCCTGGGTGAAGCCATCTTCCAACCACACGGGGACTGAGAAGTGGAGACAACATCGAGAAAGCAGATGGAAGAAATGTAAAAGGAGAAGCCAGGCTATTATGGCATCATTTACACTATAGAATGAGGTTATGGTACCCTTTAGGCTCTTGATCCAACCTAAAACCTTACTCTCCAAATGCTCAGTTATTCGTTTTGGTCGATCCAGCTTGAAATAGGTCTTATGCCATCTGCAAAAGAACAACTCCTATCAGACACTTGTTAAAAATGCAGTTCCCTTGACTTAATGAGTCATTCTTCAGTAGTGGAGCTGAGGGATTCTGAATCTCTAACCAGGACCCCAAGTGCTTCTCCTATAAAACCGGTGTTATGGACTGAATTGTGCCCCATCCTCCCCAGGACCTGTGCCGAAGTCCTAACCCCACTACCTCAGAAGGTGACTGTATTTGGAGATAGAGTATTTAAAGAAGCTATTTTAGGTGCAAATTAGATATTAGGGTGGGTCCTAGTCCATTGTGACTGGTGTCTTTATGACAAGGGGAGATTGGACACAGACATGCATGGAGGGAAGACTGGGTAATGGATGACACAGGGAGAAGATGGCCGTCTACAAGCCCATGAGGGGCGTCAGGAGAAGTTAACCCTAACCTTGACCTGGGACTGGAGGAAATAAATTTCTGTTGTCTTAAGCCACCCAGTATGTGGTCTATGACATGGCAGCCCTAGGAAACACGTATAATCACTTGGGGAAACATCAGTTCTGGGACAACTCATCCTATGCTAACATCTGTTTTGCAACCTTCCAGGCAAGCAATCCTGCAGCCTTTCTTTTCCCTGCAGAGGGAATCCATAAAGTTCCAGCATGGCCCGGTCCAAATTGGAACTACTCTCTCTGTGCAAAAGTCATCTTTACTTTATGCTGAAATTTATGTCATGATAATTAAGGTTCATAATGATGAATCTAAAGTGGTTTCAGAACAGTCAAAGACAACAGTTTACTCACTGAAATCCTAACATTATGTATTCTCTTTACAGTATAATATTTGATATGTATATTCTAGAATTTAATTTAGGACATTTGACAAATATTATTTGGTTATAACTAGCACTTTCAATGCACTGATCATTCTGGATAAAAGGTAGTTGATCATAGTTTCTAAAGCAGAATGAGATTAAAATGTTATATGTGAAGTTTTCCTCCCCTATGGATTTTGAACTTCTGAAGTGTAATCACCAAATGATGATAAAATCTCAATAGGTTTAGCTTCCCAGTCCCTTTTGAGGACAGATCTTTTAGTCTGAGAAGAAACATTCCTTGCATACAGATTTCTATCTGCACATCACATGCAGATAAACTTAGAGGCAACACTCCCGTTAGGAATTAATATTTTTACTGTTTTATTTAAAACAGTTCTACCAACTCTTTTACTGAAATAATGAGTATTTTGGACAGGTGCTATCCAATGGAGTTGTAGAAACTGATTACCTGTATAAGTGACCCCCCAAAACCTTTCCATTTTAGAGACGATATTTCTCACATTAAAGCAGACCCTGACAGGCTTAAGTTTAACAAAGGTCCTTTCACTTCCGCTGACTGTATTGAAACTCATATTAATAGTGATAATAAAGTAACAACAATAATAATAACTAACATTTACTGACTGCTTACTGTGATTCTAGTAGAAGGCTTTAAATATATTGCCTCATTTAACATAATTGTCAACCGACAGAGGCTGTATTTACTATTTGCACTTTACAGATGAAACTCAAAGAAGTTTAATGACTCAAAATCATGCACGTCAGTAAGTAGCAGAACCAAGTTTGAGCCCAGCTGACACACAATGTTACATTAGTTTCAGGGGTACAACTTAGTGATCCCACAAGTCTATAGGCTCTGCTGTGATCACCACAAGCGTAGCTATCACCTGTCACCATACAACGCTATCATCATATTATTGACTGTATTTCCTGTGCTGTGCCTTTTATTCCCGTGACTTATTAGCAACCTTTTTTTTTAATGTTTATTTATTTTTGAGAGAGACAGAGACAGAGTGTGAGGGGGGCAGGGGCAGAGAGAGAGGGAGACACAGAATCCAAAGCAGCCCCCGGCCTCTGAGCGGTCGCTCAACACAGGGCTCAGACTCATGAACCGTGAGATCATGACCTGAACCGACATCAGACGCCTAATGGACTGAGCCACCTAGGCGCCCCTCCCATGACTTATTTATTCCACAGTTGGAAGCCTGTATCTCTCAGTCTCTTTCACCCATTTTGCCCATCCCTCTCCCCTCCCCTTTCCAAACTCTGGCAACCCTCACTTTGCAGATCCAAGTTTCTTACCAAGTTTGATTTGTCTTTAAAATCCTGCTCTCAATTACTGTGTTCGTTCCATAAGGAGAAAACATAGTCCGAGGAAAGAAAAAAATCATCCTCTAGGCAACATCTGTAAAACATCTGTAAAACAGGGATATTAACACCTGCCCCTTGAGAGTATGGTAAAGATTAAGTATAAATGTAATTTACCTCAGTAGCCGGCCATAGTTCTTGGCAGATATTTCGTAAGTGCTTTGTAAATGTCAATTTCCTCTCTTTCAGCAATTGTTGCCATGTATTTCCAGGACACTAAACTGGGTCACACCAAAAAACCTGTACCAAGTGGAAGGCATAGTTGCTCCTGCCTTTCTAGAGTTTATATCCAAATGTAAATTCAAAAGACTGTGAAAGGAACAGGTTACAAAATACTCTATCTCAATGAGTGCTTCGTGTGGGCATTTTCAGCCAGACTCCGCTGGACTGGCATCCTGTCTCCACAATTGTTTATCCATCATCTGTAAACTCGTGGGCCAGTTACTTTCCGTCTCAAGATCCTTATCCATAGAATGAGGATCTACTTCATGGGGTTGACATGAGGCTTTTAAAGGTTATTCCTTATTGGTGTTCATTTGGACTAAGGAGGGTTGTGAGAAATTTGATTACTCATTGATGAGGTCATTCCGTCCTCACAATGACTTGGTGAGATGTGTACTAGTTAACTATTCTCAGGTTGAGGTAACCAAGGCACGGGAGAGTAAATAGGTGACAAATGGCACCTGGCCAATTCAGTGTTGCAGCCAGGATACCATTCCAGGCAGTGTGGCTGCACAGCCCAGTCACTCCTCAAACCACTCAACACTGACTTACAGATCATAAACGAGGTATGTGAAGTTCCGGAAATATTCAAATGCCAAAAAGGGAATATTTATTATGTTATCAATGTGTACAAAATAAAAACATACTGATTAAAAAGTTTTCTTTCCCTTGGGCTGAAAGGAGAAAATAAAAGGTTGTCCAATTTGAGAGAATAATAATGCCCTTAAGGTACACTAAACAACATTATGCTTTTTTTTTTCATTCCCTAAAAGAAAGGCCCAAGTACATGAAATTGATGACATTTCCAGACTCTTTACATTTTTGCTTCCTCATGTCATTTCAAAGGATGACTTCTAACTTGATGACTTTTCCCATTAGCTCTGGGCCACTCAGCTGGCTTTTTCTGACAAAGGTCCACAGATAAATCATGTGTGGCTGACATGATTTCCTTGAAGTTCTCAGTGGTCTAATCTGCCTTGATGTGGCTCCTTTCATGGTTTCATGTGGCATTTGTGGTACATGAGTGGGCATAAGGCCAGCACGGTCATATTGCAGCCACTTGTCTCTTCAAAATGAAGATTGTGTTTAAATGAAAAATTGCGTTCCAGGCACAAATTATTTCTCTTTGAAGCTCTATCTCCTAACATGACATTTAAAGGTTTTGTGGAGAGGGGTGCCTGGGTGGCTCAGTTGGTTAAGCCTCTGACTTTGGCTCAGGTCATGATCTTGTGGTTCATGAGTTCGAGCCCTGTGTTGAGCTCTGTGCTGACAGCTCAGAGCCTGGAGCCTGCCTTGGATTTTATGTCTCCCTCTCCTTCTGCCCCTCCCCTTCTCACGCTCTCTCTCTCAAAAATAAATAAACATTAAAAATAAAGGTTTTGCGGAGAGAAATAATTTGTACTTTTACATATTCATCAATGTTAATTTTGCACTTCAATTTACTGTGAGGAAGGAGAAATTCAGACCATCCTCCTTTCTTCAATACAATCCTTATTAAAATTCCAATGACATTTTTCACAGAAATAAAACAAACAGTCCTAAAATTTGCATGGAGCTATAAAAGACCCCAAATAGCTAAAACAATTTTTTAAATATTTATTTATTTTTGAGAATGAGAGAGAGAGCATGAGCAGGGGAGGGTCAGAAAGAGTGGGAGACAGAGGATTCGAAGGAGGCTCAAACTCACCAACCGTGAGATCATGACCTGATCATGATCTGAGCTGAAGTTTGACATTTAACCGACTGAGCCACCCAGGCACCCATCTCAAGCAGTCTTAAAAAGAACAAAGTGGGAGATCTCACATTCTCTGACTCCAAGTTCTATCACGAAGCTATAGTAACTAAAGCAGTGTCACACTGGCATAAAAATAGACACATAGATCAGTGGAATACGGTCAAAAGCCCAGAAATAAATCCATGCATTTATGGTCAACTAATTTTTTTTTCTAATTTTTTGAAATGTTTATTTATTTTTGAAGGAGAGAGAGAGAGACAGAGCATGAGTGGGGGAGGGGCAGAGAAAGAGAGAGGGAGACACAGAATCAGAAGCAGGCTCCAGGCTCTGAGCCAGTAGCACACAGCCTGACGTGGGGCTCGAACTCATGAGCTATGAGATCATGACCTGAGCAGTCAGTGCCGATTCTTGAGTTTTATGTACATATTTCTGTAACGAAGTAATATATTTATGACACTTAAAAAGAAAAGAAATAACTACTAGGATTATGGTCATTTATGAGAGCCATATTTTGAAAGGTTCAATAACCACATGATATATTTTTTTAAGTTTATTTATTGATTTTGAGGGATGCAGGCAGAGGGGGAGGGCAGAGAGAGAGAAAGAGAATCCCACGCTGGCTGTCAGTGCGGAGCCCAACGTGCAGCTCAATCTCACAAACCGTGAGATCATGACCAGAGAGGAGATTTAGATTTGGATGCTTAACCAACTGAACCACCCAGGCACCCCACCAAGGGTATCTTTAAAGAGGATAATGATCTGTGAGAGGAGGGCACAGTTGTTAAAACAATAGCATGGTGTCTTACTACATTCTGGCTACTGTAACAGAAATACCACGAATTGGGTGATTTATAAACAGCAAACATTTATTTTTCACAGTCCTGGAGGTTGGGGGTTCAATATGATGGCACTGGCAGATAAGGTGTCAATTGGGGACCCTCTTTCTCATAGGCGGCATCTTTTGACTGTGTCTTTACGTGGTGGAAGGAGGAAGAGAGCTTTCTTAGGCCTCTTTTTTAAGAGACTAATTTCTTATAAAAAGCTCTGCTCTCTTGACCTAACCTACTCCCAAAGGTACAACCGCATAACCTCTTGGGCATTATGATTTCAACGTATGAATTTGAGAAGAGACATAAAGATTCCATTCAACATTCTACAAAACCATCATTGAAGTCAAAAGACAAGCCAAAAGCTGACAAAGGATTATCATCTAGAAGACATAAAGAACACTTCTAAGTCAATTGTGAGTTCCAAATCCAAATTTTTTTAAATGAGCAGAAGATTTGGGCAGATACATCATAAAAATAAAAAAGATATTTGAAAGGTTAGAAGGCTCGTGGAAAGAGGCTCAACATCATTAGTCAGCAGATAAATGCAAATAAAAACACCGCTTAAATAAAATGTCACTACCAACCATTAGAATAGCTAAAATAAAAAATACTGATGACACCAAGTGGTGCCAAGAATTTGAAGCAATAGAATTCTCTACATTTTGGGGAAAATGTAAAATCATACAGCTGCTTTGGAAGACAGTCTAGCTGTGTCTTATAAAGTTAAATAGACGCTTATTATATGTCTCAGCAATTGCATTTCTAGGTGTTTACCAAAGAGAGTTGAAAACATATGATCACACAATGACTTCTACGTAAATTTCCACAGGAATGTTTTTCATAATAATAAAAAAACTAGAAACAACCCACATGTCTAACAGCTAGTGGGAAGATAAATATTGTGGTACATCCATACTATGGAATACTACATAGAAATAAACAGGAGCAAGCTACTGATACATATACAGAATAACATTGATGAATCTCAAAATAATTATGCTGAATGAAAAAAGCCAGGCATGAAAGAGTACTTACTTTGTAATTTCTTATATTGAAGCAAAATGAATCCCCAGTTACAGAAAACAGATAAATGGCTGCCTGGGCCAGGGTGGAGAGATTGACTGAGATCAGGCACCAGGAAACTTCCTTGGGTAGTGTATTTATTCTATATCTTGATCTTGATGGTGATTATGTAAGTGCAGATATTTATCAAAATTTATTCAACTGTACACTAAAGAGTATGCATCTTGTGTGTAAATTATACTTCAATAGAGCTGATTCAAATAAAAACAATAGCCTGGGAACAAATAAAAATGCAAATGGTTATCTTGGAAGAGATAGAAGGTTTCAGGCAAAAGAATCCTTTTTATGTAATGTTTGATTGACTACCATGTGTTGGATAAGTATTCAACTCGTTCTGTGGCTCCTCAGATGATAAATAAGAAGAAGAACTGTCTTAGGAGAACATAAGTAAAATATTCTGAAAACTGGAAACTTTTGAGTTGGATATTTGAGAACTTTTCAAATTTTCTGAGTTGATAAAATGCAAAAGTCCTCTAACGTGAAAAGTTTTGACATCGTATTGACTTAATATAATTAATCGCATTACAACTTCCTTTGATAACACTGATGTTTTGTGATTTCCCTTGAAATACCTGAATTATGAAGCCAGAAATTAAAATTGCATTAAAATATGCATTAGAATGGGAAAATAATGGACCATGTTCCATCCTTGGCTCTGTGCTGGACTAGATATATGAACTTGAAATGAGTGGCCTTCATGCAACTTCTTTTGTAAGTTGTAAAATCAAAGTACATGTTAAACTTCTAGGTCCCTCCAGATCTTAAATCCCTCTACTAATTGCCCTAATTAAAGACTGGGATTTTATATTTGACCCTAAAAGGATTTGTGGAACCATAAGAGGGCAGCATTCCATTTACACAATTTCTTTTTTTTTTTTTTTTTTTTAATATATGAAATTTACTGTCAAATTGGTTTCCATACAACACCCAGTGCTCATCCCAAAAGGTGCCCTCCTCAATACCCATCACCCACCCTGCCCTCCCTCCCACCCCCCATCAACCCTCAATTTGTTCTCAGTTTTTAACAGTCTCTTATGCTTTGGCTCTCTCCCACTCTAACCTCTTTTTTTTTTTTTTTTCCCTTCCCCTCCCCCATGGGTTTCTGTTACGTTTCTCAGGATCCACATAAGAACCATTTACACAATTTCTTACACAATTTTCTATAAATGCTCAGTACACTAAAATTACAGGACTTTGACAACAAAAGACAACTGATAAAAAGATTCTGTCACAATGAGAGGGATTCCTATGTTTTGAATCAGTGCTCCAATTGTTAGCTATGTTATCTGCCTTACAAGTTCATCATCTGACAAGGACAGAAGACCATGGAAGCTTGCTCAGTTCAAGGTTACAATAATAAATTCCAGATTTACAGACTGAACACTGTCTTCTCTTTGTGCTGTCCTGGATCATCATCTCCTGGTCACTGATCTTAACCCGGGGATTGGAAGTTCCTTTTTTCTCTCACATTGGCATTCAGTTCATCCTTCTATACAACGTTGAAGTACCTTCTCATTCTCTTAGGAAATCACCTCCATCTTCCATAGTTAGAGGAAAAGAATGTTTAATCATTGGGAAAGAAAGATCCAAACACTGGGAAATTGGGGAAACTACCAGTTACCAGCTATGTCCATGCCCAAAGGACAATCTGTCATCCTGTTGGCTTCCATGTGTATCTGAAAGAATGCATTTGATTTGCTTCAAGTCACTACCTTCATTATACTAATTTGAGTATATAGTGTCTCATGGTAATGGAGTAAATACAAACAAACAAACAACACAACAAATCATAAAGCTTTTATTTGACATAGAGAAACTTGCTTGGGCAGGCAAAATAATCCATGAGATAACACAGCAGAATTTACAAGTTGGGGGAATCTAGAAATGCTATATAAATCTGCACCTTGAAATGCTATATAAATCTGCACCTTGCTACAGGACCAGAGCAGTCATGCCTACAAATGAAAAAAATGTCATTTGATTACAAATGCTTTTCTAATTATACTCTGACTCCATTTTAATATGTAAAATCTATTTTGATGTAGTGTTAGGATGTTAATAAATGTAAATTGCTTTTATCCTGACCTTCTGTTTTATTGTTTCTCCTCAGCTTTTATTACAGAATTGTTATTGCTATGGAAATGTTAACTTCCTGTTTGTATTTCTGGAACCCTGAAGGGCATGGAAGTTGGCCAGTTTAGGCTTTATTAGGTAGCTACTGAGAGAAAAATGTCTGCAGCACTTTTGTTCTGTTTTGCTGCAGTTCACTAAATGAAAATCTGCCCATTAAAAGTAAACTTTGTGGTCAGTGCCTCAGAAATGTCTCCCTTTTCTCCCAGTAACAAACCATAAACCTTCAGCTCATTTAGGTTAATTCTGAAGATCTGCAATTGCTGCTTCTAAACAAATATGAACTTAAATCTAACCGTTCCCAAAAAGTACATGTCTCTCTGGAATACTGGATGATAGCAGTAGTTAAAATTGGATGACTTTTCCGGATGTGTTTGATCATGTCTGCCTCCCACTGGAGGAAGATTACAGTGAAGAGTTGAGTCCTTGGCTTTTGAGTTCATAAACTCGATTCTGTGAGTTTACTTAAATTTTAGCTCTGATACTACCTCATAAACAGGAATGTCGCTTTACTAATTACTAAGGGAGATACTGAGAACAGTAAGAATGAACAACTAGCTCTCTATTCACAGTCTTTCCTCAGAACAAGGCAATTACAAAACTGAATTAGTGATAGAAAGCTGTTTGATGAGATAGCAGTAAAGGGAACTGAATGCCCTTGAAGGAATTCGCATCTTAATTAAAGGAAGATACACCTCTCTCTAGTGATTGGAACATAGTATGTCGGTCTCCTCTTTTGGATGATTACAGGATAATTATTAGAAGAAATTTGTGCTTTCTTTTTTCTCCTTCTGTAGTGCTCGCATTTGTTCTAACTAACATCCCCTTTATTTCACCAAATAGGTCATTTTATGTATATTGCATGGACAAAATAGACAATCTTTGCTCCATGGAGCTTTAATTTAAATGATGAAAACAGACAATTAAATGTGGTACGTAATATTTTATGTGGTTAAAAAACAACATTGGGAATAAAAATAAAGAAGGGTAAGGAGGGAGACAGCAATGAAGGAATTATTGTTTTATTTTATTTTATTTTTTTTATTTATTTTATTTTTTTAAATTTTTTTTAACGTTTATTTATTTTTGAGACAGAGAGATACAGAGCATGAACGGCGGAGGGTCAGAGAGAGGGAGACACAGAATCCGAAACAGGCTCCAGGCTCTGAGCTGTCAGCACAGAGCCCGACGCGGGGCTCGAACTCACGGACTGCGAGATAGTGACCTGAGCCGAAGTCGGCTGCTCAACTGACTGAGACACCCAGGCGCCCCAGGAATTATTGTTTTAAATAGCATGGTCTAGAAAGGCCTCTCTAAAAACATGACATTGAAGGAAAAGACTGATTTAAGTGAAGGGCAGGCCATATGTGTATGTGGGCAGGAGGGCTCCAGGCAGAATAATTTACAGTGCAAAGTCCCCCCAAATGGGACAGTGTTGTGTGGATTTGAGAAACCAGAAGGAAGTCAGTACATCTGGACAAGAGAATACAGGGGGAGTGGTTTAAGATGAGATATGGATGGAACAAGGTCATGATGAAGAATTTGGAGTGTATTATGAGTTAAATAGGAAATACCTGGAAGGTTCGGAAGAGAGAGATGACACAACCTGATTTGTGCTTTAAAGGGTCTCTCTGACCATTGCATGAAAAATAAACTAAAAATATGTGGTAGGCAATTTCTCAGATGCACCCAATGATTCTTGCCTCCTTCATGCTCTTATATAATCTCTTCCCCTTGAGTGTGGGCAGGATCTGTGACTTGAATTAACCAACAGAATATGATAAATATGATGGGAAAATTGCTTCCATGATTAGATTATATGAAATTGTAACTTCCATCTGGCTAGCAGACTATCTAGTGGCTTCTTGACTTACACACTTTGATGAAGAAAGAAACCATGTTGGAGAAGTCCATGTGGCAAAGGAGGGTGGATGAGGGTGGCCTCTGACTAGCAACCACATAAGAATTGAGGCCCTCTGTCCAACATCCCCTGAGGAACTGAACCTTGTCTATAGTCACGTGAGCTTGAAAGTGAATCTTTTCCCAGTCGTATCTTCAGATGAGACCTTTGCCCTGGATCACCTTGACTGCAGTTTTATTGGATTCCCTGAAGCAGAGGACCTGATGAGCTCTGTCCAGACTCCTGACCCACGGAAACTATTAAATAATAAATGTAGGTTGTTTTAAGTCAGTACAAACTGTGGTGATTTGTTATCCATCAACAGATAACTAATAAAGGAGATAAAGATAAAAGCTGGGAGAACATTTAGGTGAGAGGCACCAGTAACCTGGAATAGGGCTAGTGTAGTAGGGAAGAAGATCGATTCAGAATGCAGAGCTCATAGTTTTGCTGATGTTTCAAACGTGAACTATAAGAGAAAAAGAGGAGTCCAGGCTAATGCCAAGCTTTTTAGCCAGAGCAATTCAAGTTCCTGTTCACTGACCTAAGGAAAACTAGAAGAAAAGTTTTTTGTTTTTGTTTTGTTTTGTTTCGTTTTTGTTAAGTTTATCTTATATTTGACCTTTGGGGGGGGGGGCGGTGAAGAGGGTACATGTTGGAAATAAAAGTTTTAGCTTAAATATGCCAAGTTTGAGATGTTTGTTAGACATTTCCAAGTAGATGTTAAATCTAGAGTCAAAGGGAAGGCCCGGGGGCGCCTGGGTGGCGCAGTCGGTTAAGCGTCCGACTTCAGCCAGATCACGATCTCATGGTCCGTGGGTTCGAGCCCCGCGTCGGGCTCTGCGCTGATGGCTCGGAGCCTGGAGCCTGTTTCCGATTCTGTGTCTCCGTCTCTCTCTGCCCCTCCCCCGTTCATGCTCTGTCTCTCTCTGTCCCAAAAATAAATTAAAAAAAAAAATTGTTTAAAAAAAAAAAGGGAAGGCCCAGGTTGGGTACACAAATTCAGAAGTTATGCAACTCATTCTCACATTCTCCTTGGGAAACAGTAAAGAAGGAAAACCCTGGAAAGTAAAGAAGAAAGTAAAGCATGAAAATAGCTTTTTACTTAATTCCCTGAGGGTCATGGATTGAGTAAAACCAGGAGAAGCTACAGAGAAGGGCTCAGAATCCATTACTGAGAGTCTCTGGTTTCTTCCAGTTCATGAGTGGGCTGGGTGGGAAATGAAGATAAACAAGTAAATGAAAGGTAAAGTCAAAAATTTAGTTATAAGCCCAACATAATTCTTTCCATTCAAGAAAATATGGCCACAAAGTAATAAATTAAAAGTTTCAAGTCTCCAATCAGGTGCCATTTTGTGAGGAGGGGTTAGGAAACAGACACACAAATAGTATTAACAAAAGAAGTGTGGGGTGCCTGGGTGGCTCTGTCAGTTAAGCCTCCAACTCTTGGTTTCGTCCCAGGTGATGATTTCACAGTTGGAGTGTGAGCCTTGTGTGGGGTTCTGCACTGACAGCATGTAGCCTGCTCGGGATTTTCTTTCTGCCCCCTATCCCCATCTCTCTATCTCTATCTCAAAACAAATAAATGAACTTAAAAAAACAAAACAGAACAAAAACAGGTGGTATCTGAGTTGCTAAGTTTCAGTAGAAACTGTACTTTAAATTTTGAATTGGGATCATTGCCCATTCCCCGGAGGGTACGAGCCTCTCTTGTGATACTGGGCAGGGACAGCAGGGTGCAGCCCCCAGTCAGCCACCTCATCATGAGGGTAAATAACCCCTCCACTGACAACCTATCTGTACGCATACGACCATTCTGCTTTTCACCTTCAGTACAGTATTTAATCAATGACATAAGATATTCGACACTGTATTATCAAATAGGCTTTGTGTTGGATGATTTTGCCCAACTGTAAGCATTGTAATGTAATGTAAGTAGTAGGAGCACATTTAAGGTTGGCTAGGCTAAGCAAGCTGTGGTGTTCAGCAGGTTGGGTGTATCAAGCGCATTTTCAAGGGGTGCCTGACCGGCTGAGTCGTTAGGGCATGTGCCTCTTGATTTCAGGCTTGTGAGTTCAAGCCCCATGTTGCGCACAGAGCTTACTTTAAAAAATAAAAAGAAAGAAAAAGCATTTTCGACTTAACAGTATTTTCAACTTACTGTGGCCTTTTGGGGATGTAACCCCATCGTAAGTCAAGGAAGATTCATTCATTTAATTTGACCAGTTCTTGAGCTAATAAGGGGATGAGCTGGGAGTGGGGGTGGGAGGCAGTAAAGTAGGAACTCATCCTAAGATAAGAGAGGCTGGAAGTCTGGTTTCAGACGGCAGTGTGAGACAGAAGTATCTGAAAGCTGGTGACCGTCCCCTCTAGGAGTTTTTATCCTAACATGTGGGTGATACTCTGACATTACTGAATAAGGCACCAACAGCTTCCCTGGAACGTGTTATATTTCTCTGGCAGAAGTCACTAGGAGGTGGGGCACCTGGGTGGCTCAGTCAGTTAAGCATCTGACTTCAGCTCAGGTCACGATCTCATGGTTCGTGGGTTCGAGCCCCGCATTGGGCTCTGTGCTGACAGCTCGGAGCCTGGGGCCTGCTTCGGATTCCGTGTCTCTCTCCCTCTCTGCCCCTCCCCTGCTCACGCTCTCTTTCTGTCTCTCAAAAAATGAGTAAACATTAAAAAAAAAAAGAAAGAAGTCACTAGGAGGTGAGGCAAGGACACATACATATGAAATCATTCCAGGACAATTTGTGAAATGTGCTTTCTGTTTTGCGAAGCAATATTGCACAATAATTAGCATATTAACAAGGTGTCTACAGTTTCCATGTCACTTTAAAGGAATGCTGCCTGGTCCTCTATCACTCAGAGCATTTCAATGTTTTTGTTTACTTTCACCTGTATTCCTGAGGCACCTCACATACAAACAACTTCAGGAATATCTAATGGGCATATATTAGTTCATTTAATTCTTATAATAACTCCACTAAGCAAATCTATTTTTTAATAGATGAAATTGAGGTACAAAGAGGTTAAGTAAACTGGGATTAAACAATTAGCAAGTGCTACTACTGAAACGTTCAACCGAGGAGATCTGACTCCATTGTTCTCACTACAATATTGCAATGGACTGAATGTTTGGGTCCTCCCAAATCCCCATGTTGAAGCCTTCACCCCAAATGTCACGGTATTAGGAGATAAAGCCTTTGGGAGCTAACTGGTCTTTGATGAGATCATGGAGGTGGAGCTTCTAGGATTAGTGTCCCTTATAAGAAGGGGAAGAGACCCCAGAGCTTGCTGTCTCTGCCATGAGAGGACACAGCAAGAAAGTGACATCTGCAAACCAGGAAGGGAGCCCTTAGCAGAACTCAACCCTGATGGCACCAGCTTGGACTCCCAGTTTCCAGAACTGGGAGAAATAAATTCTTGTTAAGCCACCCAGTCTATGGCATTTTGTTACAGCACCCAAGCAGATGAAACCAATTATATTCTACTACTTCTGAAGATCAGCTGGGCAGTTGTTTGAAATTAAGTTCTATCAAAAATTATTGTGTCCACAGCACCAGCTCCCAACACTTTTTTGTATATAGGAAAAGCCAAATGAAAATTACTACTTAGGATAGTCTTAAAAGAGAAAAACCATCCTAAATGGATACAGTGCAATTGAGGACTTTGGTTTGGTAATGGGCAAAGAAACTGATATTGACGGTCCTTATCTACAGAAGGTATATTTTTCTTATACTATTTGGAACTATCTATTGTGTCACTCAAGGTCCTATCAAGAAATTAGGCTAAATTGAGGGAGGTATAGTAAAGCATCATTTACCCTAATGTGCAGCACCCTGATATTTTTACCAGTCCTAGGCCTCCTAAAATGAGGAGATGGCATGACTAATGGAACTCAGAAGAGAGTTAGACCTTGTGAGAAGCTGTGACTTTCAGTAGAGAAACCCAACCATCCAGAGGGGAACCTGCAAGGAGGGGTGTACTCCATGCCGATCAGCATCCCCAGGATGGGGTTGGGGTTTGCAGGTGAGGGATGGGTAGATAGCAGACACATCTTTTTTTCCCCTTTAGTTTGCCTGTCAGAGGCCCTACCAAGTTTAAAATGTGTGTCCCAGTCCTACAGAATAAAGGGGCTACACTCAACCTAATACGTACACAACTCCCCCTTTCCCAGTGAAGGTTCAACATGTCTAGAGTTGACTTTAGGTCAAGATTTTTCTAATGGCAGTGGAAGTAGGAAAAGTAGCAGGCAGAGACAGTGCTAACCTGGCTTGATCTTTGGCCACTACAGATTTCAGGCTCCATGCAAACCATGCAAATGTCAAAGAAGTAGTAAGGACTATGAAGAGAGGGGGTTCTAGGTCCAATGACTTGAGTGCAAGCCATCCCTGTGACAAGTATTATCTTTGTGATCACTGGTCAAGTTGCTTAATCTCTTTGTCAGTTTCTTTACCTATAAAATGAGCATAATTTTAGTACTTACTTATAAAATTATTGGGAGAATGAAAAAATATGTATGTGAAACAACATATGCAGAGAGCCACAGTGCTTTCTGATAAGCTCCCAGAGACATAAGAACAAAAGCACTTAGTTAAACCTGAATTAGAATTCCAGAAAAAGGAGGGGCACCTGCGTGGCCCAATGGGTTAAGCACCTGGCTCTCAGTTTCAGCTCAGGTCATGATCTCATGGTTTAGAGATGATCTCGCAGTTTTGTGAGTTCGAGCTCTGCATTGAGCTCTGTGCTAACAGTGCAGTGTCTGCTTGGGATTCTCTCCCCCCCCCCCTTCCCTTTCTCTCTGCCCTCCTTTGCTCATTTTGTCTTTGTCTCTCTCACTTGATCTTAGCCAAAAGGCCAAGAAGTAATGTCTTTTTCTGTCCCAAAATAAATAAATAAATTTAAAAGAAAGAAGGAAAGAGAAAAAGGCACAAACATATATTGAGAGTCCGCTATGCTTCAAACATTACTAAATGTTTAACATATACTATCTCACTCAATTCTTTGAACACCAGCTATCAAATAGGTGTTGATATTACTATTTTACAGTAAGAAAACTGAGGCTCAGAGACATCAAACAATTTGCTCTAGATCACACATCATATAAGTAGGAAGGTCAGGATTTATACTAAAGCAATATGAATCTCAATCCAATGTATTTTGTTTGTCTCCCCCCACCCCCACCACATCACCAATCCTGCCTAGTGCTGCATCAGGAGTACAGAAAAATCGCGTCTCTCATTTCAGAGTTCTCCTGGGCATGAAGAAGACGGCCACCACCTGCCTCTGTGTCTCTGTGTGGTACCAAGAAAAAACCCTGGAAGCCCCAGAGCCCTCTGCTAGGTAGCAGCCAGGGCTGTGGCATCTCTGCCCAAGCTTCTCCCTGCTGGATTCAATATGAAAGGGTGTTCTGTCTCGAGTTTCAAAGTCCAACACCACCAATACTCCTTCTCATGTGGCAGCAAAAGTACAACAGGGATCTCTGCCTTCCCACCTCAGTGCAATGAAGCCCCACACCGCAAAGCTTAGGAACCCATGGGAAACCCATCATCACCATGCTTCACCAAATGCCGTTTGTTTCCAGAAAGGAAACGAAGTAAACAGCCCTTTGATTTGTTGCTTCTCAACTTCTAAAGAAATCTAGCCTGAGAATCTAGTTCAGCTGGGTCTAACACACCCACAGTGGATGGGTGGTAGATCAGGAGGGTAAACATTTGGTTTTATTTTGGTTTGGTGAATGTGAGTTCCTCCAGATGAATGAGGCATGAGTTCTATAAAGGAGGGCCATTTTGCTAAGTGCAATAGTGACATGTTGTGTTAGGGAACTCAGAGCAGAAGCATCAGTCAATAATGGTGCTATTGGCTAGGCAGGATGGCACCTTTAGGCATGCCCAGAACCAATATCGACCAGGTTACATCCTTATACGCGTCAGATCTTAGTCAGGCATAACTATTATTTGCCCTTACGTCCATGTATGAAGAGTTTTGGCCAGCCCGTTTTCATAGCTTTTCCTCTCCCACAGGGATGTGAAATTTTCTGATTGCTTTCCTCAGTTTTCGAATGGTAGTGAGTGGGCTCAGCAAAATCGAGAAGCTCATGGATATAAGGACTCTATCTGGCCCTCACCATGGAATTCATCACGTGTGGCATAAAGGATATAATCAGTAAACTTTTGTTAAATGAGTAAGCTAATCACCCCTGTGACCTCGCTTCTCATCCAAACTGACAGGTTACTAAGGGCTTTACATTTGGTTCCAGACTAGCTTGTGTGGTAGATATAAATAGTCCCCAAACATATCAATGATTTAAAACAACAAAGGCTTATTTCAGATGAGCTGGGGGCTCAGCACCATACTACCCTCACTTAAGGACCCCAGTGGATGGGGAGGCTACCATCTGGAATGCTGATGTTACTTGGAAGCAGACAATGAGGCTCGCAATGGCTCTTTTTTTAATAGATTTTTATTTTTTTAATGTTTACTTATTTTTGAGAGACAGAGACAGAGCATGAGCAGGGGAGGGGCAGAGAGAGAGAAAGAGAGAGACAGAATCTGAAGCAGGCTCCAGGTTCTGAGCTGTCAGCCCAGAGCCCAATGCAGGGCTTGAACTCACCAGCCACGAGATCATGACCTGAGCCGAAGTCGGACGCTTAACTGACTGAGCCACCCAGGTGCCCCAACAATGGCTCTTAAAGACTTCTCCCAGAAGCAACAAATGCCAGTTATGCTCATATTTCATTGGCTAAAGTCAGTCACTTGCACTCTAAAAGAGATGAGAAAGTTCAGTCTTACCTACAAGGAGAAGAGAATGACAATATTTATAATGTCTCTATGACTGTCATCTGAGTGTTAGTTCACTTAAACCTTTTCAGCCAGAATGCAGACACTATTTTTGTCCCACTCTAAGGATCCCACTGAGGATCTTGAGGCTTAGCATGATCAACTGGGTTGATCAAGGAAATCAGACAGTGGAGCCTGAACTCAACTTCAATCATTTAACCAACCTGTTGAATGTTACTATTATCTGGCAAGTTCTATATGGAATGACAGTGAAGTCACAAGGGTGTGAGTCTAGGACAGAGTCTGTGCTTGAAATCACTATGCAAGCCTCATAGATCTGTGCCCATGCAGGCGGTGCCTCTGCTCTCTGATTTATCCTCTCTCTTTACTGGAAGAACTTACTATTCCTTGAGCAGGGTGATAGCTGCTTATTTAAGGCGTCACATGCCGGCCATCATCTCGTCCATGGCTATTTTTAAAAGCTAACCAACAACAGCAAATTTCCTTATTTGCCGATGGTAGATAATACTCATGGAAATTATTATGAAATTCATATTTACAACAAAACTATTATTTCCATAACAAATTCTAGTAGCTCAGACATCAGAAGATTGCAAATTCAATCTGTGGCTCACATTTTTCTTTCCACATAGACAAAGAAAAATATTTCCCAAATGCTGAGATTAGGATGTGGACTTAGCTTGTTGAGGATAAAACGTCAGTTGGCTAGTGACCTACAGAGAGTTTCTGTGAAATAAAACGAGCTCACTAAAAATAAATCATTGGTCTAAAGCACCATCACAAAACTTGGACATGATCAGAGGACACTATCAAGTGACTCTTTAGGTAATTTACCAGAGTGGGCATAATGGCCATAAAAACACTCTTGCCAGCTTGTGTAAATAAAGGAATTTATCATAAGGGCCTGAGTGGCTCAAAAAATCAAAAGAAAAGCAAATTACCATACTTCTGGAAGGAATGGAAACAGCACAGCTCTGGGGATCAGGTGAACCACCATCAGAATTCATCAGTTCAGGGGTGCCTGGGTGGCTCGGTTGGTTAAGGGTCTGACTCTTGGTTTCGGCCTGAACTCATGGTTCGTGGGTTCGAGCCCCACATTGGGCTCTGGGCTGGCAGTGCGGAGCCTACTTAGGATTCTCTCTCTCTCCCTCTCTCTCTGCTTCTACCCCACTTGCACTGTCTCTGTCCCTCTCAAAATAAATAAACAAACTTAAAAATTAAAAAAAAAAAAAAGAGTTCATCAGTTCAAACATCCTTCTCCTGAAGGGTAGTCTCTGTCCTGCACATTCTGATTCCCAGGGTCCCAAAGAAAGCTTCAGAAAGGCATAGCACGGGTTATATGCTTACTGTTAACAGTGTCTGGCAGATGTTAGCAGCTCAATAAATTGTTGTTGAGTGAGTGAATAAATGAATGACCAAGTTCTCTGGGCCTGCAAGAAATAACACCATCCTTAATTATCCAACCCAGTAATTTCTAGATGTCATTTTATGGTAGCTTAGGGTTTTATTAGTGCCATTAAAAGGGACTCTGGCATTCTCAATGCTAAGATAATTACTTAATTAAAATATGGCCCCAACATTTGTAATACCATGGTTCCCAAACAAAATCCCGCTTTGTATCTCAGGTTCTTAATGTTCTGTCTATCAAACAAAACACCTTTACTTACAATCATTCATGTTTTTTCATTTTTTAAAATCAGACATACTATTTAACTTCAAGTCTGAGCCTCTGAGCAGCCTGAAATAATAGCTGGCACTGTTTGAACAAATACTTTATGCTAGTCTATCAGCAAATACTTTATCAGTTTTAGTCTTATATGTAATATATGATTTAACCCCCAAATGACTGCAAGTATTATTGTTATATCCATTGTAAAATGAGTCAACTAAGGCATAGAGTGGCTACTTAATTTGATGCAGGTCACACAGCAGAGCAGAAATTTGAATCCAGGGAGTTGATCTCTTAGCCCTTATCCCATGCCAATTCCCAGGACTGCCACTCCGGTTAGGTGTCATGGGAGTCAGATGCAAGAAAGTGGCTATGCAAGTTTCGCTTTCCTATTTCTTTTCGTTTTTTTTCTTTTGGTTTCTTTTGCCTTTTTTTTTTTCTTTGAGGATAAATTCGATTTGAAGAGACTAATAATTCAAACCAGACCTGTACATCAGAATAATTCAAAGAAGCATTTCCAGGTATGTTCGCCAAGTCTAGCCCTAGAGATTCTGATTTGCTGTGCCAGGGCAAGTAGACACCTGTGTGTACGTGAAAGCTGCTTATGTAACTCGACACAGACTCCTGAGGAACAGCCGCTGCACCAGGGTTCGTTAGATGCCCAAAGAAGTGCAGAAATGACATCGTTACCTCCAACGACCTGGAGGAATCTAGGAAATCTAAGTGATGTTAGAAAGTTGATAAACAGGGGCACCTGGGTGGCTTAGTCGGTTAAGTGTCTCTTGATTTCGGCTCAGCATGATCTCATGGTTCCTGTGATCGAGCCCCTCGGTGCTGTTGGGATTCTCTCTCTCCCTCTCTCTCTGCCCCTCCTCTCTCTCTCTCTTTCTCTCTCTCTCTCTCAAAGTAAATAAATAAACTTAAAAAAAAAGTTGACTAACAAAAAGCATACCACAACTCCAAAACGATTGTGAATCCAGTCTAGGTGGGAAGAAAACTTTACAGCAGAAATGTGGTACAGCACACTATGGTATACAGCATACCGCTATGAAATTAGAAGCGTTTATAGAGGAGGCAACTGCCAATGGTCCTGTGTGGCCCCTTTTCCCGTGTTAGGGCATGCCTTTGTATTCATGAGAGGATAGGGTGGAGTGGAGCAAAATAATAAAACTCCAGATGAAAAAAACACTGAAAGTATATTGTGGTTAGAGTCAAATAGCCTCAGTCATTTAAAAATGGAGCCATCTCCTCCAAGAAAGAGCAGTGGGAAATAACTCCATACCTTTTATTCATTTCTAATGCTTTGCAGTCTCCAGGCAAGCTCTCGCTCTTCTGCAGAAGGGTTTAACGGACTTAAAAAGAAATGCGAGGAGTCATTTCAAAGGATCAGTGTGCTACAACGTGCTCATACTAATTTTGAAGTCTCTCTGCATTACTTCATATGAATTATTTAAAATAATCCACCCCCCTTTAACACGATGACTCATGTCTCTGTCAGTCTCTATGTGGTATTCTTTTTTGTTGTTGCTATAGTCAGAAGACAACTTTTTGGCTTTCTGCTTTGTTTGTACTTGTGAGAAAGGCAAAGGAAGTTTTTCAAACATGTTAATGGCTGCTTGTTTACATAGTCAATTTTTTCAAATAGACTAATTTCATGCCCTCTTCCTTGTTGTGAGTTTCCATGTGTAATCAACAGACACTAAGTACTTTATTAGGATGTACCGAATTTTTTCCATAGCCCTGGGGCCATCTTACACTCTGTTTTTTTCATTAGAACTTCACACATGGTGTTTTCCATAAACTCTTACTTCCTAGGATCTGGTCTTTTTCCATTTAACTCAGGTTTGTCCCTGATTTGCTTTTAGATTATATAACTGTTGCCAAATAAGACATGGTTTTGTAAAACCATCACCACCTCTCCTGATGTTGAATTAATATTTTAGTTTACCCACCCAGGAGAAATATCAACAGTTACCCATTTGAGTGACAAAATTAAAAATTTTTTCATCCAGTCTTGGACTGGAAAGAATAACCTATTTTACTATTCACTTGCCTGACCTGACATTGATTTTCCATTCCCATGACAATGATCCTACAATCAACAAATATCAGTTGAATGCCTATAATTCAGAAAGCAAAGGATTGTGCCAGAGCCTGACTATGAGATCCATTAATAACTCCCCACACCTTCTTTTCCTGTTTTGAAGATGATGTTGAAGGCTGACCCAGCAACCACACCCTTTATCACCTCCCTGCTTCACACATACACCTCCTCCTAGCGGACAGAATCTGCCATGTCATATGGAGACTGCAAATGACAGGTATATATATTATATATATATATGTATATAGGTATATATATTATATATGTATGTATATATAATATATGTAATATATTTAAATTATACAAATATATACTTATATTTATATACAGATAGATATAGATACAGATATAGATATAGATATAGATATAGATATATATATATATTTTTTTTTTACCCCCAGCTTTCCTTGCATTTGGAGCACGAACATGCAGCCTGCCATGACCACTGGGATCCAAAGGGAACTCTACTGAGACAGGGGTGAGAAATGGAGGAAGCAAGGCAAGAAGAGCATAGTTCTTCTCTTTAATAAAAAGGATTTGTAGAACAGTTGTCCCTTTCAGCCTTTTTATGTACAATTGCTTAAAATACTATGCCAAATGACTTGGCTGCCATCTTGCAATCACGAGGGCAAAAAGCTTAAGAACAAAACCCAATATTCTGAAGAAGATGGAACAGAAGGTAGAAGATCTTGAGACTTCAATGATTTTTTTTTTTTAAATATGGAAGGCTTCATGAATTTGTGTGTCATCCTTGTACAGGGGCCATGCTAATCTTCTCTGTATCATTCCAATTTTGATATCTGTGCTGCTGAAGCAAGCACTTCAATGACATTTTAAGCCATTGAACTAAACCCTTGCCTCTGTATTTTATATTATGTGGAACAACTATTGTACTTCTTATCAAATCCATCTTTAATTGGGTAGTCTATTTTGCAACTGAAGGCTAATATGTAAGGTAATTAGCCAACTAATAGACCTCCTTATTATTCTTCCTTCAAAACTCAACTGAGACATTAATGCCCTCCAAAACTTCCCTCAAAAGCATCTTTGACAACCGCCCCCCCCCCCGGCACTCCCCCCCCATCCTCTTCCAAGTGGAACAAAGCAAATTTTAGCTTCGATTCCCGTTACCCTGGCATACAGACACTTATTTTCCTACAAACAACTTAGGTTCTCAAAGCCACCTCTCATCTAATAGCCCTCAAATCCAATGCAATAGTGTCTAGTTGATATGACCACTTGCCCCAACTGTGGGTGGCAGGCGAGTTAAGTTCCTTTACTAAGAGGGGGACTTTGCTCACACCTGGAGGGGCAATAATAGTAGTTTAAAGTTCAGAAACAGAGGAAATTCTATGATGCATTATATTTAAGTCATCAGTGTCCCAGTCTCTTCCTCAAGGTCCTAAATATCTTAAATGAATGTATTGTGCCTTTTTTCTTTCTATCATCTCAATTCCTCCAGTGCCCTGCAGATAGGTTAGGAGCCTAGCACAATAGCTCCTCAATAACTCTGTTAAAACGGACCAATAATTAAAGAACTTAAATGTTAAAGCTCAGTAACACTTTAGATATCCTCTAATGTAAACTCTTAATTTTACAGGTACTGAGATCTGGAGAGTTTACACAACTTCTCCAGTATGTAAAGTAAGAGCAAAGCCAGAACTACCACCTAGGCCTACAGTCTCTTAATCCAGCGCTCTTTCTATTCTACCAGAAGCTGGATACATTTGTAATCTAAATGAACAGAAAGGATACCTGCGAAAATGTAACTACAAGTGCGTACAGAGACAGTAAGTGCCATCCATTGTTTCAAGAGGGGAAAAAATATTTTGGACTCTGATGGTCAAGATTGGCTATTATATATGTCAGGTAGCACAGTAGTCTGGATTCTTGAATTTATTGCCTTCACTCTTCTGACATCAGCTCGGAGAGGGCCTCTCTGGCTTCCCAGTCTAAATTTGGAAAGCACCCCATATTTTCTCTCCAAGCACCTTTAACATTTTCACTTCTCTCAACTCCCCACTTCCCATTTATTTATGTCTTTGTTTGTTTCTTTCACTTGAATCTCCTCCAGAAGGGTAAAGGCCATGTCTACTTTATTCCCCACTGTATATTCAGTGCCTCACACGGCTACTGATACATAAAGACACTCGCTATCTAATTGGTCATTCATTTATTCAACAACATTCCATGAGATGGGAGTACAAAGATGAACAAGGCAGACAAAAGTCCTGCCCTCTTAGAGCTTATATTCTGCTGGAGGAAGATAGAAAATAAGCAATATAACACAAGCACAATACTGCATATGACATCAACTTGATGCACTGTCATTTTTATGTCTAAACAAAGGAAAAGACATTACAAACTTTGCCATGCTATTGACGTTTCAATGAATAACTTTAAAGATACAAAAACACGAATAAAGGGGAATCTTAGAAATGATGAATATAGTATATTATATATTATGTGAAGGCAAATGTGACAGTGAAAATTAAAAGCAGGCATGGTGTGTCGAGAGAGTTCCCTGAAGCGATGAGTGAATTAGATGGGAATGAGATAGAGAGATAGTGGGATATCAAAGGAGCAGGTAGTCGTAGAGAATTGATACATGAATTAGGAACCAACCTTGTATTTACATGGTATGTAGTACCTTTGTGGCAGCTATATCTTAACCCCAGTCCTTCCAATCATTTGTTGTAAGGGCTTGAGCAAGTTTTTGAGCCAAGGTTTCCTAATTTGGAAAATGGGTATTATAAAATGTGATATTTGAGATGAAGTATGTAAAAGACATTGAATTTAAGGGATACTTAAGTTGTAGTGTTTATTACTTTTATCATTTTATTCAGTAACTCCTGAATGGAATTCTAGTTGATATCCTGCTTGTTATTTGTTTGTTTATTTGTTTGCTTGTTTGAACTGTTAGACCCTCTCCTAGACTTGCAGTGCTGGGCTATTTTCCCCCTCAATTAACACTGTGTTTGTATTTTGCACCTTCTCTTTCAACTTGTCACGTATCTGTCTTCCCTACTAGATTATAAATTCCTTGAACGTGTGAACCCTGATCTACTCATATCTGTGATATTTGGAGTACAGTGCTTGGCACCTAGAAGGTCCTTATAATGTTTCTTGACTGAACGTAAGAACAAATGTGTTGGGTAATGGGTCTTCCAGGCAAAGGGAAAGTTTTCAATAAAGCCCTGGTGATGAATGCACTGGGCATCCATCCATCGCTCAACAAAACTTCTTTTGAGTGTTAACTGGCAATAGTTTCAGAGAATACTGCTCTTTGGAACACATAGGAATATCCCATGGAACGAATAGGTCAGTACCCCATCAGAATAGGGCTTTACCCATCACGCTAGTTAATCTCAGTTACTCCTTTCAGCTTGATTTAGATGACCCATTCTAGCAGTATCTTCTCATGGTAAGCTGTTAACTTCATAAGGTTCTAAAGAGATTGCAAATGTTTCTCAACATTTTTGTATGGGTGCCAGGATTTACACCCGCCCCGTGGGAGGGTTGCCTTTTCGATATTGCAAAACAACAGGGCAATGACTGGTTTCCCTGTGTCGTTTAGACAAGTATGCCCTGGACAGCATGAGCTCAGCTGTAGGCCCATAAGCTGACATGTCAACCTGCAAAGCCACTTCTTTGAAAATGATTTAACTTTTTTCATTTCTTAAGAACTGAGTAGGGCTTTAGAAAATGTCCAAAACCAAACTCCCCGTTGAAATTTTGAGGTCTCTAAGCAAAAATAACCTCCTTCTGGCTTCACAGGTCAAGAAACCATCAGAAAGAAACCATCTCAGCTGCCTGAGGATGGTCTTAAGTCCAGCCACCCAGGCGCCAAAGCCAACACCACTTTGACGCAGATGGGTATTGAGCCAGAAGAGGTACAGCTCCAGTGTCAGACTCTCTCTGCTTCTCCAGCCTAGGAGTGAAGGGAGTGCATGATGGGAAGAGAGGAATGCGGGCCAAAGACTCAACAAAGTGCAACATGTCTCATAGCCAACTCAACTGGCAGAGTCCCTTAATGCTACTAACCAGTTTGGGCACCATGCGGAGAGCCAGCTCCTGTATCAGATGAGCCACTTGTAGTCTTCCATATTGGCACCTGACCACAGGCCTCAAATAATTAGGAAAGGAAGAATTCTAATAACAGTTGAAAATAACCTTTAGTCTACAGAAGTTTACTGTCAAATGATGGAATTGAATTAAGCAGAAATAGCTAGCAAAAGAATGTAATGTATATAAATATCAAATCATTATGTTGTACACCTGAAATGAATACAGTATTGTACATCAATCACTCTTCAATAAAAATAACAAAAATATGATGGAGCATGAAAGCTTTGAAATAATCGAGAGTTCAAGCTCTTTATTTAATTTTTAGCCCATTACTTGCTAACTGTGCCATCTTGGACTGGCCACTGGTCCTCGGAGTGTAACTTTCCTCACCATAGAGATACAAAGCATGTTTTAACCAATCTACCTGTCGGTTATTGGGAAGGTCAAATGATTAAATGATCTGATATTTTGCTGACCTAAGAACACAGTGCACATGTTTGATTTTGTCTTATGGCTTAAATGATAAAATGATGGGTATATTTAAAAGTATTGTGACAATATAGATATACTTTATGAATAAGAACATCATTCCTATTTAAACATTTGACCCAGTTCGAAACAAAGGCAGATTCTGTTTCCAGACAAGTAACTTTGCAAAGTGGTCCACAGGTGGTCCACGTCATCCAGTCCCTTTCCTCCTAATCCTTATCTGGGTGTGAACAGGACAATATCTTGATTTTTGGCTTTATTTGCAACGTGGGTGACATGGCTGGGCAGATGTGCGACAAATAATGGCTGCTTTCCTATTGCGCTGTCTCACTCTAAGCACTAAAAGAACTGAAGTATGTAAAGTACTTTAAAAAGAATAAAGTGGTTGGGGCGCCTGGGAGGCTCCATCGGTTGAGCGTTCAACTTCCAGGTCACGATCTCATGGTTCGTGCGTTTGAGCCCCGGGTCAGGGTCTGTGCCCACAGCTCAGGGCCTGGAGCCTGCTTCGGATTCTGTGTCTCCCCCTCTCTCTGCCCTCGCCTGCTCACACTCTCTTTCTTTCTTTCTCTCTCAAAAATAAATAAAGCATTAAAAAAAAAGAATAAAGTGGTTTATAAACGGTGCCTTAAGGGGTATCTCAAAAATCTTCTGAGCCTCCACTGTTCATAAAGCAATAGCAGCACCTGGCATTCAAAATCATCCCTATTTTTTCCTTCAGCCCCTCTCTTCCCTGCAGTTTCAGCCCCAATGACAAGGTGCTGTCCCACCTGCGCTGCTCACCTTCTCTCTGCTGGGGCCATGCATCCCGCAGCACCAGCTCAGCCACCACCACCACTCCGACTACCACACACACAACACCCCTGCCTGTCCCTGGGTCTTCAGTAGCCTCGTGTTTCCTGCCGGGAACCATTTCCTTCTCATATCTGTCTCTCCAAAGCCTGCTAATCTTTCAGAGCCCCTCTCTTTCAGGAAGCCTTTCCGGGTGCCTCCAATCCCATTTCAAATGCATCCTTCATGCCCCCTAAACCACTAAAGACTTCATACCACGTTCACATCACTATGGCGTCTGACCTTGTGTAGCACTTCCTTCCTGTAATTTTTTACAAAGCATGTGTAACCACATAAGCCAAGTTCTGATTAAGAGACCAAGTAATAAATTCCCAGAAGACAAGGAAGACACATGGACATCGGTGTTTGGTCAGTTTCCACGGTGCTCGGTGCAGGGCTGAACACACTGTAGGCACTCTCGGACACGTGTTCCAGCTGATTTCACTGCCACGGTTGCCAGATTTTCTAATTTGAATGTCTAGTTTATACTTTTAAACAGGTGGCACAAACAGTCTCTGGAACTATAAAGTCTCTCCATTCGATGGCCTGGACAACCACATCACACAGCCCAAGGTACAATCATTCTCAAGTAAGACACCAGTGAATTTGATTATAGATAACCGCTGAGGTTTGTGGAGAGCTTACTGCTTGCTAGGCATTGCTCTAAGCGACTTGCATATATTTGCCCATTTAATGCTCAGAAAAATTCTAACAGGTAAATAATATTATTAGCTTCTCCATTGTACAGATGGAGAAACTGAGACACAGACAAATGAAAGGGTGTAGAGCAAGGCAGCAAGGTTTCAAATCCTAGCAGTGCAGTTTCAGAGCCAGGGCTGAACTCTTGTTTTTCATCTAAAAGGGTCCCACATGACTTGACCATATTTGCTACTAAACTGCCAGATCTTCATTCTTTGCTATCTGAACTTTATCTTCCATGGTGTTTTGAAGTTTTTTTATTTTAGAGAGCGTGAGCAGGGGAGAGGGGAAGAGAGAGAGACATGGAGAGAGAGAATCTTAGGCAGGCTCCATGCTTAGCGTGGAGTCTGATGCAGGGTTTGATCCCACTACCCTGGGATCATGACCTGCATGGAAACAAGAATCGGACGCTCAACTGACTGAGCCACCCAGGTGTGCCTCATGGGTTGTTTTTGTTTTTTGTTTTTTAAGGTGACCAAAACCCCTTCTTTCACTCTTCCCACTGTGCATGCCCCTTGTGACTTATGCTTTTGTATTCCTTTTACCTCCCCTACTTCCAACAACCACTAAAGGAGGAGCAGAGTCTCCTTCAGATGTAAACTGTGGTAAGTACCAGGTTGTTAGGAAACCCAGGAGCTACTGAATCAGTCACTGTTTGCTGCTCCCTCTAACAAATATCTCTTTGAGATTCTAGAATGACTCAATCACACATCCCACACCTGCCAAATAGAATCAGCTACCCTGAGATCTGAGCTGTTCTGAGTGTACACAATTTCAAAGGGCAAGCCCATTTATAGTCTAGGTCAATAAAATGATGCACTAGGGAGGAGAAAACAACTCTCATCTATTAAACATCGAAAATTCAGGACAGGTATCTTAGACAAAAACCCAGGAAAAATAAATATTGAAATATGACAAATGATAATACAACGATATTATTCTTAACCAAGGTACATCTCTTTAAAACTGAGCAGAAAAGAGTTTCATCACATTCCAAATCAATCTCCCTCCTGGAGTCAGAAGCCAGGAAGCTTCTAAAATTCAATGCAAAACATAGGTGAGCCCATGTACATATTTTTGGCCAGAAGTCCCACAGCCTTTGTGAATTTGAAAGTCCCAGCTGTGAGGCTTGCTCTTGACAAGAAAGCATCCCTGCTGCACTATTGACTGGAGTTAGAACCACTAAGTCGCCATTTCTAGGTCCAGCCTTTGCTTCCACTGTGCAAATTCCTGCCAAGTGGCCAGGTTTCGAAGTTCAAGAGTGCTTTTACCTCTACTGGAACTCCTTTCCAGCAGAAGCAACATGTCTTTTGAGAGAAGAAATCAAAGCACAGATAATGTCCTTCTTACTGGGACCCAAAAGGTGACCTTAACTGTTTTTGGTTTTCATTGCTCCCACCTGCCTAATTCTCAGTGACTGCCATGTGGCGCCCACGGAAATATGAACCTTCAAAGGCCATTTCACATACGTGAGGAGAAACGGTAGTGACAGAATTTGGGTTGTTTTTCGTTCACACGTTGTTTATATTCTTCCAGAGCCAAACTCCATCCTTTTTCTCCTGTATTCTGAGCTACTTCCTGCACACAACTCTTTCCCCTGTCCACTCCCTTGCTCTGGGTTCTTGTTATTATGTCTGTAATTTATTTTAGAATATTTCAGCACAGTGTGATGTTATATATACATGAGTCAGGTGAATCTACCCTCTACAGGTAGACAGTTGACTTAACTAGGATTCCTACATTCTGAGAGGTGAGTTAGCATTTCAAGAGAAGGTCCACATTCCAGCAATTCAGCTCTATCCATCTCCTGGCACCACCAGACTGTGTTACTTAGCATGATGGTGGTAAAATGGGTTCTTATTTGGTGAAATCGTGGATATTCAAGGCCCTGGATTGGCTAAAACATGCATTCTTAGTGGGAGCAATATATCCCACAAGCAGACAAAATTTGTTAGGGGGGTGGCCTGAAAAAATTCTGAGATTTTGCAAGGATTTTATGTTTCTTTGGAGAAACATAGGCACAACCCTACCTGAAAAAAATCTTTTACCTTGGTATTTAATTTCTTTCTTTAAATTAAGTTAAATTAAAGTTTTCTCCTTTGGGGGCAATAATGAAAAAATAAGTGGGGAAACACTGGGCTAAATTTTTTTGGCCCCCTCTGTACCCTTGTAGGAAGATAGAATGTAGCCAGTTCTTTGCTCTTTCTTTTTAGAATTGGTGAATATGATAGCCGTGGGTTTGTCTGTATATGGCCTTTATTATATTGAGATACTTCCATTCTATACCTAATTTGTTGAGAGTTTTTATCATGAAAAGACACAGAATTGTGTCAAATGCTTTTTCTATAGCTATTGCAATTATCAAGTGGTTTTTATCTTTCTTTGTATTAATGTGGTTTATTAATTTGCATTAGTCAAAACATTCTGGCATCCCAGGGATAAATCCCACTTGATCATGGTGTAAGATCCTTTTAATATGCTGTTGAATTCAGTTTGCTAATATTCTGTTGAGGATTTTTGCATCAATTTTTATTAGGGTTATTGGCCTATACTTTTCTTGCAGTGTCCTTGTCTGACTTTGATATCAGGGTAATGCTATATAATATAATAAGTTTGGAAGAGTTCCTTTCTTTTCAATTTTTTTTTTCAAGAATTTGAGAAGGATTGGTATTAATTCTTCTTTAAATGCTTGGTATAATTACCTGTAAAACCATCTAGTTCTGGGCTTGTATTTTTTATTACTGATTTGATCTCCTTACTAGTGATTGGTCTGTTTAGACTTTCTATTTCTTCTTGATTTGGCCTTAGTGGTTGTTTGCTTTTAAGAATTTTTCCATTTTTTTCTAGGTTGTCCAGTTTATTGGCATATAGTTGTCCAGCATAGACTCTTATAATCCTTTGTATTTCTTTGGTATAAGTTGTCATCCTCAATGGTTCAACTTTTCTTTAGGATCAGGAACAAGACAAAGATGCCCAATCTCACCACTCCTTGTCAACATAGGACTGGATGTTCTAGCATCAACAATTAAGAAAAAGAAATAAATAGGATATAAACTGGAAAGGAAGAAGTAAAATGATCTCTGTTTGCAGATGGTATGATCTTATATATAGAAACCCCTACAGAGTCCACCAAAAATCTGTGAGAACTAACAAATAAATTCAGTAAAGTTGCAAGATACAAAATAAATAGACAAAAATCAATTTCATTTTATACCCAAGTGATGAACTATCTGAAAAAGAAATTACAAAAGCAATCTCCTTTTCAATAGCACCAAAAACAATAAAATATTTAGGAATAAAATATTTTTAGATCCGTGCCCTAGGTTTGATCCCTGAGCAGTGCTGTATCCTTGTGGCTGCATCCTCCCACTGGATATTGTCACATTTGCTTCAGGTCAACCTATAATACAAATTGTGCTTAGAAGATCAAATATTTGATGAGATCTGAGCCTTCATTAAAGTATAAATTTATGGGGCACCTGGGTGGCTCAGTTCACTAAGCAACCGACTTTGGCCCAGGTCATGATCTCTTGGTTCATGGATTTGAGCCCCCTGTTGGTCTCTGTGCTGACAGCTCAGAGCCTGGAGCCTGCTTCAGACTCCATGCCTCCCTCTCTGCCCCTCCCTCACTCATGCTCTATCTTTCTCTCTCTCAAAAATAAATAAACATTTAAAAAATTGTTTTTATAGTATAAATTCATATTACGTGACCATTGAGGGTCTTCTTGCTTATAAATGTCTGTATATAGCAGATTCTGATCTAAGAAGAAAAGAAAACCCTCATCTACTTTTAACTGTTGGCTGTTACTGATACACCAAATACCTAATTTTTCTGCAGGACAAAATTTACTTCTACCTTTAGAAAATCCTCAAATTTATTATAAGCAGCAGAGCTAGTAGTTAAGAGGACAGGCTCTAGAATTAGACAATCTGGACTCAAATCCATTCATTAGCTGTTGATCTTGTGCAAGTTTCTTAAACTCTCAGAGCCTTAGCCCTCTTTTTAGTAAAATAGGAAGAATAATAGTGTCTGTATCATGGAAGTTAATAAATAGAAGACACTTAGCACAGTATCTTAAAAATTGTAGACACTAAAAAAATGCTGCCATTATTATTATTATTATTATCATTATTATTTATATTACCATTACTTTGGGGAACAATTAAACCTCAAGTATCTAGAAAAACATGTAGAAACTTGAACAAATGTGAAAGTTTAGGTACTCAGCATAAATGCTTCTTTTTGCATATTTGCTTCTTTTGCCATTTAGTTCTCTTGTTTCCTTCTTACATCTTAGTCACTTACTCCAAACATAGGACACAAGGAAATGTCCTTTATTAGTAGTATTGGAAATTTACATAGCACTTTAACACTAATGAGCTCTTCCACATATGTTATCTGATTCTCCTGGTATCCTTAGGAAGTACGTATAGATACAGTAGGTAACTAGAATATTCATTTTACAGACTATGAAATCAGAGGCTCAGAGAAACTAAATGACGTGACTGAAGACAGCTGGTTATAAATGATGAAGCTAAGGAGTTATGTCCCCTCCTCCTCGGGCTGCTGAGAACAACAGACACTCTGTTATCGTCTGTTGAGATTTTTGTTCCTTTTTCCCAACTTCCCCACCCAGAAATATCAGAAATTTGGCACAACCTTTGACAGACATTGCAACAAGGAAATTGTGATGTGTGTTGTAAGCTCAGAAAGACTTGACATATGTTTTCCTCTGCTCAAGTGGGCAGGGTATACTTTTTAATGTAATTGAGCTCTTTTATTAAATCCTTTACCAAAGAATGTACATCTCAGGACCTAAGGGTTTGATGATGATTGTCCTGGTGACAACTACGTTCCCACTTCCTGTGGGCCTCTTGCTTCCGTTCTAGCGCATTACCACCACCAAAAACAATCCTTTTGCATGTATGTCAAATCACTTCACTCACATCTTGAGATAGGCCAGTGGCTTCCCTGCCCTTCAACTGAAGTGCTCAATCCTCACTGGGTATTTTATGAAAGCGATGAATCATGGGAATCTACCCTCAAAACCAAGAGCACACTGTATAACACTGTATGTTAGCTAACTTGACAATAAATTGTATTTAAAAAAATAAAAATTAAAAAAAAATAAAGTGCTCAGTCCTTACTCTGATCCTTTTGACACTGCATGGTGTGGCCCTGCCCACCTCTCTGGCCACATAGGGTTTAAATCTCCCTCTTCTTCCCTTAGCTCTAGCCCCTGACGTTTCTCATCTGGGGTACCCCACATATCCTTCTCTTGATCCGGAAGACTTTCGCCCCACCTCATGGAATAGACCTCATCATTCCACTATCTGATCAGAAGTTGCTTCTTCAGAGGGTTCTTCCCTAAGGAGAACTCGGTGAAAGCAGCCCCTTCTTAGCTAAGCACCATTGTACCAACTTACATTATGGGCTTCAACCCTCTTACCACTCTCTGCAATTGGCTCATCCACCATCCAAAGAATTTATTTCCAGGTTTACTTCATTACTCTCTCACCCTAACTTCACAGGAAACTTCAAATGTGTGGGAACTATTTTTGTCTATATCAGGGGTACAATGTCTGGCAGCTACTAGGTACTAAGTAAATATTTGTTGTATAAATGAAGATAAGTTACTTTATTTGTACTGAAATAGATTTCCTTTCTCGGTTTTCTCAATGGTATCCCTTCAGCTGAATATTAAATAATTACCTTCTGCCCTTTAGATTGTATTCACCTAAAGAGACTCCTTTAGGCTAAACATTTCATAGGCAAACTCTGGTTTCAGGAAGCATTTCTCTCTTGCAGGCTAGTTTCTCTGAAGACTATCTCACCAAAAGCTTTATTTCTAAAGGTTTGTTTTAGTTAAAGGAGGGGAGTTTCCCAGGTAGAAGCACCTAATTGACTATTAAGAGAATAGTTCTAAGAGTTCTTATCTATCATATTTGTATGAGCCAGGTGCAGACAAATTACAGGGAGGTTGGGGAAGGGGGAAAATCTTTGCATTGACGCTAGAGGTGACCAAATTTCCTGAAGAATTTTTGAAGAGGAACTCTGAGTGCGTATGCAGTATTCCCTAACCCTCTTCAGATATAAACATTTATTTGTTCAGCCTCCCAGTGAGTAGTTGTTTGGGATATGCATCCCTGTTTAATTAGGAACCAATTTCTTGGGAATGAGTAGGCACTGGATGTATATCTGAGTTTCAGGAAACCCTAGTTGAAGTGACTAGAACAACTGGCAGATAAGGTCAAAGTATTTATAAACAGGAGTTATGTCCCTTCCTTGGACTGCTGAGAACAACAGATACTCTGTTATAGTCTGTTGAGATTTTTTGTTCCTTTTTCCCAACTTCCCCACCCAGAGATATTAGGAATTTGGCACAACCTTTGACAGAAATTTCAATGAGGAAATTGTGATTTGTGTTGTATGTGCAGAAAGGCTTGACATATGTTTTCCTCTGCTCAAGTGGGCAGGGTACAGTCTTTAGTGTAATTGAGTTCTTCTATTAAAAACCTTTATCAAAGAGTGCTCAAGATTTCCTCCCAGCTAGCGGCTTCCTGACCTCATACAGTCAGAGAAACCAGAATCCATAAATGGGTGATGATGTGTTTTATAAGATGATGTAGGCATAACTTGGAGCTGCCAGAACTATGGAGGCTATTTCATTAGATGGAAGAGGGGGAGAGTCCAGAGAAGGAGGAAAAAAGAAATGTAAGAGAGAGAAAAAGATTGACCTTACAGTTATATATCTATAACAGTAATTGAGACTTGTGGCAAAAGTCGAACTTCCCTGGAAACTTAAGCATGGGGTTGTGTCAAGAAAGAGGAAGGTAGACCTATGTGGCTAAGGACTGAATTGCATTTCCCCCAATTCATAGTTTGGAGTTCCAACCACCAACGTAGCTGCATTTGGACATAGGACTTTTAGGAGGTAATTAAGATTAAATGAGGTCCTGAGAGCAGAACTCTAGTCCAATGTGATTGGTGGCCTTTTAAGAAGAAGAAGAGAGATAGCTCTCTGAACAGGCACCAAGAAGAGGTTATACGAGCACACAGTGAGATGGTGGGCCACATACAAGCCAGGAAAGAGGACTCAACAGAAGCTGGCACCTTGATCTTGGACTTTCAGGCTCCAAAACTATAAGAAAATAAATGCCTGTTGTTTAAGCCATCCAGTCTATGGCATTCTTATATGACAGCCCGAGCGGACTAAGACACGTTTCTACCCTCCACTTCTTGATGTGCTGATAGCAGTTGCTGAGCACTGAATTGTGAATGAGGCAGCTCTCCTCATAGATCTCATTTTGAAAGACCCAGTTTCCCGCTCAAAATGTGCAGGGCTCCTTCCAATGCCAGGGATAGGGGGTACAGGCAATAGTATTAACTGGTTTTACCGATCCCCCCCAAAAGTGGTAAGATTAATATTAAGAATAGTGACGTATTTGGGACACAATTTGGCAGCAGCTTTTGTAAAGGGGTGGGGGGAGGTCTGAGGTGAAATGGAGATTTACCCTCCATTCTAGATGTGTCCATACTATTTGAATTTTTACCACCCGCAGGGATTTAAAAGGTTGAAACCTAGTTAAATTGATACAAATACTTGTGCACGTGTGCTGTGATTTTTCGTGTCGAGGACTTTTTCTTGAGTGTCTATGTTTGGACCTAGAACCCTAAGAAGTTGGTAGGGTGAAGTTCAAAGAATTCCACCTCATGGCAACTGTATTGATCATGTCACTTTCATGCCTAAAAGCCCTCTGTGCTTCCCACGGTCCTTTGGAAAAATGCAAGAATCGATGACACTTTGCAGCCTGACCACTGTCCACTCACCTCTCCAATCTCACCCAGTCCACACGATGCTTTGCCTTCTATGTGTCAGCCATACTGGGCCGCTTCAGGTTCTTTTAAATCACACCCTGTTTCCTCCCGTCTCCAGGTCAGCTGGCCCCTGGCCTCCCTGCTCAAATGCTCTCCTTCCTACACCACCTTCTTAGCACTGATTAATACACATTTTGTTTAAAATCATACTGGGTCAGGTGTTCCTGCTCTAACTTATTTCTTTCCATGTAGCACACCATCTTATTTATATTTATGCATTCGTGTGATTCTTTGCCAGTTTTCATCGAAAGGGTGATTACAATCGAATGAGTGACAATGCTGGTGTCACACCACTGAGTAGGGGGTGTGACAGTAATGGCTACTGACACCGGGTCTGACACTGCCAAGCAGACCCTTAAGTAACTGATGACTTACTCAGAAAGTGCTTTTGGTCCTCAACCTTGCTTTTCCATACATTATTTATTGCAAAGCAAATACACATTCTCTTCTGTACATAGTTTATAACACCTTAAAAGTCAAATAGCTTTTGTCTAGAATATTAACATTCTTAAAATCATGTGTGTTAGTGAAGAAATTGGCAAACATTAATAAGACAAAAGAAAATCAATAGGCAGGCTAGCTGCATCGTATTTCTCCTCCTTTCCTTCTGTTCTTTCTCCTGTGAAATCAGAAAGGGCTTCATTTTAATAGCAATGAAATAACAAGGAATATGTTTCTCTTCTCCAAGTTAATAACCTTTCATTTACATAACTCAGAACTAGTCTTTCCAATTTTCAGATGAGGGAATTTAGGCGCAAGATGATCTAGACACTTGATTAGTCACTTCAGAGCCCATGGCATTCCTGGTCTCCCAGATGACCTAAATCAATTCCCGTCCTGAGTTTCAGGCATTTCCATTATGATGATGGTTAAAGTGGCCTTCTGTAGCAGGTGCTTTGATGCTGTGCTAAAGAGATGAAGTGTTTTCCTCACGGGAGCTCCCAGTATGCGGGCGCTGTTTCTTAGGAGTGGCAGAAATGAAGGCAGGGGCAATCAGAGAAATAGAGGCAGTGAAGGGGCGCCTGGGTGGCTCAGTCAGTTAAGCATTTGACTTCAGTTCAGGTCATGATCTCATGGTTCATGGGTTCGGGCCCCACATTGCGCTCTGTGTTGACAGCTCAGAGCCTGGAGACTGCCTCAGATTCTGTGTCTCCCTCTCTCTCTGTCCCTCCCCCCCTCACACTCTGTCTCTCTCTGTCTCTCAAAAATAAATGTTTAAAAAAAAAAAAGAAAATACAGGCAGTGAAAATGTGTGCAACATGGGCCCTAAGTCAAAAGGGTTCAGGCAAGAGAAGATAAGAGTTATCTGAAGAGGTGTCACCTAGAAAGTCAGCATCAGACATAATCTGGTGACCAAAAACAGAAGGTTAAATTTACGGGACACTCCATTCAATGTCACCAATGGCCTCTGCCAATGAGGGATCCATCACAGGAAGATGAATGTAGTCTGCCAAGTTACTGTTCGTTCAAATGTCCCCCCTTGGGTTCAGACCCAACTCCCTGGGTCCATTCCAACTCAAGCTTCAGATGAACTCTGGCTTCAGAGTGTTCAGGGCCTGCTGCCCACAGCAGTGGGTCACATGGGATCAGCCAGATTGCTCCGGGAATATAACAAATGAGATGACCAATAACTCAGAGTGTCTGTTTCCTGTCAGTCAGTGATTAATAAATGATCCGGAGTCAGGCCCTGAAATATGTGGACAACAGGCAACACACGGTCGATTTTGTGATTCTAACCAAATGGTGCCCCAACTTTTCTCAAGATTACAGGTAATTATACCTCCCCCCACACCAGCTGCCACCATCACTATTCCCGTTACTATTATTTATAGTAATTCCCCATAGTTATAAGGAGCCAGATGCTGAGCTAAAAGCTTCAAGGAATATCACAAGAAGATACATGATTTCGGCTGTCAGGAGTTTATAATCTTAACTCACACTGTGCTCATATAAATGTACCAATGAGAACCTCAGATAAGAAGAATAATAATAGCTGGCAGGTAATGAGCACTTCCTCTGTGCCAGGCACCATTTTGAATGCTTTACATGTTTTATCCAATTTAATCCTCATTAACAACCTTTGTAATCCTCCGAAGTAGGTGAGATTTTTATCCTCATTATACAGATACAGGAACAAAACAGAAACACAAATAGGTTAGGGAAAACTTGCCTGAGACCACAGAACTGGGATGTAGTAGATCTGGGGTTCAAGGTGAGGTGTCTGGCTCCAAAGATCAGTTCTTAGATGTTGCTAGAAAAATCATAGCTGTAATTTAGTAAATATTTCCTACAAGTCAGGCATTTTGCTAAGTTATCTTACATGCATTACTCTATGTGAAGCTCACCACGAGTGAGTAACCTCCTTTATGTAAGACCTGGTGCGTGCTTTCATTTGTTCCCTCTTACATTTCTGTAATATCAGTATTATTTTTATCCTACAGATGAGCTTAGAGAGACCTGGAACTTCCCCACAGTTAACACTGCAGGACTCAATCCTTGATCAGTTTTCTCTAAGGTTTGGCTCCTGCATATTGGCATTATATTATATTTCAAGAAAAATGCCTTAAAGGGGCGCCTGGGTGGTTCAGTCGGTTAAACGTATGACTTCAGTTCAGGTCATGATCTCCTGGTTCTGAGATCGAGCCGCACATCAGGCTCTCTCTCTGCTGTCAGTGTGCAGAACCAACTTCGAATCTTCTGTCTCTGCCCCTCCCCAGCTCGAGGTCTCTCTCTCTCTCTCTCAAAACATAAATCAACTTAAAAAAATGCCTTCAAATAATAGCCTAGACAAACATCACCTTAATAAATACAATAATATTGTCATTTATAGAGTGCCTTCCTACTGACATTTGAATGTATTTGAGTCCCACGGTAAGTCTGTGTTAGTTGCACAGGCTGTAGACGTCAAAACCGAAGTTCCAAAGTTGAGATCTGAGATCATAGGACTTTGTCCTCACTCACTGACCTTCATTTATTCATAGTTCACTTAAGAAACCATCATGATGTTATGCTCCAGCACTGGGGAGACAAAGCTGAACAAGACAAGACCCTCTGCCCTCTGTCTTTTGATTCACAGACCAGAAGAGTTGCCATTTTCATCCTCTATGTTCTACTCTGTGGATCCTCTTTGAACTTCTGGTAGAAGCACCTCCATTTGAAGGGGCAGATGCTCTGATCCCTGTGGGCAGTATTTACCCCTAGGGGGCTCCTTTTGTGAGTCATCCCCTTCCATCCTGGAACTCTGGCAGAGAGTAGAATTTGCCCATTTCACGAAAGCTATCAGGGAACACTTGGTCCTGATGGGGAAGCCGGCTCTGAAGTGATGTTTTCAGCACCTGGTGAAAACCTGGGAATCCGTGAACTGCAGGACCCCTCAGGACCGGACTAACTTTCAGACTAGCAGCTTGTGGGAGTCAGTGAGGAAGACAAGAGCCCTTTACGCAAGCACCAAACTTCTTTCAACAGCTTGGGGGTAGTGGAACGACCTTGGAGAATTCCAAGTACTTAGGATACTAAGGCAGCAAGAGCCCTTTGATGATGACGGTGTTGATGAGGAAAACAGTGGCCAAGGTATCCCACAGCCTGCCAAGCTTTTTCCTGTCTTAGGCGGGAAGTTTTTCCTCTGCTGATTCTCTCTGGCCCGAACTACCCCAGACAGCAAGAAGTGCATGGGAGGAAGGCCCCAGCTCTAGAACCAGACAGAAGTTAGAGACGGTCCTTCCGCATGGTCTGTGCAACCTTGGAGATTCAGGACCGCTCCCAATAGGGCCCTGAGAGTGCGGTGCGTAGAGCAGAGGCCTTGTTACCGGAGCTCTCAGAACCCGCAGAGAAAGGGCCCGGACGGGAGGGGATCAAGTGTGGGGGACGCACGCCTGGCTGCGCCCCGATCTCGGCTGGGGCGGCCGTGCAGGGCGGACGAGAAGGGTACTGCGGCCCCCGGCGTGCGCCCGGCCCTCCCGCGGCCGGTGGCTGCTGCCAGGAGGCCGCCCGCTGGCGGGAAGCGGCCAGGAAACCTCAGGGCCGCGCGGAGACAGCGGCCTCCTTGTTTCGCAGCCTGGTGGCTTCTTCTTTTTTTTTTTCCTCCTGGGAGGGCCAGACATCCCCGCCCCACCCCCAGCCCCCACCCCTCCCGGCGGTTCTCCGCCCTGGCTCTGAAAGCGTTAACCCCGGAGCTCTGCGCACACCCCACGGCTCCCGCCCAAGTTCCTAAAAAAGAAAGGTGCAGAGTTGGGTCCAGATAGAGAATGGATGATCAAAGCCAAGCCGGTACTTCCTGTCGCCCGGACGCTATATATAACGTGATGAGTGCACGGGCTGCAGAGACGCACAGGAGCGCTCGCCCAGCCGCCGCCGCCGCCACCGCCCAGAGCCTGAGGTTTCCCGGGGACCGCAATGAACCGGCTGCTGTGCTGCGCCCTCGTGGTAAGTTCCCGCCCGGGACGCGGGCGCCTGGGAGCCCGCCCGCCCGCTGCTCTCCGACCTCCCCGCGGCCCGACGGGCCCCCCAGCTCAACGCCTCCCGGTCCCAGGAAAAGTCTGGGCTCAGGTTGGAAAGGGGGACCTTCCTGGAGAGCTCATCGCATGGCTCCTAGGGTGTCCCTTTGCCCTGGAAAGTTCCTGCAGGGTTTATGGAAAGGAGAGAAGAGTTATAGACCTCTTTCTTTTGAATGATCTGTGTCATTGTATTTACTTTCTTCATTGCAGCTTATTTGACGCCCTCAAGGCGTTCATACCATCTTTGCTTAGTTATTGGATATTATTATCATTATCGTTAGTATTAAAGTAGCCCCTTAGTAGCAGGGTAAGGAGATGGCAGTCCTTTTAAAACTATTATAACTACAATAATATTTGGATGCAGTGAACACAATAGGGTACATGATCAGGCTCATTCCCTACTTAAGCAAATGTTATGGGAAATTTTGCATAAGTGGCACCAGAGAAAAGATCATACATACATATGTATGCACACATACACACACACATTTCATAACTATGCGATTTAACATTCTAATAAAATTTTATTTTTTAAATGGTTCACTTCAGTTCTCAGTTCAATATAATGTGGTGGGCTAATGTTAATTATGTTCTAAAATTTAAATAATTGAAGGTCAGCACTAAATACAGCGACAAGTTATTTTTTTTTAAATTTTTTTAATGTTTATTTCTGAGACAGAGAGAGACAGAGCATGAGCGGGGGAGGGGCAGAGAGAGAGGGAGACACAGAATCAGAAGCAGGTTCCAGGCTCCAAGCTGTCAGCACAGAGCCTGACGCAGGGCTTGAACTCACAAACCATGAGATCATGACCTGAGCTGAAGTCGGTCCCTCAACCAACTGAGCCACCCAGGCGCCCTAACAAGTTATTTTTAATGTAGTGTTTGGAAAGAGTCTTTGTGACTTCACTTGGCTTTTTTTTTTTTTTTTTAATTTAGATTTTTGACCAATCAAGTTAATAAGATTTGTATGTAGATCATTCTACACTATTGACCATTTCCTTTATGTCACTAAGGTGTAGAATACATTAAGATATGAATTGGACATTCACAAAGGCATAGGAAAACCCATATTTAAGTCACATGTGTGTTTTGAGCGTGTTCGAGTAAATGCTTGAATTTCAACATCTAACCCATGAATAGTGAGCAGTAGGCTAGGAAGTCTTCCAATTAGTTCCCAGGATACACAAGCATAAATAAGTAGATAAACAGCAAAGTCACTAAAGAAAATGTAGGTGAGACAGGAGTGCACCAAGAAGTATCTTATCTACCACTACATGTGTAAGATGCAATATAAAAATTGATCCACCAATATTGGTACCATGGAGAACTTTTGAAAAAATAGACTTCATTAAAACATAACACACATAGGGAATTGCACAACTCATAAGTGCCTAATAAAGTTTCTCAAAGTGAACACTTGTGATCTAGCACCCAGATGAAGAAATATGGCATTACCAGCAACCCAGAAGTTCCCTGGGCTCCCTCCCTATCACTACTATGTCTAATGCCAGAGTAATCAATATTCTGACTTCTAACATCAAATTTGGACTTTATATAAATGGACTTTATTACTTTTCTGTTTCTGGCCACTTTTACTTAAGTTCCATTATGAGATCATTTTGACTGTTGGATGTATAATAATTTATTTTCATTGGATGGTATTCCATTGTATGGATGTACCACAATTAATGTAATCATTCTAGTGTTTGGCTAGTTTACATAATTCTGCTCTTAATATGGGGACATTTTATTCTTCCTTGCCCTTTGTATTCTGTCAGAGATTTAATTAATAACATATTACCAATGGCTTTTAAATTTCAGAATTTCCACTAGATGATAATGTATGTACCTAATAAGTGTTCCTAAACAGTACGTAGGTGAAAGTTTTGATATGTAGTCTATCTAGGGAGATAGATGTGTGCCTAGCTAATACTAATTGTAGATGATGCAGAATTATCAAAAGAGAAGACTTCATATGTTGTTGGAACATAGTACATACTTTCAATGGGAAACATTCTTGTTTCCCTTTCTGTAGTTTCTGAGATTGACTTTATTTGCTAAATGATCGGAAACGAACACTTGGAACTTACACACAAGGGGTCCAGATGCCCTTTTGCAGGCACCGAGGAGCAGCTGTAAGAAGTAGAAGCGTTATAGGAATTTGTCCTTTGTAGCAGGCGTGCCCCTCGGCACCAGGGACAGAATGGAAAGGAAGATGGACACCATTCCTGTCCCCGTGAACCTCCCAGTCTAATGGAGAAGGCAGACACTGGACTATTAATTCTGTGTCTAATGAGAGTACCGAAAGGGGAAGTGCTCGGTGACCTGGGAGTATAAAAGATTCTGCTCTCCAGGTTC
The DNA here is from genome assembly GCF_018350215.1 of Panthera leo. NCBI lineage: Eukaryota > Metazoa > Chordata > Mammalia > Carnivora > Felidae > Panthera > Panthera leo. The sequence continues at coordinate 62,688,286 of NC_056695.1, read as the reverse complement.
TTCTAAAGGAAGCCGCAGTACACATGAGTTATCAGTTGGACCAAACTTCAAATCCCGTAGCACCACTACTTGATCAATGACTGTGGCAAGTTACATCTTTCTGAGTTTTAGTTTTCTCCTCAGTAAAATAGAGCCAATGATATGTACACATGCAAGATACCACATACATTTCCTGCTTCATGTTAGCATGAAGCTTCTAGCTTCTAGCATTTTGCTCACAGACAACTGTAGCTAAATCTAGACCCAAGTGAATCATGGAAAAGAAATGCTGAGGATGCTCAGTGGAGAGAGAAGGCTTGAAGAAGGAGTGGAATGTTTTCATTGTTGCAGATAAAATCCACGTGTCCTGAACCGAAGAAGTGAGAGAAAGGAAAATCGTGTAGCAAACTGGAATTCTAGATTCTTTTGGGGATAGCAGAGGATATACTGGTAGGCAAGCAATGTGGGGGTGTGGCCATGAAGGCCAATGCCAAAGTCCCCTCATAGGCTCTCCGGGATGCTCACCAATGTGTCAAGCAGGGGCCTGCACTGCAAAGTGAGGTAAGCATATCAGCAGGCCGTTCCGTTCATGGTTGCTCAAGGGCCGTACATGGTTGCTCAAGGGCCGTCTGAGACCCTGGGAACATCCTGGCCTAGGCCTAGATTTTAACTGGTGGCTGAAGCTTCCCATTGTGTAGTGCCCAACCATCCACTGGCCTTCTCAAAGCTAAGCTCCTAATTAATGTCATGGTGATAAGACTTGGGGTGGAGGGTGCAGATGATGGGTTTGGGGGAAAGCAGATGATGGCTTCTCGGGACTACCGCCTGGTTGGCCTGTACTTTAGGATAATGCCTTTTCCGGTTTGTTTTGTTGTTGTTTATTTTGGTTTCCTTCCCCTTGCCCGGTGATTGAGGGTGTGTATTTGTCTAGCCTTTATTTGTTGGCTTATCTACTTATTTTAAGAAAATGATCACTCTGAAGTTTCTAGGAGAATCTGACATATATTCAGTCCAAAACAGTTCTGATCCCTGTCCCTAGCAACCTTCCTGACCTTTGTCACCTAGCAACCTTCAACACAATTCCCTAATTTATTAAAGTGAATCTTTAATTTTACTTCTAAGGCTTAAACCACAGTTGTCAGATTCAACTGGTTGGGGAATAAAGCATTCTGTGCCAGATGTTTTATCCACTTAGTTCTAGAAGGAGAGCTATGGCCGTGTCTATCAAAGGGGCACTAAACACACACCCAACTATTCTTGCTCTCCTATCCACTAACTTGCCTGCTGGGTTTTGCCCTAAGCAACCCTCAGCCCCCCTGCCTGCATGTTCCCTATTCTGAAAGCTTCTTGTGAAAAGCATTATTTCCTTCAGCATCTCATTAACCAATAGCATTTGCTTTAGCCTGAGTTTCTCCTTTGCAGCTGAAAAAAGTGGACCGGGAAATAGAGTGCAGAGAAAGAGTAATTGTATAAAAATTTATGTTCGTGTTACTCACGGCCTAGACTAATGATGCCTGGCTGCCTATGATGGAGCTATGAAGGAGCAAAAATGCCCACATTATCAGTGTATTTGTATGTTTTGCCCTGTAGGGCAGTAATTCTCAATGCTATCACTTCTTCCATGCACTTTGAAAATAAATCCTTTGTAACAACTCTCTTGCTCTCCTGAAATGAAATTTAGAGTACATATATTTTACCTGCATCCATAATTTTTAAAGTCAATATACTGGCATAACTATAAAGGAGAAATAAAAGGAAAGTAGCTAATAATAAAATAAGCTTCACTGTAAGAGATAATGAAGCGGTGATATGTTAGCATCTTGATGTGATGCCATGAACAGGCCACTAGGAGCAAAGGCTGAAGCCCATGTGATACACTGGTGTTTGAAACCATGATCAATGTTGGCTTTGGTGCTGTGCTTTTCTGAAATGGTGACCAAACCTTGCTAAAATTTTAAACAAAGCAAAGTACAACCTTCAAACCAATTTTATGTTGTTAAATCCTATAAAATTTAGTATGTGTAAAAATCATGCAAACACCACTTTGTGTATATATAAAATGTAATCGGAATCTAGGTCAGGATAATGATAAATAGGTTTTTTGTTTAGATCACTTAAAAATTTTTGTTTTAAGTTTACTTATTTATTCTGAGAGAGAGAAAAACAGAGAGAGTGAGTGAGCGCAAGTGGAGGAAAGGCAGAGAGAGAGGGAGAGAGAGAATCCCAAGCACACTCCGCACCATCAACACGGAGCCCTACGTGGGGCTTGAACTCATGAACTGTAAGATCATGATCTGAGCTGAACCGAGTGGGACACTTAACCTATTGAGCCACCCAGGTGCCCTTAGATCACTTATATCAGTTGTCAATAGGACATTTTAAAGTGTGTGAGACATGAGATTATTCTTGATTGTCCAGGACATTTAGCAGTCTATAGTGATTGTGACAAAGAAATCCCCTAGAATTTTCCAGAACTGAAAGGGAGTAACATCACCACTTTCTGGGAAACAAAGTATAAGCTCTTTGCAAACACAGATTTCCATTTTCTTCATAACTGTACCCTCCCCAGGTCTCCACAGTGTATGATACTAAATGTGTGTTTGTGGAATCAAAGGAACTATAGTGAGATTTGGTGGGGTGTTATATAATCTACCGACAGTTTCCATGAGTGTCCCAACAGAATTTAGCTTACTGCCAGAGATTTAACATTCTAATGTTGGCTTTGATCTCTTTCAAAATACAAACATGACATCCTATCCACTTGGCCAATATTTTAGATATTCTTTTGCACATTTCTACTATGAAAATACCTTAGTGAAGACCCATTCTTCTTTTTTATTTTTAATGTTTATTTTTGAGAGAGAAAGAGAGAGAGCAGGGGGAGGGCAGAAAGAGAGGGAGGGGCAGAGACAGAGGGAGACAGAGGATCCCAAATGAAGCCGGTTCTGTGATGACAGCAGAGAGCCTGATGTGAGGCTGGAACTCAAAAACTGCAAGATCATGACCTGAGCCAAAGGTGGACGCTTAACCAGCTGAGCCACCCAGGCGCCCCGAAGACCCATCCTTAAGTAAGCAACGGAAATGAACTAGATCCATGTAGTGACCCCTGGAGGTGCTACCTAAACTCAGTCGAACCCACTTTCTGACCTACCCATATGGTTGGTTTGGACATCAAGTATTTGTTTTTTGGTTGATCAGTTTTACATGTTTGTAAAATGTGCCAATGCAGATGTCAAGTAGACATTTGGATTCAAAATGTCAGAGCACAGGAGAAGCCGGGGCCGAGGGTAAAAAAAATCTGGTCATCGGCATACAGTGGGTGTCTAAAGTTGTAGATGTGGGAAGGGTGATTTCACACAGCGAGAGAGGAGTGGGGGAAGCAGCCTCAGCATGCGTTTCTGATACTGATAGTCCAGTAAACAAAATGCAAATATGAACAATAATAGCAGCCATGTTTAGAAAAGAAAACAAAAATCAAAATAAAACTGAGCAACCCACAATAGCAGGAACTAGTGAATCGGAAATCCTAGCAACATCTGTAAACTATCTGTGCAAGAAGAAAGACTGAGGTATGGCCAACTTGAAATAGATACAAGGACGGTATTTTTATGTGACATGTAATTAGTTTTTGGAACTCACTACCACAGAATATTTTGGGGTGACTAGCATAGAAAGTCTAAAAAAAGAATTCTTTTAAATGGTTGTAAGGGATAAGAATAGTGTGACAACACATTAGGTACGAAGCTGTGTGGTACCCACTCCCTCTCACATTTACCTGGCTTCTCTAAATTAACCTTCCGAAGGCCAGAACAGTCTTCAGACACACTAAAATGGTTTCTCCCAACTACAAGGTGACATGACTTCCCTGCCTGGGTAGATTGTTTTCACCCCAATTTCTGAGAAGCACCTGAATCAGCCAGACCATTATAGGTAGAGGATGCAGGAGGAAATGAAATCTCGTTCCTAAAAAAGTAATGTGCTCCTAATGGCCTTGATTTATTACTTTCTTATTTTGATTTTTTAAAAAATTTGCCTCTCTAAAATTATGTTTTAATACTGTGAAGACATTGTTTAGTTTCCTTGAAGCATCTTGTATAAAAATAAAAAGAATAGCCTTAGGATTTCTACTTCAATTTAGTCTGTACCTTGGAAGCATTTTCTGTAAGAGTTTCTTAAATAATCAACTATAAAATAGGGAAATGGGTGTCAGGATGAATTTAGATTTAAAACAAGACAGTAATTCATCTAAACTTTCTGACTGCCTTTAGTCAATTCAATTTTCTTCTCTGGTCTTTGATTCAGAAACTTCAATTCCCTTCCCCATGTAATGTTGCTTTCTTGTTCAAAAAAAGTGATTTTTTTTTTTTTTTATTCTTTGAAGATACGGATATCAGGAACCTATTCTTTAAAAAAGTTCCCCCCCCCCACCATCAATTTGCAGTAACAGCACCACCACCACCAACAACAACAAAAATGTAATTTAGGAACTCATTTGGACATAGTGACAGTAAGATCGCTGCAGTGGCAGACAGGAGGCAAAGGCTCTAATTTCTCAGTTGTGCCTTAGTCTGAGGTCTGGTTGGTGATTCCAGCACTGTGAGTCTTGGCTTTACCCATCTCTAAAAATTGTTGCATCATTATATTGTATGCCCGAAACTAATACAACCCTGCGTGTTAATTACACTTGGATAAAAAAAATCATAGTAATATACATAAATAAATAAAATAAAATAGGGGTATTGGACCAGGTGATATGTGGGAGGACTGCTTTAGTTTTAAGCTTTTGTCATTAAAAAATAATAGTAACAAATTGATGATATACTACTCGACACTCCAAACACGCAAAAGTCAAAAGGACTTATTTATCTATAAAAAAATTACCTTTAAGGCATGGGCTTTTTTTTTTTTTAATCTATTTTGTTGCCGTTGTCTGTTTCTTCCACCCAGCTGGTTTCACATATAAGAAATTCTGTTGAAGTCCATGAGATCCCAGAGGACTTACTAAAGAGGTATAATTTTGGTTGCTAGCAATCTCCTTAGACTCACTGGGAAGAATTTTCTTTGCAATTGTCTTCACAAGGAAGTACTTGTCAACTGCACATGGCTTTTTGAAATAAATGTCAAACCTGCGGGCAGAATAAGCATGATAATGGGCTAAATACTACCCTTGAGAACTACACCAGGCTGATAGACAGAAATCCTGCTCCCACAATTTCTGTTTTCTGTCCCTTCTTTTAATATTCAGTAAAAAGAAGAGAAAATTACCTAGATTGTGCTAAAATAAAGGTCCACGAGAAAGTATGAGTGATGTTTATTGAGCAATGATGTAGTTGTTAGTGCTATTTGTAAATTGTTCTCAGTCCTCCCTTCCGGAAACTTGTTAAGACTGTGCTTTCCAGCCTCCTGGTGAGGGTTGGGGGTTGGGAGAGGACACGAATAGTTCTGGCCAATGACTTGTGAATTAAAAGGGTATGCCACTTCCAAATTAGAATACTTAACTGTGGACATATGACCCCTTCCCTCGGCTTTTTTTTCTTCTCTTTCTCTCCTCCACAGCCAACCAGCCATGTTCTAGACATTAGTTGCTTTATCATCCTAGGTCCTGGACAAAGGACAATGTCAGTCGGCTTCAGTGGACTCACTAGGAATATAGCATGAATGAGAAATCAACCTTTGTTATTTTTAAAAAAAAATTTAAATGTTTTTATTTATTTTTGAGAGCAAGCAGGAGAGGGGCAGAGAGAAAAGGAGACACAGAATGGGAAGCAGGCTACAGGCTCTGAGCTGTCAGCACAGAGCCCACTCTGGGGCTCGAACTTGTGAACCTCAAGATCATGACCTGAGTCGAAGTCGGGCACTCCACCAACTCAGCCACTCAGGCACCCAAACCTTTGTTATTTTTAAGCCACTGAAAATTTGAAGTTGTTTATTAGCACAGCATAAAACCCAGCCAGTCCTAACTGACACATTAGCCAAACCCCAGGTCTGTCTGATCACTGACAGGCAGGAACTTTATGGAGCACATAAAATCACAAATGCTTAAACTTATGATTTAAATGCTTAAATTCCTTCTTCGTCAAAGATATTAGAAGTGTTTATGAGGAAGGACCTCTTCTTTCTTCTGATGCTACGTGTTCAAAATTTAGTCAACTAAAATTACACAAAAGCTTAGCCAGGCTGCAAAAGGGAAAGGTGCACAGATACTTAACAATAGACTCTAAATGAGACACCCTATTATGCAAGACTAAGTGAGCAGGGATCATGTTTTTTCCTCTTTATCACTTTCAACTGATCCTTCCTTCATAGAAGTTCCCAGTCATCTTTCATCAGGGTAACTTCCACCCATTTAAGCTGAGTCAAAGAAGGAAATCATAAACTACAAAGACACTAATGATTCTTAGAACGTGTTAGTATATGGAAGTCACACATAATATTTCACTTAATTTTCATAAAAATGCAATAATGTGGAGATTAGTGTCTATTTTACAGATGAAGAAACTGAGGTTCAGAGAGTTTAAATAAATTTCCTTAAAGTTACCTAGCTGAGTTTTTTTGCCCTATAGGAATTTATATCTAGTAGCTGAGTCCAGTGGGGGAGAAAATATCCATTAAGTCAGAGCCAAGTTTCTATGGGTGCCTTCAAACCCAGAGATCTCCTCTCTGCTGAGGTTAAGAAAGCCCCAGATGGGGCTCAGGAGGGTCAAATCTTTGGACAAAGTGATTCTGATGTATTCATTTTTCATCCTTTTTCAGCTCCTCCCTCAGCTCCTGGGGGTCACCATGCTTGTTTTCTTTTGAAATTAAATGTCCTGATCTCCTTATTGGACATGAGTTCTAAGTCCAGATGCTTTAGGAAACACAACATGAGGCAAACACTTATGTTTTAGTACCTTACTAGAAAGTGCAATCTTAGGGAAAGAGGAATGCATAAAAGAAGACTAAGGCAGAAAAGGAAGGAGAGCAAAGTCAAGAGGGTGCATTACCAAGAAGCTACTACTTAGCATAAAGTACTGCTGAATGTCACAGAACCATCCTGCAGAGAGGCTGCGTGAGTTACTGCATTTCACGATAAGAGAGGGAGAAGAAATTATTCAACAGGATAGATAGATGTCTGAATGGACAGATAAACAAGGCGGACAGATAGATAAGATGGATAGATAAAAGATAGATCTTATCCAACTTTATATTGTGTTGTAGTTGATTATTTAAATGCCTGTCTCTTTCATCAGACTGCAAGTTCCTAGAGGGAAGAATCATTTGTTAAAGGCTGAGATTCAGAGAGGATTGGCTTGGATCCCAGCTCAAACGTGTGTTGGCTCTGTGACTTTTGACAAGTCACTAAACTTCTCTGACACTCTGTGTCTTCATCTATGAAATGGGGGTAATCCTGACTCCTCAATGCTGGTGGAGGGGGTGGGTGATAATAGCATGGAAACAAAGAGCCCAGTATGTAATAATATAACGTACTGTGCTGTTATCATTTCCATGTCCCCGACTTCTAGAATTTCACATGTTGTAGGCACACAGTAAATGCCTCCAGGTTTAACTCACATCCTATTTGGTTCCATTTTGATTTGTGGTTTCTGTTCCATTTGATAACCACCGTGGCTTTTCATTTCTTTTTCTTACCAGCTACCTTTAACCATATGGTGATTGGACCCCAATCCATATCATTAACAACCAAAAGAGACTAATAAAATGATGGGAGTGATATATTATCGTCAAAGAAAAGCACTGTAAAAATAAAATGGAATTTAAAAATTGATGTTCAAAAATATCAGCGTACCAAATGTATTGCCAATTCTGAGCCCCAATGCCAGGAACCATCGCTGGAATCCTCTGAAGTAATGCTTATCAAGTGGGCCTGAATGGACATAATTATAGAGAAAACTGCAGCCAGCCCTGCTGTTGAGCTGAAGTTTTCAGAATTAATGTTCAATCTCAAATCTGGTGATTAACAGAAGCCCGAGAGAAGAAATGTTAAGATCCTGGGGGCCAAAATATGTGAGATCTCTACATAGCTTTCTTGGAAAGTTTTAAGTGTACCTGTATTACTTTTTTTCTCAGAGATTTTTTCTCCTTTATATTTTTTAATCCATCAAACTCAATTGTCTGCAAAACTCCTCTGAAGCACCAAAAGCCTCCTCAGCAAATCTGTCCTGACAATTCTAGTTGATTCCAAACATAAACAAGGTACTGCTAATTAACTTTAAAGGCTTCAAACAGCTAAAGGAAAGATGTGAAGGGAACGCAAAATCACATTTAAAGTTAAAGTTTACTTGAGACAGTTCTTCAGCCCCAAGGGAAGCAAAATAGTGTAGAAACTGGCTCAGCGATTCATCTAATAAATCATAATTGCTGTGTTTCCTTTCCCGATCGCCTGGCGTTAGCTGTTGGCAGCAAATGAGTTCTGTAGAGATGAACAGATTTAATTCATTCGCGCTTACTTCTTAGAGACCTAATTCTCAACCAAACAACTGGCTATTGTGAAAATTATTATGCAGTGGGAGAGAGACCCTTAGGTGTGGACCTGGCAGCAGCAGATAAATGTCTCTGATGAACTACCTGCTTTTTTTCTACATTCGCCTTTAAAATGGAAACTAAATGCAAATAGAACAGTACCTACAAAACGCCATATAAGATGAAAGGTGCTTTAAACATTTTTTTCCTTCAAGGGTGCCTAGGTGGCTCAGTCGGTTGAGCATCCAACTCTTGATTGTAGATCAGGTGGTGATCCAAGGATTGTGGGCTCGAGCCCCAGGTCAGGCTCCGTGCTGAGCGTGGAGCCTGCTTAAGAGTCTCTCTCTCTCCCTCTGCCCCTTTCCCCCGATTGCACGCTCTCTCTTACTTTCTAAAATTAAAAAATAAAAAAAAAAATTTTCCTTTAGGCAAATTCTGTCGTCAGTATTATTTTACAGATGAGAAAATTGCAGATTTTTTACTTGTTCTTGCAAATTTACTCTTTATATATTGGATATTTGTCTGCATGCATATATCATCACCAGTAATCCTAATTACACATAGTAAGCATTCAATGTATCTATTGAATTGCATAAAATTAAATTAGATATATTGAATACCCGATATGTGTAAGATACCATGTTAAGCTTGTGAGGAGTATGGAGACAAATACTTTTCTATCTGGGCCCTCTAAGCAAACCCATGAAACTGCCTTGAAATATTTGATATGGAACAAGAAAATGATATCAGATGGGCAGATACTGAAACTAATTTTAAAAAAAGTCAGGGGCGCCTGGATGGCTCAGTCGGTTGAGCGTCCAGCTTTGGCTCAAGTCATGATCTCACGGCTCGTGAGTTCGAGCCCGCGTCGGGCTCTGTGCTGACAGCTCAGAGCCTGGAGCCTGCTTCAGATTCTGTGTCTCCCTCTCTCTCTGCCCCTCCCCCGCTCATGCTCTGTCTCTCTCTCTCTCAAAAATAAAACATTAAAAAAATTTTTTAAAAAATCAGAGACACTTTTTCTAGAGACAAGAATAAGGTAGAGAATCAACTTATGGCACATCATAGGTGTGTTACTTCCTACTGAACAAAAAACTTCAACATGTCTTCAGAAAGAAGTCTGGTTCAATATGTCTCCCATTTCCCCGCTCCTATGTAATTAGTATATGTAATAATGCCTCCTACGTGTCTGGAAGCATATTTACCAAGTGTATTTGTGTCCCTCCTTTTATTCATTTGAAATACAACAGTTGTACAGGGATAGTTAAAATAAGGAGTATCCTCGTCTTAGATGTAAGATAGTGGCTCAAGGTTATTAAACCTGGTGGTTGAACTGAGCTTGGAACCCCAGTATTTATATTCTAAATGCAAATCCCCAGCTGAAAGTGCTCTTCGTAATTAACATTGATCTAATGGCCAAGCTGTATACTTTTTAGAACTTATTAATTATCCATTTGGCATTCTTTTTGAAACACTGTGATATCCCTATCTTTTTCATCTTCTGTTTTCATCTCATCTTGCGTATGTTTATAAGTTCAAGGGTTAACTTTTTGTTCTTTTATGCTTATATGTAATATCCCTGGGTAATGCCATCTGATCTCTCTGCTTCTAGAGCCATTTGTGTGCTCTTAACATTGAAACCTATGTCTTTAGCTGCCTTTCTGTCCTAAGTTCCCAATACATATATCCACTTATCTAGTAGACATTACTTGAGTCTCATAGATGGAAGATGTTCCAAACCAAATTCATTTTCTTTCTCCATAACTGTCTCCTCCTATTGCTGTCAGCAATTAACGACAGTACTACGTACCTAATAGTTAAAATTCATGGGCTTGTTTGTCAATTGGTTTCTCTAGGACATCCCCCTATGCAGTCAGCCAACATATCATATCTATCCTTTCCTCTCTATCACCAGTGTCTAACTTAAGCCCCTCATAATTTCTGACCTGTTGCTCTGCTGAGTGTTTTCTTGATCCCCTATCTCCTCTCTTCTGTTTCTAATTGTTTTTCACTGATTTATGAGTATTTTACATCAGGCTGGGCTTTTAGTTGAATGTTCCCATGAAACAGGAACATTAACTTATTCAACTTCATTTAGCAGTATTTCCAGAGCATAGTAATTGTTTTGTGTTTGCTGAATGAATATATAAATGAATTATTTAAGGAATAGAGGAAAAAGGGAATGGACTACTACACTATAAAACTATAGAAAATCCAATACACTAAACTTCATGGGAAAATAGTTTTTTTAAAAATAAGCTTTATAGTTTATACTACGAGAGATCTTTCGGAAACTGAATGACTGTGTCCCTTCTTGGCTAAGTTGGACTGTAAAATGGCATGCTTTCCAAACTACCAGAGGTTTAGCTAACTCTGCATAGTCCTCAAATATTTCTCTGTGGCAAAGATCATGACAAGAGATCACAAAAGGAACTCCCAAACCAAGTAGTTATTTCAAGCTGTGCGTGGGCTCCTTTTAATGAATTTTCCATAAACGGAAACCCACTAGGTCACTCATGGTTCTGTATACCAGGGAGCAAGCCCAGTAGTATGGAATTGGCTGTACTGCATAATGCAAAAATAAATTTGCTGGAGGAAGTATATTCTTCTTTCGTCCTTTAGGACGAAGCATACACCAGTAAAGTGCTCTAGTCAAATCACCATCTGAGAAATTTCTATCTCGGTAGCTTTGGATGAGTAAGAGCTAGTCTCTGTACAAAAAAAAAAAAAAAAAAAGTCAGCATCAGTTCATCTGGACTTCGGAAAGGCTTCGTTGATGTTTTGTGTTCTCCTAACTCTATGCCCTTGAGTCTAAATGAAATATTAGTGTGTTAGGTCTCAATTTTAGACTATAGCATAAATGAGAACATTTGATAAATGTTAAAAGGTTTGACAAAAAACCCCAGTATTCTATGGAACATGCTCTGGGTTTGAATTGTGCTTCCACTAGTTAGCGTGACGTAGGACAGTTACTTATTCATTCTAAGACTCATTCTTGTAGCTGGTAGAAACTTAATAATAATAATAAAACATCCTAATGTAGATGCAAACCAAATATCCTAAAGATTGTTTTTTGTTCTACTGCCTATCACAGAGTGGAGATTTCATGCATACATGTTAGAATGGAACAGACGAACCAGAATTCCATCTTCATTTCGTCCGTTTTTTGTTGCCTGCATATACCATTACCATACCACTCGACTTCCTAACTATTGGGAATTCTAATTAGAAATTTTGTATATTTGGGACTAAGAGTTAGATGATTAATAGATAAATCAATTAAAACCTTTAATAATTAAAATTGTGCACATATATCATAAACTAAAACATTTAAATAAACATTTATTCACCTGTGTTTTGAGATTTGGCCAAGGCTTTTCCTGGAATCTGTTTGCTAACTGAAATCCTACGTTGTCTTTCTTACAGAACCCTGATCTATGATGTATTGCCCAACCATTTCAACTCTGGTACTTAAAGACCAGTTTATGAAACAAACTGATTACTCTAGATATTCCCCCCATTTTGTTATTATAATTGTCTCAGCTACTCCAAAGTCTATAGTAGATTTTTGTTTTTGCTTCTTTGTGGTTCCTCTTTATCAAGTTATTCCCAAATCTTTTTCATAGAAAAATAATTTTTTCACACCCATGTTCGTTGATTTACATAACATTTAATTGAATTACCTAAGGATAATTACAACTAGAGCATATACAGATATATATGTACAACTGGCATAAACAGATTCAGTAACAAACGTACAACTGACTTTGGTGAGGTACCAACTCCATGGTAAAAGCAGATGAAAGATGGTGTGTTAGAGAAGTACCTGAGAATTCAGGGTACTGGGGCATCAGTTGGTTCTACAGAGGGAGTAGAAGGCATGCGTGAGTGTAACAAGTGCAGACTGGAAAAGAGGATTCTCCTGTAAAAAAGTGGTTTCACAAATAAACTGGTGCAAGAAGTAGGAAGGGAGTTAAAGCAAGAAAGACACTTGTTGCTAAGTCCATTAGCTAATTAAGTGCTATCAAAGCACAGAATCTTACAATGGTAGAGCTCAAAAAGGCTTTGGAGAGCAACTAATTCAAACCACTCTCCACCATCCTCCACTAACATTTGATAAATGAGGAAAGATGTTTGGGTTGAGATAGAAAATTCTTTTAACCACTGTCCACCAGTGGCTTCAGATCAGAGCAGGGTAGGGGAGGAAGCACGAGATTGGAGGCCTCTCAGACTCCCTTCAAGCACAGGTGCTCTACACCAAAGGATGGATGGATAGAGAATGGGAGGAGGAAGAAAGAAAAAATAGAGAAAAATCCCATTTACCTTTTCTTTAAAAGTCAAACATAAAACACCAAAACCAGAAAACAGAAAACCCTTCTACAGAAAGCACTTTGTGCTTCTGCAGACACACCTATGCACCTTTCCTAGCTTTTGCAGATGTTCATCAGTGGTTATGCATTTTACACAGAAATTTATTTTTGAACTCCTATATTTAAGTGCCACCAACTGACAAAGGAGATGGAACCAATGTTAAGATGATGTGTTCTCCTCTGGCATGTTTTTCATTGCTTTTCCAGGAAGTGCTGAAGAAACTAAGAGACAGGACTGAGATGAAGAGCCCTATTGATCTTGCCCATCCTCTGTCCAGTAACTAGTTCCAGAAATTCTGTGCGGGAATTGGGGCTAACCAGAGATTGAGACTTAACCATCCAGTTTTGGCCACACAGTTCTGTCTTTTTACCAAAGTGGAAAAGCTTCAAATAAAACACAGAGGCCCAATAGAAAGTTGCTAAAAACAAGTTATTTTGTAGTTCCTCAAGGCTTTCTGATTTTTAAAAATATATATGATAATCCCATGTGGTAGCCTTGGAGAAATGACCTTCACTAATATAATTGCCCTCTAATCCTTAAGTCAACCTTATTTATTCATTTCTCTGTGGATTCCTTTTACCTCAACTTCCCTGTATTTTGAAGAAATGGCAACCAATTTCCAAAGCATGGTTTCAGGAAACCAACAGTGTCACGTCCAGTTGCCTAGAAAAATATAAATTGCATCAGTGTTCTTGGTCAGATCTTCTATTTGTGTGGCTCCTTCTAGTGAGGAACACAGGCAGCATGTGGGGGGTTTCCCATCCCATACTCGTCACATCTTGGTCAGGGAGAAAAGAGTCAGCTCGTGAGTAAATGGGCGCAAGTCAACCATGCTGAAGTGAGAAAGGGGGAATGCTGGGGAGTCAGGCTGGAGGATGGTCTTTCAGGAAATCAAACGTGAACAGCAAGAGAGAAAAGCATTTCTTCTTGCTTCCGTGTGTCTGCAAATCGCATCAGGAAAACTTCATTCCCTAGCATTGAAGATTTTAGAAATATTTAAGCCAAATCTACACACGTAGCATAATACATTCAAATGACCAGGTAGCCACAAAGCTTTTTCTTCTTGCCTTGTTTCCTTCAAAACGTTGAGCGCTATTTGTAATTATTTATGTCTTCGCTTCTTGCCATCTGCCCCCTCGCTAGACTGTAAACCCTTGAAGGCAAGGACCATCTTTGTTTTGTGCACCATTATATGCTGAGTATGGTGAGTTATGCCTGGTACACAGCTGGTGCTCAACAAATGTGTGTTGAATGAAGAAATGGATTCCGTATTTCTGAAAGTCTCAGAGCAAACCAGAATTTCCACCCACTACTGGCTCATTTTTTCTGTCTCCTAATGTCAGTGTATTTTGTTTGCGTCAATAGAAAGCCCCAGGGAAATTCAAGAAGTATTTTCCCCAGAAACCCTCAGGTCATGAGGGTATCTTGAGAAGGCCCCTGGAGCAGCCCTGATTTTGCCCTGTATTCTACTTTTTGTTGGTTAGGAGTCCTTTAGGTCACAGAACTCTGAAAATTACTCTTGGTTCAAAGGTCCATGGCCCAAGGTGAGATATTTTGTTCTTTTCTTCTGGTTTATTAGCTCACGTTGGGTTCAGTCAGCCCTGACGCCTGTCATGTTCCAGTAAGAAGTGAATGATGTTAATTAGATTAAAATGCCCAAATGCTTATGAAAAGGGCCATTCTACACCTTTGTCACTCCTACTTCAAAAGGGAGTGCTGTTTCCCTAGCTTGGAAGCTTTTCCCAGGTCAAGGGGCTCGCTTCTGTGAGATTTTCTGTGTTCTGCAAAGAAGAGGAGTTTGGAAAAAATTATTGTGTTTGGTCTGCCACCTCCCCAAAGCCTGAAAATAGTCAGTGTCGATCCCTGTACCGTAAACAAACAATAAAAACCAAATAAACCACCCCCTACACACAGACAACACTGTTTCTTCTGAGTGTGTACTTTCTGTAGTTAGTGCGAAGAACTACTCCAATGTTCCCTTGAAGACATTTTCAGATATAGAATACAAGACAGAACACCCGTGGGAGCTGCCCTCCCAAGTGGCACTCTCACCCACAAAATTGTCTCTCTCCTGCTGCACTAGACCTCTTCCTGACATTATGTATGGAAACTTCCAGAACCCTGGCTAGTCCCTGAGGTTTTTCCCAGTCAACATGAAGAGAAGTGGTCATTTAATTTTCGAGACATTATTTACCTAGGAGAGTCCAGAGTAGGCCATATGATGTTCTGGAGGAAATATGAATCTTAAAATTCTAGGAATCTTTCCAGTGAATTGCAGCCTCCATGAGGACAAGAGTTAGGTCTTACTTATCATCACATTCTTGGTATATTCCTGGTAGGCATTCAGAGCCTAGCTGCTGCATGAATGAATGAATGAATGAATGATCAGGATGACTGTTGATGTAATCATGCAGTCTTCACACATCACCAACTCTTTATTTCACTATACATTCAGAATCAAGTCTCGGAATGGGAAAACTAAAAGAGAGATAGCATTTAGTCCTAAATACAGCTACTGTGACCTCCCATTTAAATGTCATTAATCACCCACCTTCCCTTCCATGTTTCTAGTCTCTTTGCCTTGCTTGTTTTTTGTGTTTTTTTTAACAACACTTACCTTCTAGCACATAATTTATCCATAATTTGTTATTTATTCTTTTGCCCACCCCCCCAAGAGCAGGGATTCCTGAATGTTTTACTTACTGCTGCATTCTGATTGCCCAGCACAGAGTTTGGCACATATTAATGGCTCTGTAACTATTTATGAAGTGGATAAATGAAAGAATCATTACTGAGGATGGACTCCACTCATCGGAGTCACTGCAGGAATATTTTTAAGCCCCCTGATCTCACCTTCACACCCGTGGAATCTGAATGGGCAGTAGAAGTATGAGTGCCAAGAGTTTGCATTTTATCGGGGAGTCTAGGAGATTCTGGCATAGCTGTTTTGAGAACCACTAATCCATCCAACTCACTAATTGAGACATAATCCTGAAGCCCAGGGAGATAAAGCCTCCTGTCACCCATGAGCCTGGGTTTGCTTACTATAATGTGTGTTGCCAGCCCCATCTTGGCCTTTGAGAGTAAGCTACTGGAGGCAAAAATCATGGCTTCTGAACTTACTTTGTGTGGCGCAGCCCTGCAGGCAGGAAGATAATGAGGCTTCATGTAGTAAAGGACTTTTGGAGTCTGACGGCGCCTTTGCCCCGAAGAGCCACCCTGTCTCCGTGCTAATGTGCCGCCGTTTCCCTCTCTCCTAGTTACTGGACATCTCCATTAAATGGACAACCCAGGAAACCTTTCCTCCAAAGTATCTTCACTATGACCCAGAAACCTCGCGTCAGCTGATGTGTGACAAATGTCCTCCCGGCACCTTCCTAAAACAGCACTGTACGGCCAGGCAGAAGACCGTGTGTGCGCCTTGTCCCAACCACTACTACACAGACAAGTGGCACACCAGTGACGAGTGTCTGTACTGCACGACGGTGTGCAAGGAGCTGCAGTACGTCAAGCAGGAGTGCAGTCGCACCCACAACCGCGTGTGCGAGTGCGAGGAAGGGCGCTACCTCGAGGTTGAGTTCTGCCTGAAGCACAGAAGCTGCCCCCCCGGGTTTGGAGTGCTCCACGCTGGTACGCATTGGCTTTCAGCGCGCGGCAAAATTAACGAGATCGCACAAAGTCAGGTAGTAGCGAAGGTTTAAAGGAACACTTCTGCCCCGATGATATTATAGGATAGCAAATTGCAAAGGTAATGGAACCTGCTCGGTATGTGCTATGTGTCTGGATTGCTGCCAGAGGACCATTTCTTGGAGGAACACTTTGCCACGCTGGGGCAATCTGGTGACAAATCTCAAGTGTGGCAAACTGCCCTCTAATGAGATGCGTGATGGATTGCACTTTTTTAAAGGGGACACACTGTGAGTTGCACTGTTTATAGCTGATATATGATACCCCTATGTTTCCCTTCAGCATGGACAGCTTCAGACTGCTGTGCTTTTTGACAAACATCAGAAATGATAATTGATACCAAGAGAGTAATTAGACTGATATTAATGAGGCTCTGGAGTGCTAACAATGAGCAGTTACAATTAATTATGTAAAAAATGAGAATGGTTAGGGGAAATGCATTTCATCATCAAAAATGAAGCTAGTTCTTCCCTTGGTGTGGGAGTCGAGTGTCTGTGAGGGTAAAGACCAGCAGCATCTCTAAAATGAGCTTATTCTTTATCTGAGACAAACAGATTGTCAAGCCAAAAGTGCTTGTCTACAAACAAAGTACTTTCTCGTTTTGCATTTTGAACAGCGTAGGTTAAGACCAGCGTGCATTGAATCTTTTAAAGCTGCAACCTACATTTTTCCCTATCACATTCATGAAGCTTCCGATGTAGTGTGTATTCTCGAGTGACTTGGGAAAATTAAGAATATTCCCTTACTTTAGCAGTATCCCTGGTCTCTACCCACTAGGTGCCAATAGCACTCTTCCCCCAGTTGTGATGACCAAAAATGTCTCCAGACATTGCCAGTTGTCTCCTGGATGCCAAAACTGCCCGAGGTTGAGGACCACTGGTTTAGAGGATGCTAATTATTTGTAACTATATTAACGTTCAGAAGTTGTGATACACACAGCCTAAATTACTGGCTGGCAAATACTTTCGGTTTAAAGGCATACATAGGAAACATGCATAAACTGAAATCTGTTTCGTTTCCTAAGTTGTGAATCGTAAACAAACAGTTGCAGGAGGTGCACACTGAATGAGTGTCCCTTAAAATGTCTCCAGCGTGACTATTGGAGGGAGAAATTGGTGACACTTCCTAGCTTTTATCAGATGATTCTTTCGAATTCAAAAGCTAAGCCAAATTGTAGGGGGTAAAACTCACCCAACAAAAACAAATCCATTTAAATCAATTCAGTAAGTTGCATGCATATGCAGGAAAATTAATTAAGCAGGGACCATGCAGCTTGGAAACTAGAAAAGTTTGGGAAATAATGGCAATATAAGGAAATTTTCCCACGTAAGCGTGAAAATGTGTTTGTGGAATGAAGTCAGCAGTCAGTCAGAAGAGTCAGACACAGATACCCATTTTATTTTGTGGCACCACCATGGGGTTTATTTACCTGTCCCTCCCTGAAAACCCACGGAGCAGTTCCTCAGGGAATATAAGAGGTTTCCAGCCCAAAGGGAAGGAAGGACTATGTGGTGTTATTCCAAAGAGTATTAGCCATTCCATGCTGTTGTTGCTTTGAAGTCAGATCATCTCCTCTCCACGTTTTACTGACTTTATTCTGTCTGTGAGTCCTGTAATTCCTGTGCCGTTCCTTATGGCTGGAATGGTGACATCCTTAACTGGAAAGCAGAACTCCTCTCCCCATTATGGTATCTCATATTTTGCCTGTCAGATTATACCTTTTATATTTCCACTGATATTAATAAGGCAAAATCATTTACTTAGATAGATAAATCTTTATTTTTCCATAAAGCTCTAACAATGGTAGAAGAAGGAAGTCCTGCTCAGGAAGGCCATTACATAAGGCCTCCAAATGTATTAAGAAACATTTACTTCCATTAGTCTTGGATTCTGTTTGTTAAAGAACTTTACAGGCGACATCACCTTAAAGAATGTCTCATATCTTTGACTTTCTCATCGGGAGGCATGGCAAGACCCAAGCCCTCAACACGTATCTGAAGAATGACAAGATTCTTCTTCGTGCAGTTTGCTTTCCAGAACATGTGGCAGTTGGCAGAGGGAGACTTGGATCCAGATGGCCAAGTCCACTGATTCCCAGTGTGTTAGCAGTGAAAGAATACTATGGAATTCTCGCCCAAACATCTCTGCTTATGATTTTGTAGGAACTGGTGTGGAGCTGGATCCCACTTAAGGGGAGAGGTGTAGTAAGAAAGTACTTAAAAAATTAGACCTCTGTGTAAGTTTTTTTCCTAACACGTTGTCACTGCAAAGATGGAAATGGCATGTGAAAGTTTTGGGCTTGTAGTTTGACCCTTCCTCTTTTTTTCCTGCCAGCCCTTTGTCATTTTTACTGGTCAATGCATCATCATCAATCCCATTAGAAGAGGCAGGAGCTAAAACTAGAGTGAAATCATTTTGCTCTTTTCCTTCCTTCCTTCCTTCTTTCTTTCTTTCTTTCTTTCTTTCTTTCTTTCTTTCTTTCCTCTTTCTTTCTTTCTTTCTTTCTTTCTTTCTTTCTTCTCTTTCTTCTTTCTTTCTCTCTCTCTCTCCTTCCCTCCCTTCCTTTCTCTCTCTTTCTCTCTTCTGGTTTTGATACAATGAAGTGGGAGGTTTGCATTTTTAATAAATGAAGTTTATTAACTTTCTGTAGCTTTCATGGTGTCTCTTTTGTATTTGTTATCTCCCCTGAGCCAGAATTGGCCTGGAAAAGCTACATTTGAATATTGAAGTCTGAATCTGTTCAACTAGCTTACACTAGATGGAGGTATTTTCATATGCAAATACCCTATAATGTATAATCTAGCCACGCATAATAGAGCCAAGGGTTTGAAGGTATTTATCTTTAGTTGTTGACTGGTTGAAATTTTTCTAATCAGTGAGTTCTCCAAACTTATCAAGTATCTTTCCACCATGAAATAAAATGCCCTTGCAGTCACCCTTCCCTGAAATTTTAACGACTGTGCTCTTTTAAAACTCAATAGTTTAAGCAAACGGTATATCATCTCCCATTTACCGTGTAGTTTAACTGCAGTCTTAAGCTTTGGAGTCACTGACCAACTTTATTGCCACCTTCAAAAGTTTATTATAATGTTGTAAATTTTTACTTCTCAAGGTTAGCATACTTATGCGTTGCTTCACAATTAGGATTCAGGAAAGACAACTTCAGTGGGCACCGCTTGGAATTTAACGACATGGCATTCAGTGGGTACTGATCTCAAAGAATGACATTACCGCAGGTACACAGCAGTTATCTTCATGATTTTCTAGCAGAAATGTGTGAAGAATTATGGTTGACAACAAGACCTTACCAATGCTTCGCACAGGCAGGACAGATGAACACCCCTATTCTTTCCTTTCCTCTTGTTTCCTGTTTTGTAGGTAACAGCAAAACACATTTGTGTTTGGATGACAGGGATGGGAGGGGCTGTAGCCTGAGGGGCTACTAACTGCAGAAGTTTTGTTCTCTCTGTCTAATGAAGGGAAAAATCGAAATGCCTCAAGTCTGTGCAACATAATAGTAGCAGTAAAAACCAAGTGAAAAGTCTTTCCAAGACTGTCTTTATTTAGAGAATGTCTGCTGCAAAAGGGTTTGGGAAGAGGGTGCTAAATTGCTTGGTATTTTCTGTAGGAACCCCGGAGCGAAATACAGTTTGCAAGAGATGTCCAGATGGGTTCTTCTCGAATGAGACGTCATCTAAAGCACCCTGTAGAAAACACACAAACTGCAGTGCATTTGGTCTCCTTCTAACTCAAAAAGGAAATGCAACTCACGACAACGTGTGTTCTGGAAACAGTGAATCGCCTCAAAAATGTGGAATAGGTAATTATATTTCAAAATGTCAGCCTTGTTGTACCGCTTCTGAATTGAATACAAGACCCTCTGGCTCCCTTCTTAGCGAAACTCCTGTTTTCCCATTCTTGAATGTTAACCAGAGAAGATTGTTCTCTGTTCTCTATGCGTGGCTGCTAACACCCTAAGTCAAAATCTCTCCAGAGGTTTCCCCATGTCATGATCGCACTCCCAAACTTGACTTTCTGCCTTTCACACTTGAATCAAACCTTACCCATGGGGAAAGGGGTGGTGTAAAGATTATGTCCAAGACCAAACTAGCAGTCCAAATTGTAGAGGTTTTTGGTAAGTTCTGCATTTTCATCACTTTAAAAAAAAATTTTTTTTAACGTTTATTTTTCAGAGACAGAGATAGTGAGCGGGGGAGGGGCAGAGAGAGGGAGACACAGAATCCCAAGCAGGCTCCAGGCTCCGAGCTGTCAGCAGAGAGCCCGATGAAGGGCTTGAACTCAGGAACCGTGAGACCATGACCTGAGCCGATGTCGGATGCTTAACCGACTGAGCCACCCAAGCGCCACATGCATTTTTATCACTTTTAAGAATAAAAATTGACAGCTAAGAGGCACCATGACATAAATCGGTAACAAATCAGAAAATGCAAAATCGGCTTTGTCGTGTATGGTGTTATGGCATACTGCCATATGGCACAGAGAGATTCTAAGTTCCTCTGGTTGTCCTAAACTCTGTATTCATGAAAGGTCACTAACTCCAAGGTCATGTGAATGCATCCCATGTTGGTGAGGATGCCCATCAGGATGGTGTCCTCACCTTGTCATTCTTACCACTAGACTAATGTCAGACCTTCCATGGAGGGTGCGGCACACTGACGATGACCTGCCTTTCGGCATTTAACCAGCTCGACTCTCCCCCAGCATCTTTTTATCTGACACAGAAGAATACGGAACATGGGAATGGGGCTGAGACATTTAAGATTCCAACCCCGTTCCAGCATTTTTTCCCCACGGAGTCAGAACCTTAGATCATTCAGTCGTTCTGCTTTCTTAGTCAAACAGTGGAACGAGGGAAGGGGGGACAAGAGGAGTGACTTCTAACTTTTACATTCTCTTTTCTTTATTTCATTCATTTCTCATTTTATTGTTTTAAATCTTTTTTTTTTTTTTTTTTTTTGAGAGAGAGAGTGTGCACACGTGTGCACACATGAGCAGGGGAGGGGCAGAGGGGGAGAGAGAGAGAATCTCAAGCAGACTCCATGCTCAGTGCAGAGCCTGATGTGGGGCTTAATTCCATGACCATGAAATCAACACCCAAGCTGAAATCAAAAGTCGGACACTTAACTGACTGAGCCACCCAGGCACCCCTAATTTTTAGTTTTATCATTCATTGAGCACTTAGTATGTGCCGGGTTCCTTTGCTACATGAGCTTTAAACTTTACAAAAACATGGTGAAGTTTGCTCAGGTTCAATATTGGTGGTGAAGAGCCAGAGTCAGAATTCAGGCCCACGTCTGACGAATCCAAAGACAAACGCTTAATCCCTGGGATAAACAGATTCTACCCCCTCAGGCCATTGTACCTCTTTTCTTTAAAAAAATTTTTTTTTTAATTTTTTTAACGTTTATTCATTTTTGATAGAGACAGTGAACGGGAGAGGGGCAGAGAAAGAGGGAGACACAGAATCCAAAGCAGGCTCTAGGCTCTGGGCCATCAGCAGAGAGCCCGATGCGGGGCTCAAACTCACAAACTGTGAGATCATGACCCGAGCAGAAGTCAGATGCTTAATCGACTGAGCCACCCAGGTGCCCCCATTGTACCTCTTTTCTAAACAACATATTTTTTGTGTTTTCTTATTTTCCCACGGAATATATGCTTATAAATCTATATCCCTCCTTATTCTTAAAGGTAAACTATGTGTTTATGTGTGTGTAGAAAACAAAATACTACTCCAGGTTGCTTTTCCAGGTCCCGTAAAGACAGTAATTATATTTGTTTTGACAATGATCTTGAAGTAACCTGTGGATGCTAACTAAACCTTTAATAGGATATTTAAGATCTACATTAAAATATGTTAATGTGGGGCACCTGGGTGGCTCAGTCAGTTAAGCGTCTGACTTCAGCTCAGGTCACGGTCTCACGGTTCCTGAGTTCTAGTGCTTGTCGGGCTCTGTGCTGACAGCTCAGAGCCTGGAGCCTGCTTCAGATTCTGTGTCTCCCTCTCTCTCTGCCCCTCCCCTGCTTGTGCTCTGTCTCTCTCTTTCTCTCCAGAATAAATAAAAAACACTAAAAAAATTTTTTTTAAATGTTAATGTGTACATTAGAATGTTTGCTACAATTCATTCATAGCAATATTTTTATTAGACATTTGTTTAAACTATCCCCCACAAATGCCCTAAGGACATAAGCCCATTTGGGGTGACATTCAGCTACCAAGACCAGCCAACAGAGGGTTGGTTTTATTCAAATTTCACATTTTAACATACTGTACTTTGAAAAACCTTATGGTGCTGGCTTATTTATTTATTTATTGTCCACTAGACTTCCAAGAATCCAGTTGTTAAGTAAATCTTGGTTTTCCCACCTTCAGATGTCACCCTGTGCGAGGAGGCATTCTTCAGGTTTGCTGTTCCTACAAAATTCACCCCTAACTGGCTTAGCATCCTGGCAGACAATTTGCCTGGCACCAGGGTAAATGCGGAGAGTGTGGAAAAGATAAAACGGCAATACAGTTCACAAGAACAAGCTTTCCAGCTACTGAAGTTATGGAAACATCAAAACAAAGATCAAGATATGGTCAAGAAGATCTTCCAAGGTAGGGTAGCCTGAAATAAGCAGATTGATCAGAAATCAAAGACACTCATTTATCATAAACAAGAAGAAGACAATGTACCTGTTTAGTCGTGTGGATGGTGTTTGCCTTTTGGAATTATTCTTGGATTAAAGATGTTTTCACTAAGTGATCATGTAGAAGCTATCCCTAAAACAGTCCTGCATTCTCACCTCCTCAACACCCCGACTTTTTTTGTTTTGAAGCTTATTTATTTTGAGAGAGCCAGAGCGAGTGAGAACAGGGAAGGGGTAGAAAGAGAGGAAGAGAGAGAGAATCCCAAGAGGATCTTTTCTCCCTGGCAGCGCAGAGCCCCACGTGGGGCTCAAACTCACAAACTGCGAGATGGTGACCTGAACCCAAATCAAGACTTGGATGCTTATCCGACTGATCCACCCAGGCACCCCTCTTTTTTCATACCCCAACTTCTTTTTTAAGTGTATGAACACTCTAAAGTGAGAGACAGTTCATGTCAAATACTGGACCTCAGGAATCGCACCTCCACATCCCTTAGCAGTTTTATCAGCATCCCCTCTGTCCTACCTGGATGTCCTTTAGACACGTTGGGTTTTCTCTTTCATTTCCACCAAGAAGCTATGCTGTATTTATTTGTTAATTCTCTCCGGAGAGCCTCCAAGTGTCTTACAGATGTCCTCTCATTAATCCTCACAACATAGCCTATTTTAAAATTACCATTTTAATAGCATATGTTGTGAGGATTAATGAGATGAGGTCTGTAAAATGTTCGGGCTTCTTAGAGAAAAGGGCTGGTGAACACCAAGTGCTCTCATGTTTTAAAGTTTTATAAAGAATCTTCTTTAGAAACTGTGTGGGCACCTGGGTGGCTCCGTCAGTTAAGCGTCCAACTTCGGCTTGGGTCATGATCTCACAGTTCATGTGTTCGAGCCCCACGTCAGGCTCTGCGCTGATGGTGCAAAGCCTGCTTGGGATTCTCTCTTTCTCCCTCTCTCTGCCCCTTCCGCACACACACTCTCTCTTTCAAAATAAATGAATAAAAAAAAAAAAAAGAAAGAAAATAAAAGAAATTGCATGGGGTGTGTGTGTGTGTGTGTGTGTGTGTGTGGACAGAATCCAAAGGGGAAAAGGAAGCTGCATCCAGTGTGGACTATAGCTTTAGGATACACAGTGGAAAGAGTTCTGATGTCAGTTAGCATTGGGAAGGCATGCCTGAAAGAAGGAAGGTTTCATGATGCAGACGATGTCAGTGAGAAACCCATCTGCTCTTTACATGTCACTAGTTAGATGACCGTGGAGTCCTACACTTCCTGAAAAGCTTCCACCATCTGAAACTGAGGCAGCAGATTTTAGGACACTGAGATCTTTGACAGCTGAATGCTTTCACTTGAGCAAAGAGTAAAGTTTTCTTCTGTTTTTGGCAAACAAAATGTATTCTTTGAAAGTATAATTAGCCCCGAAGCAGGAAAAAAAGGGGGGGGGGGCGGTGAGCGGGTGGGATACAGAATCAGAGACTGTTAGAATTGGAAGGGGCCACATTCTCTGTTTCATAAATAAGGACATTTCATCCCCAAAAGATGAACTGACTTGCCTTAGGGCTTACAGACAGTAAATGACTCATGTCATTAATGGAAATGTTAGATACTCCCTCTTAGGTTTATGTCCTAGCTCGTTACCAAATTATTCTCTAAGCCATATGGATCCTACCATTCTTTGTCCTCATATTAGTGGGTTTTCAGATCTTCTCTGTAGTAATCCTCAGGTGCTATTTATTTTAAAGACCATTCGTCACACCTAACTCTTCACGTGGGGTATATATCAAATATCAACTAGTGAAAGTTTATATTACAAAATTGCTAACTTGAATACTTATATTTCTACTTTTCTGAAATGTTATGGTTTTAATTTTTCTTAGAAAACAGAGTGATGCGTTTATAGTATTTTACTGTTCATTTCCAAAATAGGGCTTTTCACAAAGCTTTGTCGGATGCCTAGAATACATAAAGCATATTATCATTTATAACAAGAAATAATATTTAACTCATTTCTCACCAATAACTAGCATTACTTAACCTTCCTTCGCCACCATAAAAAGGAAGGAGAAGGTTATCCTTAAAGTAAATTTATGAAATTCTGGGAGAACCTTCTTTTGCCTCACAGTAGTTTTTTTTTTTTTTTAATTTTTTTTTAATTTATTTTTTTAATTAATTAATTTATTTTTATTTATTTTTTTTTTTAATTTTTTTTTTCAACGTTTTTTATTTATTTTTGGGACAGAGAGAGACAGAGCATGAACGGGGGAGGGTCAGAGAGAGAGGGGGACACAGAATCGGAAACAGGCTCCAGGCTCCGAGCCATCAGCCCAGAGCCTGACGCGGGGCTCGAACTCACGGACCGTGAGATCGTGACCTGGCTGAAGTCGGACGCTTAACCGACTGCGCCACCCAGGCGCCCCTGCCTCACAGTAGTTTTGTGGTGGTGGCCTTGGAGTATGCATTATGTGAACATCTCTTTGGGCTTTGGCTTTCTACAGATATTGACCTATGTGAAAACAGCGTCCAGCGGCACCTCGGACACACAAACCTCACCTTCGAGCAGCTTCGCAGCTTGATGGAAAGCTTGCCGGGGAAGAAAGTCACCACAGAAGACATTGAGAAGACAGTGAAGACATGCAAATCAAGTGAGCAGATTCTAAAGCTGCTCAGCCTGTGGAGAATAAAAAATGGTGACCAAGACACCCTGAAGGCCCTGATGCACGCCCTGAAGCACTTGAAAACGTACCACTTCCCCAAAACGGTCACTCAGAGCCTGAAGAAGACCATCAGGTTCCTTCACAGCTTCACCATGTACAGATTATATCAGAAGCTATTTTTAGAAATGATAGGGAACCAGGTCCAATCAGTAAAAATAAGCTGCTTATAACCGGAAATGGTCACCGGGCTATTTCCTCACAATAGACCAGATCCAAGGAATGAGTAAACTGTTTCTCAGGCACTTGACGGGGGTGCAATGATTTCTTTCTCATCATCAAGGACTAGATTTGGCCACAGGGCACAAAAAGAAACAATGGTGTGGAGAAAGAACTAACATCTCCCCCAAAAGTTCAGTAAACCCCAAATGGTTTATCCAACTGATAGATCTGGTCCACTATCTACTGACTATATTTTCCCTTATTACTGCTCGCAGTAATTCAACTGGAAATAAGAAACTAGATTCCATTGTGCCTTACTAAATATGGGAATGTCTAACTTAAATAGCTTTGAGATTTCAGCTGTGCTAGAGGCTTTTATTAGAAAGCCATATTTTTTTTCTGTAAAAGTTACTAATATATCTGTAACACTATTACAGTATTTCTATTTATATTCATTCAGATATAAGGTTTGTACATACTATCATCCTAAGGGGAAACTGTGTAAGACAATTTTAGAAAGGAAAATATATATTCTGTTTATAATTATGACAAATGAGAGATAAAATATATTTTTTAATGGAAAGTTTATAGCATTTCTTAATAAGTACTGCCATCCTTCCTGTGTGGAGTATTTTTGTAATGTACTTTTACTTATATAAGTTGTAATATCATTTTTTAGAAAATGCATTACTTAGTCAATTGTTTAATGTTGGAAAGTATATGAAATATAAATTATCTGAATATTAGATGCTCTGAGAAATTGAATGTACCTTATTTAAAAGATTTTATGTTTTTACTATATAAGCAATATCATTAAAGTTTTCAAGTTATTTTTCATTGCTTTTCCTTTTGCTTTTATTTGAATTGGATGTTAAAGGGTCTGAGCCTTTGTAATTTTTCCTGTTCTTTTCTCATTGGACCACCTGAGAATTGTTAAAATGCAGATTCCTGGACCAATTTATTGAGAAACTGGGGTGGGAGGCAGAAAGTTGCACTTTCAGTAAGTTCCAAGGTAACACTTACTACATTGAAATTGCAGAATTTCTGAAGTCAAGCTTAGTATACAGGTGGTACAAACCACTTACAACTGTCATGGCTAGCATCGAGAGACCCTAAACTAATTTTTTTTTTTTTTGGTTGCAAGTGATGGAAACGGGCACTGCTTAGTTTGAGGAAGTAATTGGAAGGGTGGGGTATTGGGTTCAATGATGGTAACCCCCCCAAAATACATTCACATCAGAACCCCCAGAACCTGTGAATGTGACTTTATTTAGAAAAAGGGTCTTTGTTGAGGTAATTAAGTTAAGGATCTTGAGATGAGGAAATAATCCTGGTGGGCCCTAAATCCAATGGCAAGTGTCTCTATAAGACACACATAAAGGGGGAAAGACACGGGAGAAGATGATGTGCAGACACAGGCAGAGACGGGAGTGATGGAGCCATAAACCAAGGAACCTAGGGAAGGCAAGGAAGAAATTCTCCCCTAGAGCCTCCATAGGGAGTATAATACTGCTGACAACTTGATTTTGGACTTCTGGCCTCCAGAACTATGAGAGAAGTATTATTAATGTCTATTAAGGAACGAATTCATGTTTTTTAGCCACTCAGTGTGTACTAACTTGCCACAACAGCTACAGAAAACTAATATAGGCTATATCCAAACCACAGAGAAATAACAGAATTAAAATAACTCTGGGACCTTTAGGGGCAGAAGTTCCTACACTTTCTACTAGTCTTTCATTTCTGTATCTTTCAGCTCAAAATTTCAAACTCTTTGGAATAGACACTCTGGTTGTCCTAGATTGGCACGGGTGTAGAGACATGGCCAGTGAGGGTCTGTCTTCTCAGTTGCAATTCCCAAGAAGGGAACATCGCTGTGAACAGGGTCTATTCCATTCCATCATTTTGCAGGCTGCAAACGTATGACTATGACTTAGAGCGTGACGTTGGCGCTGATCAGCCCTACCTTTGTGAGATCACATCCGTTATGGCCACTTTGACAGAAGGGCAGATCCATGTGAATGCCACACAAACTCATAAATCTGGGGAAATGAAAAGCAGAGGCAAAGTCAAGAGACTCAAAACCTGGAGAATCAGAACCCCATCACTGCAATACTTGAAGTGGAAAAAAATCGTGGGAATTAAGTGCTGAAGGTTTAAGCAGCAGAGCATGAGTTAGCAAGGAGCTTGCATTTCCCCTTCAGAAGCTCCAGTTCTTCCATCAGAGTTCCTATTTACAGAAAATGAAATGGCCCGCTGGCACCAGCTAGGTTTAGGAAACATTGGAAAGTTAATGGCATCAAGTATAAATCACTGAAATGCTAATTTGATGGGCTTCCCTGGTTGCTACTTTGGGTTCACTCTACCTCAGCCTTATCCTCAAAGGGAGATATGGTGTATGACTTCACGTCTGTTTCTCTTTATTTCTTAACTTTCAATTTTAAAACAACTTTAGAGTTACAGAACCACTGAAAGGATGATGTAGAGTATCCCTAGTGAGCTGTTTTGTAAACTCTATCTCAATATAGGTCTTTCTGATGTTTTCTCACGAATAGATCAATGTTACGGATCTGGGGGAAGAATATCGCGTAGTTAATGGCCCTTTTCGCATCGTATCAGGGGCCAGTGATATTAGCATGACTAATTACTATTAACATTTACCTTTATAACTGAGTTAGTTTCTATACAGGATGTGAGATATGTATTGAAGCCCTCCCACCCACCTTGTTTACGTACGGTTTGGGTTGTTTCAACATGATTTGTTGAAAAGATGAGTGTTTCTGCATTTAATTACCTTTGCATCTTTGCTAAAAGTCAGTTGATTATTTTGTGTGGGTCTATTTCTGGATTCTCTATTCTGTTCCATTTATCTGTAAATCTGTCCTTTCACCAATACCACTCTGTCTTAATTACTTGCAATTTATAGTAAAGCTGAAAATTATTTCTGATGATTACTCTGTCACGTGGTAGTATACTGGCTTTTTCTTGCCTTTTTGTATGTCTCATTTTTTTTTTTTTTTTATTAAAAGCCAAATGTGTTGAGTAGGCCAGTGGAAATCAGGGTAAATAGTTTATATACCTGGATATGGGCATGCCTTTCCTTCTTTTAGAATTGTAATGGAAGGCTTTGCATTAATCGAGTTAGTAATTCACCAATTTTGTCCAATTCTTTTTCTTTCTCTTCCTTCCCTTCCCTTCCCTGCCCTTTCCTTCTCTTTCTTTTTTTCTTTTTGCAATGGTGATACTCAGTGCATCAGAGCTTTCAAATTCCTATAGATAGTTTGTTTCTAAGGTGGTGGATGTGTATCAGGGCAATGCTTGTTTGAGTTTTAGATCTTCCTCTTGAGCTGCTCCTCAAAAATCTTCTGTCTGAAAACAAACAAACAAACAAACAAACAAACAAACAAAACACGGCGCTTGGGTGGCTCAGTCAGTTAAGCATAGGACTTCGGCTCAGGTCATAATCTCATGGTTTGTGGGTTCCAGCCCCACGATGGGCCTGCTGCTGTGAGTTTGGAGCCCGCTTTGGATCTTCTGTCCCATTCTCTCTGCCCCTCCCCCACTCACACTATCTCTCTCAAAAATAAACATTAAAAAAAAATGCTCTGTCTGCACATTCTTATTCCTTTCCCATCCCTTGCCCAGCAGCATTTTGCTGTTACTTGTCATTTGACGTTCACTGATTGTGGGCTGCACTTAATTCTGCCCCTTGTCCCAAGAATAGACTTTCCTCACATCCTGCTCCCTTTCCTAAGCTATAATGAGTGGGCAGGACCAACATACCAGAACCAGCCAGTTTTCCCTTTCCCCTGCTACATTGATGTTTTCATTCGTCTGTCTGGGGGGTCTTACTTCTCCCTACAGGGCTACTGCCCCTCCCTTCAAGATCTTTGGTTCATTCTGATCTATTCTGTGAGTGCTCAATGGAGTTCATGGAGAAAGAGCCTGCAAAAGTGCTGAAGGAGGTCATCAAGTGGCTGTGATCACTGGTTGACCTGAGAGCTGAACAGAAGGCAACTGGAGACTCCTCACCTAGTCCCCTGTCCTTGGAACATACGTTCTTCCCACCATTCCCACACTAGGAGCCATTTCTAGGGTAGCCCAGGAGAGCAATGGGTTATTGGGACCATCTGGACTGAATGCACAACAGATCCCCCATTAAGGCCTCTATATAAACGTTAAGAATCTGGCGGGCAGGTGCAGAGATCTACTCATCTTACAACTACCCAAGACAAGCCTTGTATGTAATTCTCTTACTAATTAAGACTGACACCTACCACCTAGAGTGGTCTGTGTCTTTCTTCAGTCTCCCCTTGCTCTCCATGTATGGGGACCAATTTCTGATTTCACCTGAGAAGCTCCCAAGGTTGCAAAGCAACAAAAAGGGTGCAGACCCCTTCAGTTTCTGCAGCACCCAGTTCCACTCTATTCCACCAGCCCACACATAGCCTTAACCAACTTCTGAGCTATCCTAGCTGAGCTCGTCCGATTCATGTTCAGTTGCATCTACCCCCCAGAGAAGCACATATTTGTGTGCCCTCTCTCCCTGGAATCACTATCTCTTTTTAGATTTGGGGCCATATTTGTTCTGTGACCTCAGGTCTCTCATGAGTGGTTGGCTTGTTTGTTTGTTTTAAGTTAAGACTATTTTTTAAGAGAAGTTTTGGGTTCACAGAAGAATTGAGAGGAAGGTACAGAGATTTCCCACATCCTTCCTGGGCCTGCACATGCACAGCCTCCCTTACTATCAACTTGCCCCACCACACTCATGTGTTTGTTGCAACTGATGAACCTACACTAACACATCATTATCACCCAAAGTGCACAGTTTACATTAGGGTTCACTCTTGGTGTTGTAGAGCCAATGTTTTTTTTTTTTTTTTAAGTCATGAAAGTGAATTTAGTTTGTTTTTTTTGTCATAAATTTGAGAACAACACTAATTCCATGTCTCTACATTCTTCCCAGGAAGAAGCTAGAACTGGTCAATTCTGTTGTTTAAAAATTTGATATGACAGTTTGGGTGGGAGTTTAAACTATCCTCATGAGTACAAACGCACTGTGTCCCCTTGTTCATCCAGAAACCTACACCAGTTGTGAAGTATTTTTGATGGATTAGTATTGTGGACTAAAGAATACAGACTGAGAAATAATTTTGAAATCCTTATTCTAGACTGGTCATGTAAAATATTCTATGAAGTTTTTACTTATGAACCAGGATTTTCTATTCTACTTATTTTATTAAGTATCTTATTCAATAGACTATCCAGTATTTTATTCATATGTTGAAAATCTAATTTGTTAATTCATTGAAAATAATATTTTTGAGTGCCAAATTATAGTACTCAATACAGTGTACTTTATACCCAGTTCTTTTTTTTTTTTTTTTAACATTTATTTATTATTGAGAGACAGAGAGAGAGCATGAGCATGGGAGGGGCAGAGGGAGGAGGAGACAAAGAATCCAAAGCAGGGTCCAGGCTCTGAGCTGTCAGCACAGAGCCCGACACGGGGCTCGAACTCACAAACCGTGAGATCATGACCCTGAGCTTACCCAGGAAGTTGGCCTGAAGTCGGATGCTTACCCAACTGAGCTAACCAGGCGTGCCAACTTTATACCCAGTTCTAAGCAAGAGATAAAGTGGCAAGCCATCATTACTCCCAGGAGCATAGTTTTGGGTTGTTTTAATTTGCTATTGGTGAAACCATCCCTGTCAAACACAAAAGTGTTTATGCTTGGGTGTATAAATCTGTGTAAGAGAAAGGGAGAGCTTTGAGAACAGAAAACTCTATGCTTTTCTTTGCCAATGGGGAGACTGATAGCCCTGGAAGTAGCTTCTTTTCAAAATACTTTGTGCCTTTGGAGATGTTTCCTAACTGATACCCAAACTCAATCTAAGGGATAAACTTTTATTATTATCTTCCCTTGATCAAAGCTCAAAACAGAGGCTGACGCCAGTTCAATTACTGTATGATTGTTGATATTGAATACAACTATACTCTCTAATTCTTTGACTTTCTTGCTGTTATTTTCCAAATTTCTCTTTCCTCAAACCTAGGAAGCTATAAAACAGGAATTTAATAGTAATAATAACCAGAAGCAATTATTTCTGCAGCTGAGTTTAAACACATCTGTCCTGAAGATGGTTCTAAGAGAGTTGGAGAGACAGGATATACACGTGGCAGAGTAATTGCTAATGCCAGATGATATATACTTAGTACCAATTGAATTGCATAAACATGGCACATTCATCAAATGTCATCTCTGAAGCCCAGGGCAGGCCAAGAAGCAGTAACTTCAGCTAGGTCTTGTGGTCACATCTAGGCAGAGAGAAGGAAGTGGGATGTAGACATAAGGAATTGTACTGGAAAAGCCATAGTGGCTGAAATGTACATAACATGTTGAGGAAACATTGTCTAGACTCATGTAGTTTATATAAAAATTCAAAGAGTAGAATAAAATAGCTCAAAGAAGTTTATTATAGCACACTGTGGGTTGTAAAACTAACTGCTTTATCTACCCAGAACTCTTTGGTTTAGTCTGGTCAGCACCACCTTCTTTTAGGGAATTGCTCTCTCCCACCCCCACCCCCAACTCAACCACATAGTTCCAATGGGGTCTGACAATAACAGCCTCTGTTTCTGTGCACCCAACTCTTCCCATTGTTACACCAGGGCATTCAGTGAGAGACCTTCCTTAGGATGTCTGCATTTGGAATTAAAGGCAATTTTTTTTCTGTACAATGAAAATCTATAAAAGTGTGATCCTAAAGTTGCCAGAGGCCACAGAGAAAGGGAGCTATCAGAGAGAACTAGGAAAAAGAGATAAGCAAAGAAGCCTGATGATGTTCAAGCCCCTGGTTCCAGCCACATCTTTTCTTCCTGTTAGTTTCATGAACCATTGACCTTCCCTTCTTACCCAAGCCAGATTCTGTAATTCATAAACAAGAGTCCTGATTAATATATAGAGTAAATAAGCTGTCCTTGATTGCCAGACAAAGGTATTTGGATTTGGGGAGCTAACTGCAATGACTGTGAGGTTCTATCCTTCTGATAATCTTCAATTTCATAATATTTACTTATAAACACAGTAGGAACCATTGAAGTTTTAAGAAAGGTATTGATGTCTGCAAAGCAGAATTTCGAGATTATTGTGGCAGGAGCGTATAGAATGGATTGGAGTGGGGATAGGCTAGAGACTATTAAACCAGAAGAGCTGACCATTCAAACAGTTCAGCCACGAGGTAAATAGGCAACTCAGACTGCAGGTGGGAGCCCAGAGTGGAAAGGAAAGGTCACAGTAAAGAATCATTAATCTTTCCAGGATAGTCATCAGAGGCGAAGAACCATCACTGGGCATTTGGTTATGACTAATGGATTGAGATTCCTGTCTTTTTCCAAATATTTAATACAAAATAAGTCTCCCATTTCCTTGGGTTTTCTTGAGTCTTTTCCCAGGGAAATCCACCTCATCTTCTGAGACACAAAAGCTTAAGTCATATTTCCACAAAAATCCTTCTAAGTAAAACAAAGACGTTCTTCCAAATTGACATTTCAATAGCAATTTTGGTTTTTCATGACTCACTGACTTCAGACAAGAGGAGGTAAACAGGACAGATCATGCATAAAACCTGTGTCGTTCTCATGGAATCACAGGTTTCTGAAAGACAACACGAGGTCATCTGTTTATCCCTCCTGCCTTGTCCAGCCATTCCTAAACCCTCCTGGAGAGTGATGAC
The DNA here is from genome assembly GCF_018350215.1 of Panthera leo. NCBI lineage: Eukaryota > Metazoa > Chordata > Mammalia > Carnivora > Felidae > Panthera > Panthera leo. The sequence continues at coordinate 62,654,537 of NC_056695.1, read as the reverse complement.
CTCTGATTTAAGCACTTTTAAAGCATCTTATTGCTATAGTGATTCCCCCCAACACACATGCACACATGTACACACATGCACACCACACATGCATGTGCACACACACACACACATACACACATGTCCACACACATACACACATACACACATACACACACACACACACACGCACACACACACACACACACACACGCACAGCCAATGGAACCTAATTTCAGGACTTAACAGCTCTCATTCTGACGTTGAGATTGGGTAAAAATGGTGTCTTTAATAGAAACTCCTACTTTCTTGGGATTTTAGAGTAGGTGGCCTTTATAGATTGTTCCATCCTAGTGTTTATCAACCTGACCTAATCAAAGGCATCACTTGGGATGTTTGTTCAAAATGTACATTCCCTAGCATCCACCCAGGATGAATTTTGAGTCACGGGTCAGGACTGGAGTGCTAGAGCTCTTATTGGGAAATTTTGGGGAATACTGTATGTAATCCTTGAGGATCCAAATGAGGCTGCAAGAAATTAAATTGCACAGCTGCTGTCAGAACTCAGAGCTCCTCAGTCCTATCAAGATTCTTGTTTAACTTTGTGCTTCTCATAACGAAAATGGGGAACCACCAGTTTTCTCTCTTGGAGTGGGTTTAATCCCACTGTGCATGTAACTATCATTGTACTTCACACCTGACAGTTTAACTGTCTCCCTTGATGCTGATGTCATGGAAATAATAACAGCAATAACAATACTCTCTACAATTTACGAAATGCTTTCCTATTAGATCTGAATCCATTTAGGTTTTGAGAAACAATGTTCTATAAAGGCAAAAGCTAGGAAGTCACTGATTCAGCTGATTTGCCCTTGTTTCTACATTGACCGTGGTACTCACAGGAAGGGCCCTTTATTGAGAACTTGTGAGGAACAGAGCCCTACACTTAAGACCATTACAGATATCATCTCATTAAATCCCAATAACCCAGTTATCATATCATCATCATTTTCCTAAAAGCCTACTTCAGCTGAATTCCCCTGACATCCACCATTCTTTTACTGGGACCTCTATTATTGTCTATTTCTTGGGCTGGGTGTAAGATTTGCCTGACCTAGTCATAGCTATCTCAAGTCTTATACATCCTTCCAATGGTCTATCTCGATTACATCTTTGGATTTAAGCTTGAGATACCAAACATTACTCCTGAGACAGAGGGACAGCAAGAGTCAAGAAGGAAAAAAAAAACCCACAATTTTGAAAAACAGAAATCCACTAGCCAGGAACCCAAGAGTAATGGTTTTGCATGGAAAACTCCATCTGTTTTTTGTGGGATCTGGATCGTATTTTTCCCTCCAGCCACGGGAATATGCCACTCAAAAGGATCTGCCTTGGATGGTGACAAGATGTACTCTGCCATTAAGCACTCGTGGCAAGGAAAGCATCCAGGATTTGCTTACTAAGAGGCGATGGCAAAAGAAGTAAGCTGTGCTAAAGCCTCCAGAATAAATTTCTGTTTAAATCCAAGCCATGGATTTGAGACTGGGTATAAAAAAACTTAAAGCCAACAGACTGGCACTTGGGTGTAGCTGGCACTGTATGTTCTCCTAATTATTTGAAAATATGCTCTGTTGACTAAGCCACACTTAAAGAATAGGGAATGTCATCATAAAGGTTCTAGAAAAAATAAAATCTGATCAGGTCTTGGAATAAAAGAAAAATAAGAGCAAATTCTACCTCCAGATAAGTAGTTGTCTTTCTCAGAAGCAGGCCCACGTGGATTAATGAACCTTCAGTAAAGGAAAAAGGGTTTGGAAGTGAGACGCACCTAATTTTAAATCCTGTCTCTTCTCCTAAATAGTGTAATTGCTTTGGGGCTCAGCCTCCCTGTCTGCACAACTGATAGAATAAAACCACAGAAGCTTATCCGGTCACCCCACGGAAGTTACTATCACAGCACTTGGCATAGTAGGCAAGTGTTTTTTAAAACCTATTCCTTCGCAAGAGAGAAATTCACATGAGGGATGGCACCCAACCATTTTGTGTGATCATTTGAGGGAAATGAAACACGGGCGTTCCTCCAGGAAACGATGCTGGTTATTTGGTTCAGAGCTGAAACCACTTTACCACAAAATGGAAGAGAGGCGAGATCGGAGGAGGCAGCTGAAGGGACATGGAGGCCTGGCTTTCATTCTGGGCCCCAGACATGCTGGTCCTCCCTGGACAAGTCACCGAAACTTATGGTGTGCCGATGGCAATGGTGCTGTTCAGAGCATCCACACAGCGCACCTGCAGCCGGGATGAGTTTGGACAAATGTGGCACCAGGCCGTTGCAAGCATCGCAGAGACCGCAGATACAGGCGCTGTAGGGATGTTCTTTCTCCCTTCCGACGCGTAGCAGAGATGGTGAATTTTTCAATTACAGTAAGACCCTCTTAAACACAAAACTCTCTAACAGCCACTGACATTTGAGAGGTTGAGTCAGCATATCCCCCCAAAGTCCGATAGTTCGCTGAGTGTTCAGTGAAGCCACATCAATCACTTTGACTTCCTTTTGATAAACTGGATAGAAGGAAATCTCGCTCAGAAAGAACCATTCCAATTGGAAATAATCTTAAAGGACAGCTGAAAATAACAATCACTGAACATCTCTCATGTGCCAAGATCTTACCGTTTTATGTGCATTCTCTTAGCAGTTTTCCAAATTAGGGCTTAATATTCCCATTTTAAAGATAAAGGGCTATAGCCCAAAGAGAATAAGTTACATGCCCACCATTTCACAGCAAGTGAGTAACAGAAACTCCATTTGCACTGCATTTTGTCTTTAAGACACCCTCATATCTCATTCCATCACGCTGGCTCAAGGACATTGGGGAAGTCAGAATGGACAATTAAGAAGTACGATGTGAGTACTTTAATGTTGTATTCAATGTTCTCTGCATTTTCTTTTGGCCTTAGTGTTGAGGGGGAAACTAGTTTCACATACTTCTGAGTTTTGCCCATGGATATTTATGTCATGTAGTATCTCCCAAGAAGGTGAGGAGGAATTCAATTCTGACACTAACTAGCCGGAGGCAGCATAGACCTCGCAGGTTAAGGGCAAAGTCCTCCACCAGACTACCTCCATTTCAGAGGTTAGCCACCAGCCGCAAGTCTCAGGGATCTTCAGGCCACAGAAACTTCAGACAGACTGGCTACAAAAGAAAGGGGTGCCCCATGCCCCCAGATTCAATGATTTGCTAGAATGACTCTCAGAACTCAGGAAAGCACTATACTTATGATTATACTTTTTACAAAGGATCCCCCTAGAGGTTAAGATCTGGGAAGGTCCTAGACCTGGAGCTTCTGTGCCCTTTCCCAGGGGAATCACAGGCATCACCTCCCCCCTTCCCCAAACACACACACACACACATCACAGCAATAATGTGTATACTAACCAAGAAGCTCCACTGTCCAGTTTTTACTGGGGTTTCATTCCATGAGCATGATTGATTGGGCTCAATTTCTAGCCCTCCTCCATGCCACAGATGTCAAGGAAGCTCAAAGTCCCAACTCACTAATCGACATGGTGGGTCTTTCTTGTGACCAGCCCCTATGCTACAATTAAGTAGGGGCCTACTGGGAGCCATTTCATTAACATAAAAATGATACTCTTCATCACTTGGGATAGTCCATAGATTAGAGTCTCCTTCCCAGTCAAATTCTTTATTGTAATGCCATCACCCTGTGCCATCCCAGTCCCCAGATTTGTTCTGTTTTCTAGCACCTTCAATTCTATCAGAGATACTACCCACCACCCTTTAAGCCTGCCACAGCTGAACATCTGTAGATTTCTTTGGCTCTGTCTTTCCTTTGTCCTTCTCAAGTAGCCTAATTTCCCCTGGGCTGATTTTCATCTCTAGGTTTCCTAGATTCATCCTCTCCTCTCCACTTCTACTACCACCATTACCACTGCCATTTAGAATCCAAACCGTCAGGATCCTAAGTTGTTGTGGAACTTCCTGAGGAAAAGTACACAGTATGGTAATTGGAAGGAGTGCTGATTCTAGAGTCTTGAGTGTGAAGTTGAGCTCAACTGCAGGCTACAGATACATCGTAGAGTCACTGCATAGGGCAGAGATGTGAAGGGTGCAGCACATAGATACTTATACACAGAAAGTCAGATCTGCAGTTAAATGGGTATTTTTCACACTTACCACACATTTCTCTAAACCCATCCTTTTTAAGGCACTGTATTAATTTCTTATTACCACTGAAACAAATTGGCATGAACAGGGGTTTAAACAATATGAATTCATTTTCTTATAGTTTTAGAGGTCAGAAGTCCAAAATGAGTTTCACTCAGGCTAGACTGAAGGTGTTGGCAAGGGTGTGTTCATCCTGGATGCTCTGGGGTAGCACCTGTTTCCTTGTCTTTTCCAGCTAGAGGCCACCTGCATTCCTTGAGTCTTTTCTCCATCTTCAAAGCCAGCTGAATTGGGCCAAGTCCTTCTCATGCTACCATCTCTCTGGTTCTCCCTCCTCTGCCTGTTTCTTCCACAGTTAAGGGCCCATGTGATTACATTGGGTCCACCTGAATAATCCAAGCTAACTCCTCATTTTAACATCAGCTAGTTAACAACCTTAACATCTCTGCACCCTTACTTCCCCTTGGCCATATAAGGTAACAGAAATTATTCCCAGAGATTAGGAAATGGACATCTTTGGCAAGGGAGGGCATTACTCTGTCTCATGCCAAGTTCAGGTGAAATATTACCTATGAAGCTTATCCTGATGACTCTCATTTATATTGCTCTCTTCCCTCTAATTCAGTAGTTTCCAATTTTGTCAGCTGCAACACTTCAAAAAATATTGATGTTTGGGTTCCGTTCTTGAGTCTGGGGGATTAAATTGGTCCAAGGTGTGACCTGAGCAAAGGACATTTTTACAAAACTCCCTTAATCATTCTAATTTGCAGCCAAGATTGAGAACCACTGCTCCAGTAAATGTCTGTGTTTTCATCTTATCTGTCAATGCAGAAAGGAGGTATCACGTGATAATTAAAAGGAAGACTGCACAATGCCTGCATTCATATCTCTTGGCTCCACTTCTAACTAGTGGTCAGACCTTGAGCTGTTTAAGCAATCCCTCAGTGCCTGTGCTTCTTCACTTGTAAACTGGAAGGAAAAATAAGGCCCCCTAGAGTTGTTGAGAAGGTTGAATAATTCAATGTATATAAAAGTGTTTAGTAGCCTTATCTTTGAAACTTACCTAAAAGCTTTGCCTGGGCATAACCAGCCACTCTTTCTGTGGTTCTCAAAAAATACTTGTTATTTGATGGATAGAAAACAAGCAAGTGTGGCCAAACCACATGATTGCAGTTCTTTGAGCCATAAATCTTATTTTAGTTTATTTTTAGAATAGTTCTGTCATATCTTTGCTCTCCAAATATCTTCAACCAGTGTAAGCTGAATGCACATTAGAATCTTTTTGGAAGCTTTTTAAAAGTAGTAGGCCTAGGATCCCCCTCCTCCCTGAGATATTAGCTCAACTGGAGCCCAGGCATCAGTATCTTTTAGCTCTCTAGGTAATTACAATACAGAGCAAAGGATTAGAATCTCAGACCTGGACTAGATGCCCACAACTGTTGTACTCTGAGTACATGTAACAAAGGTAATGACTTATGCCTGGGAATGACTAGGAAAGAGTGTAATAAAAGGGAAGTAGGAAAGGGAAAGGACTTAAAAAGAGAAAAAGGAAGGGAAAGAGGGAAAGGGAGAAATAGAGGGGAGAGAGAGAGAGACACACGGAGACACACACACACACACACACACACACACACACACAGAGAGAGAGAGAGAGAGAGAGAGACCAGAAACAGAGAAAGTAAGGAAAGAAAGATGGTCAAGTACACCTAAAAGGTATGTCTTGATGACTTCTTCATACTCATGCTATGTGTTAACTATGTTCTTCCATCCCAACTGGGTCTTAAGGAGAGATGGGTATCCATGAACAGAATCTCAATAGAGAAGTGGAAATTCTATGCCCTTCCAGAGTATGTACTCAAAATATATTTCAGCAAACATGAATCCAACAGCAGCACAGATTTGTTCTGTGGCTATTCAGGTAAGTAGTTCTAGAAGTTGTGTTAAAAAAAGACTAAGCTGAAAGTTTGGGGCTATCCCTTAATTCCAGAGAAGAAATTCCTTGCTCATCCTGAGTAGCACACAGGTCACTCTGGGGATCGCAAGGAACATGAGTCAGAGGAGACAATTACTCAAGAAAGTTACCCAATCTCCTAACATCCGGTGGTGGAGAGAGGCTTTGAGTAACCTCAAGGTGACTCCCAGGCAGGTGGCCACAGCACAAAGACATTTCCTATCGGCTGCAAAAGGATCTATACCAAAAATCACGTCATCACTTGAATTTACTTACCCGTTATGATTTAGAAAATCTTTTCCCGCTTATGATCTTACCTGATTTTTTTTTTTCAGGGGCAAAATAACCTTTGTAAGACACATGGGTTAAATATTATCCCCATACTGGTGATGAAGACTCAAGTCTTAGGCAATGAGTGACTGAATGATAGAGATAATCCTCTCTCTTTTCAGAATGCACCCTTCCTTAAGAAAAGCATAATTAATCATGGTATAGATGATTATAAAATAAACAGTAAGAATTCAGCACCAGGAGGGCACCGGTGAGGGTCCATCTAAGAAAACTCCCTAAGGAAAGGTGAGCCTGGGGAGGGGTTTTGATACAGCAAGTTCCACTGGGAAATGGAAACTTAACATAGACAGTATATTTAGCCAGCAAAAGATTATATATAAGATACCACTACATATATATTTCTGGAGTGAACATGAAATCTCACTTACCAAATGTTACCATGTTAAAAGTCAGTCACTTTATTAATACTAGTGACTGATTACTAAATATCTGAGTAGCAGAATAGGACAAGATTCTTGACATGCACTAACAGTCCAACTCTAACAACTGCCCTACGATATGGGTCTTTATTAAATTATTCTCTATTCATGTACAAGGAGACTGAGACCCACCAGGCCAGGGCCCCACAGCTGGTGGACGGCAGGGCCATGATTCAGACCCAGGTCGCTCTGACTCCCGGCTCATGCTTTTTCCGCTGCTCTACGCCATCTCCTCAAAGCCCATAATTAAGCAAAATAATATGCTCTTCACAAATGAAAAGATCTCATGCACGAAAGTGACGAGACGACTCGTTTGGTTGATGGGCTTCCAAATATGCGGCGGATCCTTTTTCTGGAAACCGCATTTGGCATAAGGGGGCCTAAAGTCCAGACGGTTTTCATGACGTAACTTAAGGTCTCCGTGAATGTCAGCCTTGAGTCTGAAATAGCTCTGAGCCCTCCCATCCTGGCATCTTCCCTGCGACACCCCCCGGTGCCCCCGGCCGAGCTCAGACTGCCCACGGAACCTGCGGGTGGGTGAGCGGACAGTGCCGGCGGGGGTTTGAAACAAGGTACATCATGGTCCCCTCCTCCATCCCAGTAACTATTTCCGACGCTCTCCCTCCCTCTCGGAGCTTATTCTCGGCTCCGTAGGACTTCATGTTTGTTTGTTTTGCTTTCAGGTTTAAAAAGGACTCTTAGCAGCAGTTCAAGACTTTTATAAAATTAATCCCTCGTCACTTAGAGCAATCCAGAGGGCTGCTGGAAAGGAATGGCACTCCGCGAGGTGGTGCCTGAGACCGGATTTTGAGTGTGGTCTGGTCTTGCATAAAAGTCATTTTCAAGGTGTTTCTCTTTGTCTCCATTCCTATCTACCTCGTCTTAATCAAGCAGCATGTTCCCTCAAGTCATGAAGTCAGCCAACAGTACACCCCAGGGTTCTCATTGCACCCAACGGCCTTACCTGTGAGCCCCAGTGATTCTGCAGCTCCAGTGCCTCGGCAGGTCGCTGTCTCCCTCAGTCTTCCTTGGCCCCGTGCCTTGTCTCCCTTGGGACCCTTTTCCTACCAGGGTTTAGTTTCTGTCAAATGGAAGCAATAAAAAGTAGTGAAAAGGGGCACTGGGATTACAGCCCTAAGAACTCAGTCTGAGTTTACTTGCCTCTGCCCTCACATAGCTGACAGGAGACCACGGACTAGTCAGAAACTCCTGTTCTCATATAGAAAGCAGAGATCACAGTCATATGCGTCTTACTTATCTCACAGACCTATAGTAAGGATCGGAGGACAGAGTGGACAAAAAAGAACTCGGAAAATGTGAGTGAACTAATGTGCATTAGTTCATTCACTGCCACTCCTGTGACTGGAGGCTATCGCTTTGACAGAGGGGAGGCAGAACCGGAAGAGAATTATTGTGTGTTGCCATGTGATGGAATAAGGTTCAGAACGTCAAGGGGGCCTGGAGGAGGGATCCTGGCCGATGTCCTGGGTTTGGGGATGCAGCCAGGTGCCAGGAACTATCCCCAGAGGAAGTCAGATATGAGCTCGGCCATGATGGCTGAGTGGGTGAAAACAAAGGCCCAAAGAGCATCTCAGGACAAAAGACCAGCACATATAAAGAGATGCTTATGCTAACGTCAATTTCATCTCCTAAGTGCCAGGGAGGACACAATGGCTTCAAGTAGATAGTGGAATAAGAAGAAGCATGTTTTAGGAAGATGATTTTAGAGGCCATGGGGCAAGGAAAACATGAGAAAAATTAGTTTTTGTTGTTGTTATTATTATTATCATTATTATGAGATTATCTCTCACATGAGCCTGAATAGAAATTAAGTATGAATTGAGTCAAGAGTTCAGTTATTCTCTGCACGAAGGAAAGAGAGTGAGCCCTGGGGCAAGACTGGGGGGGAAAGAGGACTGGCCTTCGTTCCAAGGCCAGGTGACACCCTGGAGTAGGATAAAGGCTCCCTTTCTAGGGAGTGGAGATTTCTACTATCAGTAACCTCAAGGAGGAGTTGATGCTGGAAAATGAAATGGAGCCCGGGATGACAAAATTTACCTCTGAGCCTGGTCTCAAAGGAGTCTAGATAAGTTCAAGGACATCCTTTTGCAGCAAAAACATCTTTTGTCATAGAAAGACAGCCCTGAAGGCATGCCAGGAAGCCCCTGAGAGGGACCCCAGGAGAAAGCACTTGGGTCTATCATACCTGAGCATCTCCATATCAAATAGCAGTTGCATTTCCCCCTTTCTCTTATCCCAGAGCCATCAACCATGTCATGAAAACTTGTTAACTAACTGGTCTCAGCTGTGCTGAAGCCTGAAGCTTGCCCAGGCCAGAACCATTATTCTGTGAGAATAATACTGTTCACTGAGCATTTTCTATGTGCCAGGAATAGAGTTAGGAGCTTAAGTGGATGACCTTATTTTCTCAACAATCTTGAGATTATAGAACTCCAGTTAACCTCATTTTACAGGTAAGAAATCTAAGGTGTAGAGCGGTTAGAGAACATACCCAAGTCCCACAGCTGATATGAGGCATTCTGTCCAGAGATAATTCCATTTGCTGCTACCCTAGACTACCTCCCAGCTATGGCCCAAGTGAGCAATGGCCATACCCGTGCATGGAGTGGATATGAAGGAGACTGGTAGTGTCATGGGGAGCTGTCTGAGATGGAGCAGCCATCATGGGTCCATGGCTGAAAGATGCCAGTACAGGCAATAACACGCATTAACACTGGGGACGGAGGCAGATGTGGCCTGGTGCTTCTTTGACAGCCAGAAAAAAGGTCAGGAAATCTCAGAATGAAACCTAAGCCCCTGGTCACGGTGATGAGTGGTACCAAGCTGCCAGACTTTAGCCTAACCAATGTGGCCGTCTTCATGCCTACTAGCTGGTGAGCCCTGAGGGGCTTCCAGCTTGCCATTGTATGGCCATGAGACCATTTTCACAGAGGAAAACATCAAGAAGTTACAAAGTGGCCCATAATCCAATTTCAAACTTGAAAATTCCCGAGAAAACGCTCCATTCTACTTGGGCCTAAACAAATTACACGCTGACAGCATGCTGTTTTTAGAGTCCTCTGACTTAATGTGCTGTTCTATTATCAACTCCACTGTTACTAATGGATTTTCTTTGGAACTCAATACTCGCAGGGCAAGGACGAAACTAGCAGCAGCACCAGACGCTTCTTTATTTTATTTTTTTTTAATTTTTTTTTTAATGTTTATTTATTTTTGAGAGAGACAGAGACAGAATGTGAGTGGGTTAGGGGCAGAGAGAGAGGGAGACACAGAAGCAGAAGCAGGCTCCAGGCTCTGAGCTGTCAGCACAGAGCCTGACACGGGGCTCGAACCCACGAGCTGTGAGATCATGACCTGAGCCCAAGTCAGACGCTCAACCGACTGAGCCACCCAGGCGCCCCGTCCAGACGCTTCTTTAAAGGCAAACAATATCAATATCTACCCCAGGGGCCAAAGAGACATGTGGTTGCCTTCAGAACCAGGCCCAAGGGAGCTGTCTGGAGTCTTAGCTTCTCAAGGGGAAGCCTCTTCATTTCCACAATCCCTGTAGAATGTTCCACAGTTCACAGATGACCCCACTACTGGAACTTTTCCAAATAAGGCAGTGGAATCTCAAGATCCCTACCACTCAAAATACAGAAATCCAAATTGTCATCAGCAGAAGCATCTGGAAGCTTGTTAGAAATGCAAGATCTCAGGCCCCACCAAAGACATAATAAATCAGAATCACATTTAACAAGATCCCCAGGTGATTTGTGTGCATGTTAAAATTAAGAATCCCAGCTTAAGATTGCTTGAGATCTCTAAAGAGCAAGCACCACATGGGTTGTAATAGCCATATTACAACATTCACTTGCGTATGGGATTGTGCTGCTCAAATAATTAATGAATCCATTAACCACTGACATCTCAACATGTGTCCCCTGCTCTGCTAAACACTGTTGGTGATACCAAAAAAAAAAAAAAAAAAAAAAAAGTCAAGATATGATTCCTGTTGACTGCATGCTTACAATTCTGTCGGAGAAAGAAAATATACACACGCTCAGAATGACCTTTCAGAAAAGGAATAATGACACTAGCACCGTCCTACATAAAATAACTAGGATTCCCCAGTGCGAACTGGGTGACGTCTACCCTACAGCGGAGCATCAGAAGCCTTCAAGAGCTCAGAGCACACCTTCCTCCCCCACCTTATCCACAGACACAGCCTTCCCCCCCATGCTTTGTCCCAGCCACACTGAACTTGAAATTCCTAGGTGAAAACCTTGCTCCTATGTCCATGCCTTGCCCTTGCAGAATGACCCCACCCCTTTCTGCCCTTCCCCCTTTTTTATGATCTCACCATTGAATTTTTTAGACTTAACACAAAAAGCTTTTCTTTGTTTTCAAATTTGAGGGAATTGTTGCCCTTCTTGAGTATTCCCACTGCAAGTTCTGTTTATGACTGTTTCCTAGGTATAAAGGTCTGATTGAAAGAAATAAAAATGGTATATGAAACAGCTATAAATCATTAATGCAATCCATCACATCACCATCTTCACCTCAGACACACCTAAGAGCCCAGTCCCAGGATGTATGCGCCCTGATCCTTCTCCCTCAGACGTCCCTCCACATCATCGGACCTGGTGGCTAAGCCCAGTGGGAACTAGAAGCTCAGTCCTAGGCCTGGGATAGCCTCCCACACCTTCTTATTTGGGAGACTCCTGCACATCCTTTGTATCTCATCTCAAATGCAACATTACTGAGCTTCCCCCACTTCCCAGAAGCATACTGGTCCTTCTCATCTCAGTTCCAACATCACTTCGTACCTGTCTCTATCCAAGAGCTTATCTGCTTGATTGTGTACCTTTGCTTGCCTGTCTCTCCCACCTGACTTAGTTTTTCTAGGACAGAGATTTGTCTTCTAAGGCATGAATAGGACTGCTTGTGCATTCTCAGTGTTCTGCAAATGTCTGGCACCAAATAGACCAGTGCTTCCCAACCCCTGCTAATTAATCATCAGAATCAACCACATGTCACACCCATATGCTTGTGCTTCATCCCAAAAGATCCTGCTTCCACAAGTCTAGGATATGGTTCGGGCATCTGTATTTTTCAAATGCCCCCCCACCCCCTGATAATTCTATGTGCCACCAAGATTTAGAAACACTGCAGTAGGCCCATACTAAAGTTTGTTAATGATGGAATTATCCATCCTCTACCCCTGGGCATGACTCCTTGCTTTTCTAGATAAACCTGAGGCCCCTTGATTGGATTGCCTTGGTCCTTCCTGGCTAGATACACACCTTATACCTATTCACATCCTGATATCACTACACTGATATGTACTGAGCAGTATATGTACCTATGGGCTCAATTGTGTGTGGCCATCTTTATGTGTAATTGGAGGCAGACAAGAAAATGATGGATATGTAATTGCAGTAGAATAATGGCAGAGACCTTTCAGGCACACCTAGTTTTCCCTGTCCAATGTTCTCAAGATATCATGCCCATACTTCTATAACATCATCCCTTAACTTCCCTAGAATGAGCATATCTGTGCTTGAAGTAGACTGTGCCCCAGCTAGACTCCTTGAAGGCAGGCTCTTCTCTCTGGTGCTGTTACCTCAGCTCCTATCCCAGTGCCTGCCACAAAATAAGTGCTCAGTAGAGGTCTAATGACTCCCTGATTCCATGAAGACTGTCTGAATGAATAAATGAATGAATGAGAGGATTTGGATTGATGGAAAGGAGGAAGAAAAGCATTCCCACAGGAGTGAGGATTCAGAATCAAGGTGTTCACAGGTCTGGAGAAGAGAATGAGCTTGGTACATAAGACAACTAGATAAGAGTTTTTGAAGATAGCTCCTCCTCTTTGGAGAAAGTCGGAGGCCTCTGTTGTTCCTTCCCATGGGATTTCTAATAATGGACTGTTGTCCTGTGCAGGAGGGAGGTGTCCTGGGAGTCAAGCAGAGTTATTCCTAACTCTGCTATAGGATTTCTGTGTTGCTATCAATAAAGGGAAGAAAGAAAATGAAAGAGAATATTTACTTAGTATCTATTTTGCGTCTGACGCTTTGCTTATGTTGTTTCCCTGGATAGCGAGGACAGCTTCTTGTGCTATTACTGCCACTTGTCTGGTGATGGAAATTAAAGTAAAAGAGTTTAAATGACTCTGACAACTTGTTCTTTTCCCTGTGTACTTTGCTGCTTCCATTCACTTAAGCTATCTGGGCCTCAGTCTGTACTTGAAATGGATTGTGTTACATGATGTCTTAGGCCTTTTTAGTTCTAAAACCAATGGGTTTACCTTATTGTGGGGTTTCTCAACCTTGAGGCAACTTCCTTTGAAGCCTGTCTATTACTTAGTACTACCCTATGTACCATTCAATAATTGTTTACTGAATGCAAGAATTGAGTTTAATCACCTGGGCAGCTCTGAGAGATAAAGACAGTATAACATTTTGCTCTAGTTAAAAAAGGTTTACTCACCATCCCTAAGCAAACTTTGCATATTCCTGTTTCTTCACTTTTGCTTGTAATTTGCTGTCCACTTATCAAAATGCTACTCTGTCTTCAAAGTCTAGCTCGATTCTCCTCCTCCACCAAGGCCTCTCTGGCTGCCAATGAACCAATCAACATGGAAAGGAGGATGGGATTATCACAGTTAATCTGGGGATGGAGTCAGTCACATCTAAACCTTGGGCTATTCCATAGTTAGGGAACGATGATGGGAGGCTACCTCAGGGTCCCATATATTTCCTCAAGGGGATTTAAAGAAAGAATAGTTGAAAATTGTTCTTCTCTAGACTCTCTGGGCTTCAAAGAACCCCACTATTGCCTTAGAAATAAAATGACTATATCTAGTTTTAAAATTTATATCACCTGTAGCTTTTAGAATTCTTCACAGACTTTTCACAACCAACCTCTGCCATCACATACCATTGAACTTGCACGCACCCAGCTTCCTTACATGGAAGGCATCCCTCTGCCTGGGGTAGTGGTGGAAAATTCCTGAAGAGGACTGACTTCATGCATTACATCTCTGCCTGAGGACATGGTCACTATCCGTGCAAGCAGAATCGCCTGCCTTATGGAAACATTTCTTCCTTTTAATGCACCTTTGTTCACTCTTAGTAAAACAAGATGGATGTAGCATTACGTACCTACAACCAACAAAACTGAAGTGCTTACTCCCATGTACACACGTGTATTATGATCTCTGACATTCAACATAGATGACTAAGTAATATGTTAAATATTCTGGCTCAACGTGCTATATGAATCATAGTGCACAAAGCTCCTGAGAACTTTAAAATCAGACAATAATTTTTTTGTTATCATTTAACATTTGCTTATTTCTATATCCCTGATACATGGCCCAATGACAAAACGAGTCATTCAGTAAATATTTGTTGACTAAATACAACAATCAATGGATTCATCTCTATTTCTTTTATTTTCTCTCCCCTAATATGACTCTGAAAATGTGTCATCAATATAATAAACACATTAATTTAATACTGGAAAACCTGAGTCACATAATGGAAGAAACCTGTGTCCCCAGGGCTTTGCTAATGTTTCTGTAGTAATTCTTGCAATTAATCTGTTTTTACACAGCTCTCTCCTCCACTGGACATGTGTTTTTTAAGGGAGGTGACTGTCTTACTCATCTCTGTATCATCAACATTTATTACAGTGCCCAGCTCATAATAAGTTTAGTAATTGTTTGTTAAATGAGTGAGTAAATATATTTCTAAAATGATTGCTGTGCCTCCAGTGACTTCCTGGCCCCTCCTCATCCCTGTTCTAGTATTTTTTTTTTTTAGAATTCTCAGCTACTTCTCTGTTATATTTAGACAAACAGCTTGTGGGAAAATTAAACCCCTCTTACAAAAAGTAGAAACTCCTGATAGAAATAATTTTTAAATGCCTTTTAAATCACAAAATTGTAAGGCTTGAGGAACATCACAAATCTTTCAAACATAGGGGTGCCTGGGTGGCTCAGTCAGTTAAGTGGCTGACTTCAGCTCAGCTGACGATCTCACCATTTGTGAGTTTGAGTCCCGCATCGGGCTCTGTGCTAACGGTTTAGAGCCTGGAGGCTGCTTCAGATTCTGTGTCTCCCTCTCTCTCTGTCCTTCTCCAGCTTGCACTGTCCCTCCCTCTCAAAAATAAATACACGTTAAAAAATTTTAAAAAAAACAACAAATCTTTCAAACATAAATATCAAGAAACTTCCCTAGCAATAAGGTGAAATTGGTATAGCTTTTTTACAAAGAATATGTGAGATACATTAAAAATGAATACTTACAAAAACATATGAACAATCATTACACAGGAGAAATGAACACACAAGGGATAAGCATATAGAAAACCTTTCGTATGGGTGTTGGTAGGGAGTGGACGAGGGGTAAAAGAGCTCTCAGGCCCTGTTCATAGGAGGACAGGCTGGTGCTGCCACTCTAAAGACCCAAATGGCATTAATGGCTTTATAGGCATATAACCCAAGATCCTGAATGAATACCCCAAAGAAGTTCTTCCATAACATAGGAGAAACGAAGAGAATTTAGCAGCGAGTCAGAGGCAATCTGAACATCCATCTGTTGGAGCATGAATAGGTAAAATATGATACACAAACCCTAGGAAATTTCGTAGTGCAGTACAAGCTACAAATCAGATGTTCACACAGCAACAGTACTTACTGACACACATGATACAAAACCACTTATGTAAATGAATCATATATGTACATGAAACAAATGATCTTTTTCAATAACATACACAATAAAAAACAAAGCAACCCACTTTAAATACATGATGATGGCAACCTATCATGGGAAGGGGTTAGGAATATGGAATAACAATAGTGATAACTGGGAACAAATAAATTTAAAATAAGAGGGAGCCCACATGGCCCATAGATGACAAAGTTCCATGAACTAAGCAATGTGATCAACTCAAGCCCAATACAGGAGGTCCAACAGAAAAAATTAAATGAAAAGAAAATGTTAGAACTTGCTAGTAATAAAATTAAGGTAAATTAAAACCAAAATAATAAAAGATGTATTTCACTTGAACCAGCAGCTCCATTTTTGTCATTATTCAGGATAAATAATGATCAGCACAGCTATTTAACTTTAATTCTGTAAGTATAATCCAATATAATGAAGCAAAAGAAAAATTAAAGGTGTAAAAATTAAAAATGTAGTATTTATTATTTTATTGTATACTTGAAAAACCAAAGAGAAACTGAAAAAGTTTTTTTCATTTTTTGTAGGTTTTTTTTGGGATAATTAAAAAATATATATTTATTTTAGAGAGCACAAGAGCATGAACAGAGGAGAGGGGCAGAGGGAGGGAGGGAGGGAGGGAGGGAGAGAGAGAGAGAGAGAGAGAGAGAGAGAGAGAGAGAGAGAATCTTAAGTAGACTCCATGCTTAGCCCAGAGCCAAACATGGGGCTCAGTCCCATGACCCTGGGATGACTTGAGCTGAAATCAAGAGTTGAACACTCAACAGACTGAGCCTCCCAGGTGCCCCAGTAATTTTTTTATTACAAAGAACAAACAAATTTGCCAAGAAAACAGGTGCACATTTCAAATCTATAAATTAGTAGCCCTTCAGTTAGAATCAACACTAGTTTGTGGGTATAAAGAAAAAAGACTCCATCCACAATGGAATGACAAAAACAAACTTACCATTAGTGTTTAAGATCTAGATAAAGAAAACAGTAACATTCTTCTGAGAGACAAAGAGAAAACGTGTTCAAATGACAAGGCATGCCATGATCCTGGATGGAGAAAACCTATGTCAATTCTTTCTAAATCAATCTATATGTGTAGTGTCATTTTACTGAATATACCAACAGGCTTATTTGAGAAACAAAGAGCTGATTTCAAAGCCAATACAAATGAATAAATAATATCATCCAAGTAAATTCTAAAAAGGAAGAATATTGAGAAGGGACAACCCTTAATGTTAAAATACTGTATAAAGCAAAATGATTTGGAAAGATCATAGATCATAGATCATAGCTACATGAATAGACACACCTGGGAAACAGAAAACAACTCAAATAAATGGTCCCAGATGTACACAGGGATTAAGTATAAAAGTGGCTTCAAATCAGTAAGGAATAGAAAGATTATTCAACAAATGGTACAGAATAACCAGATGGCTGTCTGAAAGAAAAGACTAGTTGGATCAACAGTATAATTTAAAAATGAAATTTAAGAGTACAAGAAAACATTGTAGTGATTTTTGATAGTCTCTAAGTGGAAAAGGTCTTCCTAAACATGACCAAAAAAAAAAACAACAACAACAACAACAAAAAAACCCCCCAAAAAACCCACACCAGATGTAATGAAACAAAAAAAAAAAATGTGAAAAATTGACAATGAAAAATTTTGGCATAGCAAAGCCCACAGTAGCCAAAATCAGAATTCTCAAGGGCAAAGTGAGAAAATATTTGCAATTTATATCTTAGGAAATGAGGACCCACTTCCCTAATATATATTAAAAAAAAAACAACCTCCCATAAACATTATGAAAAAGATCAACAATCCAATAGAAAAATTAAAGGGGTGTTTCAAGAAAAAATAATAGCCCTTAAACATATGTAATTATGTTCAAACTTTTAAGACGATAAATGCAAATACAAATTACAGTGAGATACCGTTCCCACTCATCATACTAGGAAATGTGTTAAAAATGTGTTACTACATGGGTTGTGAAGAATGTGGGAACAGCCACTTTCCTACACTGATGGCGGGAATGTAAACTGGTGGCACCTCTAGGGAGGACAATTCATCAGTAGCTATCAAAATTACAACTGCCAAGTATTTTTGACACAGAAATACCACATCTACATATTCCTCTACAAATATACTTGCACAAGTATATTCACTGTTGCCGTATTTATAAGAGCAAAAGATTGAAAACAATGTTTTTTCCAATACTCCACTGAAAATTTTTTCTCTTTATTGCCTTGGGCGTGGTAACAATGTTGATTTTCAAGTTAGTCTCTGAATTTCTGGGACCCCTCTGGATCTGTGTTTATTTCCTATTGTTTCTATTAATTTTTCTTTGGCTTTCTTTGGCTTTCTTGGTTGGTTTGGGTGGCTGGGACTTTCTATTTGTAAAACTGTTTCTAAAAATAATGGGGAGTCATCTGCGGTTCTATTCCAACAGAGAAGATTTACCTTTGCTTCCACCAAGAGCTATTAGCAATCTTGAATCATCTCAATCCAATTTCAGAATTAGGAAGATGTGATCAGTCCCCATGAGGGCTTGTCACTTGGGGTTCATTCATTCCTCAGGTTCATCCCTTTGCAGTCTCAGCCCAAAGTTGAGAGGTCACCTTGGAGTGTCCATAACTCCTTCTCATCCCATGAGGTTGTCATGAAGTCCTCAGCATTTTTTTCATTCAGGTATAAAGCATCCTCAGAGGCTGGGCTCACTCACAGTCCTGGATTTCCATTCCCCTCAGCTCCTAACCAAGTACTTCCTGACTCTCTTTTTAACCCTCTACTATCTTCAGGTAGACATTTTTTTTTTTTTTTTTTTTTTTTTAACACTTAGCTAGCTTTTCTGGTTGTCCTAATGGTTATTTATTCCATATTATCTTTCATGATGACCAGGGACAAAATTCCAAAAAAAACCCCATAGGTGTTCATCAATCAATAAATTATGGTACATTTATACAACAGAATAAATTATTGCATATTTATGGGTAAATAACATTATGGTTAAATAACAAAAATGTTAAGCCAATTACGGTACATTTACACAAATACAATGCTATTTGGCTACAGAGACTTTTAGGTGCTGATATAGACGAATCTTCAAAATATATTGCTTAGTGAAAAAGCAAGGTACAGAGCAGTGGATGTGGTATGCTATCATTCAGGCATAAGATGCCTCTAGAAGGAGTCAAAATAATTGAATACTTAGATTGTTTGGGGCCTAGAAAAATGTATAGCCAAGGCATGGAAGTGAGAAGAAAATTCTTCATTGTTTTTATCATTTTATACATTTGAATTTTGACACCGGTAATATATTATCTGTTTGATATAAAAGATAGAATAAACATTAAATGATAAAAAATGGGTAAAGCTATGTGCATGAACCTGTTTGTCGCCGCAGTACTTACAATAGCAAAAAATTAAGGCAAACTAAATGTTCGACTGTAAGAAAATAGTTATGTCGGGTGCCACTGATGGCATCTTCTGCGATGATATTAAAAATAAATAGGGAAGTTATGGAGAAGCCTGGATACACTACTTTTCTACTGCTGTGTGATAAATGAACACAAACTTAGTGGCATGAGACATCATTTATTCTCTCATAGTTGTAGAGATCAGAAGTCTCTCCCGATAAAGCTGGGTTCTCTGCCCAAGGCTTCACAAGGTTCAAATCGAGTTGTCAGGTGAGCTGAATTCTCATCCTAGAACTCTGCCTACCTCAATGGAAAATGCATTATCATTAAAGAAAGAAAAGAACGATGAGCCTTAAACATATGCAAAGATATTCAATCTTACTAGTAAGAGAAATTACACTGAAGTACACTTTTTATCAGTCAGACAAAAAGTTTTAAAAATTTGGTAACACATTCAATTGGAAATGGTATATGGAGACCATTGCTTTCTTAAATTATTCTAACTTGTATTAAAATATTGTATACAGAAATATACATAAACTATGATAACAACCAGGTAAAAATAGGTGTGTGTGTGTGTGTGTGTGTGTGTGTGTGTGTGTGTGTGTGAAAGAGAAATAAAAGGGAGGGTACAAAAATGTTAATAGTCACACAAAAGAATTTGTGTCACTTAATTTTTCATTATTTTTGAGATTTTTAAGTAAGGTTATTATTTTCTTCTATCATTAAAATTGTATTTAAAAGGAAGAACTGTAACTTTTTCAGTCTGTTTTTACCACTACACACACAAAAAAGAGTAGATTTATTGCAGTGTACCAGATCATTGCTATTTGCTGGTATTGCTGAGATTAGGACATAGGTCCCCAACTCTGGGTCCTCATGTGCTATGTTGTCCGGTCTCTTGCTGGAAAACTCCAGGCATACGAGACTATGACAATTATGGAATGCCTGTTATTTCCTGTGTGCTCACTACTTGCTAGGTACGTTTATGTGCAGTTAACCCTCATGACAATCCTATATGATAAGTATTATTTCATAGTGTCACTGGGTTTTTAATTGCAGCTCTGCTCCAGAAAAACTGAGGGACTTGGCAAGGATTCCACCCCCCCTCACTCAGTTTCCTCCTTTATAAAATGGATCAAGAGTCATAAGAGTTGTAACTAAAATGAGCCAGATACCATTAATACCCTGCCTGTATCCTCTCAGCACTTAACCACACCCATGCATGCTTAGTTAGCTTCCAACTGGCAGCACCCATGACTTTTTACCTGAGGTTTTCCTCTGACCAGGAAACCCCTTCTATTCACATGTGGGAAAGTCTAGAAGCCTTCTACCTTCCTCCAACAGCTCTTAATCAACGAATAACTGTGGAGTGCATACATAGTCCCTGAGCTACCTCAGCCCCTGGGCAAAATGACTGAAGCGCTTGTTCTATTCAATTTCCCATTGTTCTACTTACCCCCAGAGTAATCCCTTGACAATATTCTTTCTTTCTTTCTTTCTTTCTTTCTTTCTTTCTTTCTTTCTTTCTTTCTTTTTCTTTCTTTCTTTCTTTCTTTCTTTCTTTTTCTTTCTTTTTCTTTTCTTTCTTTCTTTCTTTCTTTCTTTCTTTCTTTCTTTCTTTCTTTCTTTTTCTTTCTTGTAGAAAGAATATTTAACATGAGATCTACCCTTTTAACAAGTGTTTGACTGTACAGTAAATTATTAACTATAGGCATGATGTTGTACAGCAGATTTCTAGAATTTATTCACCTTCCATAACTGAAACTTTATATCCATTAAACAACTCCCCATTTCCCCCTTTTCTAAAGCCTTAGCAATCACCATTCTACTCTCTGTTTTCCATGGGCTTGGCTATTTTAGATATCTCATATAAGTAGAATGATAAAGTATTTGTCCTTCTAGGACTGGCTCATTTCACTTAGCATAACAACCTGTAGGTACATCTGTGTTGTAGCATATTTCAGGATTTTCTTCTTTTTTAAGTTAAGGCTGAATAATATTCCATTGTACATTATACCACATATTCTTTATTCATCTGTCAGTGGACATTTGGGTTGTTTCCACATCTTGACTATTCTGACTAGTGCTGCAGTGAACATGACTTCAGTCAAGGTTTGATCAGGGCTGTGGTCTCATCTGAAGACTTGACTGGGAAAGGATCCACTTCCACACTCACAGTCTTGGAAAAATTCAATTTTCCAGCAGTTATTGGACTGAGGGCCTGTTTACAGCTGGCTATTGGCTAGAAACATTCCTGAATTCCTTGCCACATGCGCCTTCCTACTTGGCAGTATGCAAATTGAGAAGGCAATAGAGAGAATCTGCTAGCAAGATGGAAGTCAAAATTTTATGTCACCCAATTAAAGAAGTGACATCCTACAATTTTTTTTCTTATTCTAATGGTTAGAAGTCACTAGGCAAGCCCACATTCAATGGGAAGGGATAGAAAGAGGCTGTGACTGCCAGGAGGCAGGGACCATTGGAAGACATACTGCAATATACCTGTCACACCAGTCAATTTTAGATGATTCTGATAGGAAGGAAGGAGCCTAGCTCTTTCACAAAACATTCTTTTTCTGTTTCTTTGAGGTATTCTTGCAATCTTAACAGGAGATTTCCCTCATGAAATTAGCTTTTACTTAAGCAAATATATTCCAAGAATGTGATATAGCTCTAACATTCTAACATGTTATGGGTAACAATAAGAAGCCAGAAGGAAATCAAAGTTATTCATGAATAGCTGAATTGCAGAAAACTGGGAGAGTACATTCAATATTGGTGGACCAATATGGATACTGGATGTTGACAAACTTAAATCAACATATATGCATTGAACATACTCTTTTGTATACAAAAGTAGAAACTTGAAATGTATTCAGAAAGAAATCAAATAGAATTAGACTTAAATGTATATATTTCAGTCATCTTTGCTGATATTGTTCATGCTTTCACTTTTAGCAAGAGCCATTATGCTTCTGCTTACAAATGTGATGAAGAAGAACTTGTTCCTTAAAGTAGAAATAAAAATGACTATAAAAATCAGAGTCCATGCTATTATTACTCACTCCTGACAGAGGTGTGCTTACAGAGTACAAAGGGCTGCCTTCTCTCTAATCTGAGGGGATGTTCCAGCCCACCAAATGAAAAATAAAGCTACCTTCAACAGCAGCCAAGGAGTTAAGAAGCTGGGTATGAAATTGTATCTCCCTCATTACCTGCAATGCATGGCTGAAATCATTTGAAGTAACGCCTGGAAATCTCTACTAAAACAATCACAAGGTGGGTTGGGAGTTTATGCCTTTTGACCAGGTCCACAGCCCACATTTGCCACAGAGAATTTTAATTGATATTATTCTAGAGAAGAATTCCTATGCTAGTATTAAATCAGGAAAAAAAACAATTGAATGCTGCATTATTCATCTTTCCAGCATAAATGAAAATAGAATGGATTTAGAGTAAAAAACTACTTTTCAGCAAGGAGAGGGCTTCTAAGTAACCAGACTATCAACTACAAGGATTGGGCCCAATAGTACAAAAATATATGTGACAAATGAATAAAAATGTTATTTCTTTTCTGTTTTTCTAACAATTGCACTCAGATATCTGTAGGCTTTTTGAGGAGTTGTTGACTTTTTTTTTAAGTTTATTTATTTACTGTGTGTGTGAGAGAGAGAGAGCGTGGGAGGGGCAGAGAGAGAGGGAGAGAGAGAGAATCTCAAGCAGGCTCTGTACCATCAGTGCAGAGCCCAATACAGGGTTCAAACTCACGAATCCTGAGATCACGACTCAAATGGAAGCCTGATGCTCAACCAACTGAGCCACACAGTCTTCCCTAAAAATGTTATTTCTAAATCACTTTTTCCATAGCACAAATAAGGCAACTGCTTTTTCTTTGTACTATCTATGATTCCAAAACATTGTTTTTATCTTTTTATTTTTATTTAATTTTTTTTTTAGAAAGAGAGAGTGAGCACATGTGCAAACACAAGTGGGGGAGGGACAGAGGGAAAGAGGGAGAGAATCCTAAGCAGGTTCCATGCTCAGCTCAGAGCCCAAAATGGGGCTGAATCTCATGACAGTGAGATCATGACCTGAGCTGAAACCAAGAGTCTGATGCTTAACTGATTGAGCCACTCAGGCACCCCTCCTTTTATTTTTATAAGTTTGGAATAAAAATTGTCAGGAGTTCTTGGGTGGTTCAGTCAGTTAAGTGTCGACTTCAGCTCAGGTCATGATTTGACCTGAGTTTGAGCCCCACATCAGTCTCTATGCTGACAGCTCAGAGCCTGGAGCCCACTTCAGATTCTGTGTCTCCCTCTCTCTCTCTCTGCCCCTCCCTGGCTTGCTCTCTCTCTCTCAAAATTAAATAAACACTAAAAAAGAGAAAAAAGAATAAAAATTATCAAGCCATTGAGTATACATCTATATGTATATGTATATCTATAGAGACAGATCATCTTACTGAATGTTTTAACTAGTACCATTGTATATTATATATCTTTGTGACCTGTCTCCAACTTTGTCTTTGTTTTTATTGTGTCCCTCCAGGCAAAGTGGAGAGCTTTAAGTGACCCTGAATCCAGAATGTAATTATTCATATACGTAAGATTTCTTTTCTTCTTAGAATTTATCAGAGAAGTTATCTTTGCTAATGAAGATAAGAAACCATTTACATTTTCAAAAATGTAAGAGAAAAGGCAAGGGGATTTGACATTTATTGAGCACCTAGTATGTGCCAACCATTTTTTGATGTATATCCTTTCATTGAATGATCAGTCCTACGAGGAAGTACTGTTATCCCAACACAATAAATGAGAAAACAGAAGCTGAGAAGACACAGAAGGAAGAAAATGAACGTTTGTTGAGCAAGTGAACACTAACATGAAGTGCACTCTATATTTATACACTCATTTAAATTTTCCATATGCATACCCATGTTATGGGTAAAAAAGCTGGGCTCAGAGTTGTTTAATAATTTACACAATATCATACACTTAGTAAGCAATTAAGTTGAACTAGAACTTGAGTGGATCTGATTCCTCATAGTTTTCCCAATTATATCAAAATACTCCAGCATAAAATCCTTTAAATGTAGCCGCTAGCAGAGGCACTGAAAAATTTAGATGGCTTCCTCCTAGCTTATGAGGGAAAGGTTGCTATTTATAAAACTGTTGTGTTTCCCACCAGGGAAAGGCATCTGGGAACATTTCCAGAATTAAATTCATCCATAATTAAATAAATAAAATTAATAAGAGTAAATATTAGAAGCATCTTTCTTGGCTCAATTGTACATTCCAGTACAGGTACAGTCCCCAAATCTACTCTATTATAATTTCTTTGCCTTCTTTTTTCTTCCTACTAAAATTGTTGAACATTTATTCCTTCATTATAATTTGTTTTTAACTCACCCATCTCCTGCTCTAGATTAAGAGTTCCTTGGAGTCAGGTACCTTGGTATATCTTAGACATCTAATACTGGCAATGACTGAATAAACAGATGAATTAATTAATAAACAAACAAGAAACAACAGGATACCAAGCTAAACTCATTACGTAGCTCTACTAAGCTTTGGAATAGTCTACAATATGGCACTCCCATTGAAGGTGATGTGATACCTCCAGGCTGCTTCAAGTTGTAGATTTAGCCTGGCAAGTACTTAGGCAGGATTCAGCTTACTTGAGTAGTATCCACCTCTGTCCCAGCACCATTCAAGATGCTCCGTTCTCAGTCGCTGAGACTATAGTCCCTCTGACTCTGTGGTTCTCTAGGGCATACTTCTCCAACTTCTCCTCATTCCTCTATTCCAAATACATAATTTTGTTTTGATGTTTGCAAAAATGTTAAACGTAGGCTTTCCTTTTGCTTAATAGAATGCCTAGAGGAAATGGGGTAGAGGTTAAGAGCATGTCAGGTCAGACTAAACAGGTTCAAGACTAACTATCATTTATTTATTAGCATGTGACCTTCAAAAAGCAGTATATCTAAGTTTCCGCTTCTCATGAGTAGATGGGGATAATACGAGTACCTACCTCCAAGGATTACTGTAGAAATTATATGAGATGATGAACCAAATGCAGTGAGCATGGCTCCTGACATATTAATGTTTTAATAAACAGAATGAGAATACAAAAGTGTCTTTTTTCTTTGGCTGTCTGGTTTGTAAGTACTTAGGAATTAAAACCAAGAGAAAAGAGAAATCCCCTTTATCTTCCAAAAAAAAGTATTAATTGTGTAGTCTGGTTGCAAGGACAGGAATACCTATGGTTTGGCCCACCTTTAAATCCTGTGCCCATCCTGACATTGAGGCTGAGTGCTTTGGTTGGTGATGTAGGTGTTGGGACCTCCTCAAGGGTCTGGGGTGGGTAAGAGGGTGGAGAGGGGAGTGCTGTCTTACCCAAACCACATGGAGGCACTCACTAAGGGAAAACCAGACCAGAAAGAGCCTTAAAAGCTGCTCTGCATCCCTACAGGACTAAGCTAACCAGGAATAACCAACGCAAGATGAAGAAACCTTCAAATACCTGTTTTCTCATATTTAAAACCAAAATATTAAGATAAAAAAGAGAGACAATCCAATTCAAGGCCTGTTCTGATTTAATTTAATGGTCCCACAAAGGAATTATTGCCGTAGAGGTTACAGAGTTGGGTCTAAGCAGTGTTACTGCAACGGACATATCCAGATATCCAAGTAGGTTAATAAGGCTTTTCTTTAATTGCCAATTTAGCTAAGAAAGAATTTCCTTGTAAGGACTCTTTCTACCATCTCCCATAAACTACCTAGATGCTTACTTCAAATTTCCACTTTGCCTATAGAGTCACACAGCCTTGAAAGGCATAGCTCCCCAAATTCACGCTAATCACTTGCCCCTACAGGAAGTATGCAAATAAAAGGATCAATTTTCTTCTCTATGTGACTGTTCTTATTATATTTCAATATGACCACATGTATTCCCTTGTTAGAGTAAAGAATAAGTAACAAAATTCAGAGAGACATAAATTGCCAATACATCCGAATGTAGCTTTGTTCTAGAAGTTGTTACAAAAATAAAAGTCATATTGATGCCAAGCTCCATAGTACTTAAATCAGGCCATTTAACAGTCTGAGAGTCATTTACCCATGAGCGGTAGTGGTGGTGGTGTTGTGTAAGAGTGTCAGTGCAACTGTATTTGTGTTTCCCTTATTCTCTCCCCTCACATTTCTCCTTACAAGACATTTCTTCTCTCTATGATCCTCTACCACTCAAGCCATCAAACATGGTGGAATGAACACAATACTTAGACAATGTAACTTTGTTTCTTGAATAGAATATCAGACATACAAGCAATTTTTTAATATGTCCACGTGAAAAGAGAAATAAGTAAATGTAGAAGGTAATTATGGAGGTCACAGAGTTTCTTTTCTCCTTTTGTTTTTAAATGAAACGTTCATTTTCTGGTTACAAAGTACAAGAAAATTCTGGGAATATATTGGGATGACCATTAAAACAGTATACGAAATATGAAAATCTCAAGTAAAAAATAACGAACACAAATAGATGGTCTGCCAGTTTGTCAACCTTGAAGCCAAGCATTATAGTCTGGGATCTAAAATGAATAAAGAGGTCATAGAAAATGATACTGAGCCACACATACAAAGAAATCTCACTGAATTCTATTGTGTTCTTAAAACATGGATATTTGTGTGGGTAGTGCATACACTGAAACATCACTTCTATTTAGTACCACTAATTTTGGAGGAGTACAGCACAAGAAAGGAAAACCTGGAACCAATTAGAGATATTCCCAGTTCTGGGTCGAGCCTGTTTTCCCTGGAGGTTCTATAAGCCTACAGCCAACATTACTTCTATCAAATAAAACAATGGTTTCACAAAATGAAAAGATCACTGGATATTGTAGACTACCTTTGGAAAAGGGTCTTATGAAAACATATCTCAATCATTTTACTTGACAGGGCAACTCCATTATTAAAAGTGTATCTATCTTTCAACAAATCTTGATTCATATCGGTAGCTTCCTTCCTAGTTCCAAAAGAGAATACTATCACCATGTGTTTACTATAGTAGAAAGGCTCTTATCATTGTATTATAAGTGGCCTGCTTCCTTAAAATTTGATCTTATTCCTTTCTTAAAGTCTAACTTAATATAATAATGTAATAGAATGTAATATAATAAATATAATATAATATAATATAATATAATATGTACCTATTACATAATACAATGTAACATGTTTATATTTATATTATTATTTAGATTATGTTTACTGTTATTCATATATTTATTTAACAGATAATACTTATATCTTATAATAATATAATTTATGAAATACATAACATAATATAATATATATTACTTACCTAATATGTAGTTATAATACATTAACACATATATTATATAAGTATCTATATATACATGCTTAATTATACCATTATGGGATGGACCGGAAATAGGGTTGAAAAAGAGTTCCCACTGAGATGTAATTCAGGGTCATGGATTAAGACATCGCAGTTTTAGTAATTCCCCAATCACCAGTATCTCATTCACAGAGCCTATTGCTTATAAATTTACCTCAGTTATCATCTTCTCTGAAGACACTTCCATGCCCATACTCTTACCACCAGAAAGATAGAGCTACTTTAAAAAATTCCACCAATATTTTGCACAACGAAGTAAAATGCCAGTGAACATACAGATAATTGCAGTCTTGCGCCAGCCATCTTGTACAAATTCTTATAATTACACTTGTCACATTGCACTGTAGTTGTTTATTTAATGCCAGTCTACACAGTGGGACTCTGACTTACCTGGGCATAAAGCCACATTCTACTCATTTTTGTATCCAGTGGCAGATACTGCCTGAACCAGGCCACCATTACTGAGCCAATGCACCTATCTCTCAGCTGCTGGCAGTCTCAGCTGCTGATGGCCCATAGCAATCTTTCTCCAGACGGTTCTCTTTGGCCAATAGGAGCCCAGAAATGCCCAAGAGGAGAGCCCTCATCAAAGGACTGGATGATTGAAGGATACATGGGCCAACCTCTTGATTCAAGGTGGGAGGAGTCTGTGATATTTTTCATGTCCTGCAGTTCCCGTGGAGATCAGGGCTAGAGACTGCTGAACCCACATGCCTGCCTAGCTTTCTCCCCTTTCAGATCTGCTTCCTTCATTTCCTTCCAGGCTTCTCCTGGAAACACCTCATCAGCTAATCACTCACACAAAAAACCCCATGTCAGACTATGCTTTTAGGAAATCTGACCTGAGACAGTGCGCAGTGATTTCTGTGACAAATGGTCTTTTCCTCCTATTAAACTCTGAGATCCATAAGAACAGAAAAGATGACTTATTCATCTCTTCATATCCAGTCCCTAATTCAGTGCTGATAGTAAACACTCAAAAAAAGTTTATAAATTTGAATTTATGTGAGTATATTTACCTCATTCCTTATTCTTTTCTTGGATTGAATAGATAAATCCTAGGAAAAGAGAGCTATGGGTTTAAGGACTATAATTGCCATTATCATTTAATACCAACCTTTCTCTAAGACTTAATGAATACGAATTGTCAGGAGAAGTAGTAAGCTCTGAAATGAGGGTGGTGGTAAAGACACCCCTCCTCCCAATTCTATCTTATAGTAATATACATAATTAAACAGTATCTCATTAAATGGATAGATTCATTAACAGTAGCTAATGGCCATATATCAAACTGAATTTTCTTTTGTTTTCTTTTTCAGCTTCCCATGAGAATATTTTCCCACTCCTCACTTTCATCTTACTCCCATATTAAATCAGAATTAGGTTGGTAAATACAAAGCCAACTCTAGGAAGTAAAGATTTCTCAGTTGCGTTTTCTCAGTTCCAACACAATATATCACCAGAGATTAAAACAAATATGGGGCTCTGGTCTCTACTGTATCTCTTGGAAATGGTCCTATTTCTCTTCACTATGGAAGATAGATCAGATTTCACCGAATGAATTAACAAAATCATTTAGAAGGACAAGAACTCCAACATTAATAAAAAACATGTACATATATCTAAATTAATCCAAAGGCACAAGTTTCTCCATCAGTGTTTCTGCTTAGACCTGTGTCTTACTAAGAAAGTGGCAGAATTGCCATGGGCAGAAAATAGAACAATACTCTCAACGTTCTAATTATAATTCCTGTTACTAACTGATTGCCTCAAAGTCTGGCCAAGAAAGCATAAAAATAATTGACTCTTCACAAATACATTTTGTTTTGAGGTAGACATAGCTTTCTGATGAGAAAAGGCTCATTAGGTTTCTATTACTCAAACTTGTGTCCAATAGACAAGATCCAATTCTTAACACAATGACAAAAAATGACTCAAATACCATCTCTAAGCGGATTCACTCCTTGGGAACATTGGTATTTGGTCAGCTCTTCTGCAAACCTCCAGCTATCAACTGTATCTCAATTACAGAGCTATGAACAAAACACGTGAGATGAGGTGGGGCAGGAGAGGCATGAGAAGGGCACAGGAATTCTAAAGAAAATTGGTCTTCAATATTTAATCAGCTGCCATTGCACCCAAGCGTGGGGCTGGATATGTTACGTTATCTCATCTACTCTTTACTATAACCCTGACAGGGCTGTATTTTTATCTTCATTTTATAAGTGGTAAAAGTTGGCTTTACAGAGACCAGATAGCTTTTACAAGTCACATGGCTACTAAGTAGCACAGCTGGAATTCAAACCAGGGACTATCTGTTCCAAAGCCCATCATCTTTTTTTTTTTTTTTTTAAATCATGTTTTAAATTTTTTTCCCCACATTTTATTTATTTTTGAGAGACAGAGAGAGACAGAGCATGAGCAGGGGAAGGGCAGAGAGAGAGGGAGACACAGAATCCGAAGCAGGCTCCAGGCTCTGAGCTGTCAGCACAGAGCCCGATGTGGGGCTCGAACCCACGAACCATGAGATCATGACCCGAGCCAAAGTCAGTTGCTTAACTGACTGAGCCACACAGGCGCCCCAAGCCCATCATCTTTTGACTTTACCACTCTTTATCCGGTTAGCCAGTATTCACTCAAGGTTTATTTTTCACTGAGCTCTTAAATATCCACATCTCTGTGACATGGGGGAGAAAACACTTTTGCAGACTCTTTCTTTATGACACCAGTACAACATAATACCCTTTTGATATATGACTTACTAACAAACAACTAGTGCCTGATTTGTTCTAAGACGCAATTCTATATCCTGAGTAAGGATATAGTAAGGATCCTAGGTGCAGTCTTCTTTAAAGTTATCAACATGCATTAGTGACATGTGGTGGATGCTTTGAGGGCATGCTAAGGCTTTGGAATATGTCAGCAAATGAAGACAAATGAAGGTAATACTGGGTGCCCCCAATTTTGTGGATAAATGCCCATAGCAGACATAGGCATGTTCATAATTCCATGGCCCCCAAAGCCCTGGGGAAGTTCCAAAATGGCGCCTGATCTCCTGAGTCAGAAAAAAAGGGACTGAGGCTGGGTTCTATTCTAGAGGGAGATGGGGAGAAACCTGGGCTGCCACCCTCTGTTCTCTTTGTGAAGTGGTGTATGAAGTATCTGCTCTGAGTGAAGGACGTGAGACAAAGACGAGGGAACTTAGAGAGTTCTGGCAGAGGTTAAATGGGCTTGGATTCACTGTCTTGCGGAATGAGAGAAAGGACTGACTGATGACGGTGGGACTAGAATGTAAGCTTCATGAGATCAAGGAATTTTTCTCCCGGGTATCTCCTTGCTGTTTGCACATAGTAGATCTCAATATATATTTGTGGAATGAGCAAACTTGAAAGTATTTTTTTTAAGTTTATTTATTTTTTAGAAAGAGAAAGACAGAGCATGAGCAGGGGAGGGGCCAAGAGAGAGGGAGACACAGAATCTGAAGTAGGCTCTAGGCTCTGAGCTGGACACTGGGCTCTAACTCATGAATGGTGAGATCAGGATCTGAGCCAAAGTTGGATGCTTAACTGACTGAGCCACCCAGGTGCCCTGGAAGAAATTCTTGAATTGATTTTATACATCATAGTATCCACAATATAATTTTAGAAATAAATTAAATTCCATTAATAGTATTTCAATGAAACTGGCAACATCTCATGCCATATCATTTCTCATGTTCTTCTTAATGCCAACCAAAGAGTCTTTGTGCAGTTGAGGTCTGGACAAAATGACTATCAAGGGTGAATTACAGGTGTAAAGATCAGCGTGATGATTACCTGTATAGGGTGGTTACAGGTCACCTTCTCAAGCTTTGCCCTGGTGATGCCGAAGAGGTTAGTGAGTGTTGTGAAAGATTGTATGTAGATGAGTCTGAGGTCCTTTGGGAACACAGCTAGCCATTCTGCAGGCTCTGACCTGACATTTAACTTTTCTTCTCTAAAGGCCAGTGTTTCTCAGATGCTGCATCTGAACTATTCCTTTTCTTGTTCTAGAGCTTCTTAGTGCTCTGTGTTTTCTTCTTTTCTTTGAGGAGTTTCTAGCAAGATTCCAGAGGGCTGTCCTAGCTTCCTTCCAACAGTTGCCCCAAAGTCTCAGGGCACTGTTTTGCAGGAGACTCTTAACTTCTGTAGGAAGCACTCACCTGGCCTAGAGATGTTGCATTGTGGTGATTTTAGGACTTGAGGTCTACCTTCTTCCTGGCTCCTCAACCTCTGGACCTCATCAACCTCCGGACCTCATCAGCCCTCGTGGCCTCCATTCCCTTAAGGCACCAGTTCCTGTGTGTTCAGCTCCTGCTTCTGCCAGTGGCAGTAGGAAGAAGGGGGACAGCAATGTGGTGTATCAGACAAGTTTAAGCTTTCAAATTGTACTTGCAAACTTGACAAAGCACTTTATAATCTCCATATAAAACCAAGTTTAAAGCAAAGACTTAAGTCAGTATAAAATATACAAATGAGTAAATTATTGTTAATGGAATGACTTTCTATTCTCATCTTCAAAGCTGAATCACAACCAATTACTTTTATTTTATTTTCAAATTTTTAATTTAAATTCTAGTTATTTAGCATATGGTGCAATACTGGTTTCAGGAGTAGAATTCAGTAATTCATCACTTACATACAATACCCAGTACTCACTACAAGTGACCTCCTAATGCCCATCACCCATTTAGCTCATCACCCACCCACCTTCCTCCATCAACCCTCAGTTTTTTCCATATCTTTAAGTCTCTTATGGTTTGTTTCCCTTTTTCTTTTTTTCTCCTTCCCATATGTTCATCTGTCGTGTTTCTTAAATTCCACATATGAGTGGGGCACCTGGGTGGCTCAGTTGGTTAAGCGTCCAACTTCGGCTCAGGTCATGATCTCATGGTCCGTGAGTTCGAGCCCCGCGTCGGGCTCTGTGCTGACAGCTCAGAGCCTGAAGCCTGCTTCAGATTCTGTGTCTCCCTCTCTCTCTGACCCTCCCTGATTCATGTTCTGTCTCTCTCTGTCTCAAAAATAAATAAAACATTAAACAAAATTTTTTTAAAAAAATTCTACATATGAGTGAAATCATATGGCATTTGTCTTTCTCTGACTCACTTATTTCACTTAGCTAAATACACTCTAGCTCCATCTACATCACTGCAAGTGGTAAGATTTCATTATTTTAGATGGCTGAGTCATATTTCACCTTCATTATTTCATTATATGTATGTATGTGTGTTTGTATTCATATACACACACATACCACATCTTCTTTATCCATTCATCAGTTGATGGACAGTTGGGCTTAATCTCATGAAGCATGAGATCATGACCTGAGCTGAAATCAAGTCGGGCGCTTGACCAACTCAGCCACCCAGGCACCCCCTTTTATTTTACTGTTTATTTTATTTGGAGTCTTTTGGGATTCCATACAAATTTGAGGATTGTTTGTTCTACCTCTGTGAAAAATGCTGGTGGTATTTTGATAGGGATTACATTAAATGTGTAGATTGCTTTGGGTAGTATGGACATTTTAACAATGTTTGTTTTTCCAATCCATGAGTATGGAATGCTTTTCCATTTCTTTGTGTCCTCTTCAATTTCTTCCATTATTGTTCTATAGTTTTCAGAGCACAGATCTTTTACCTCTTTCGTTAGGTTTATTCCTAGGTATCTTATTGCAATTGTCTGGGTGCAATTGCAAATGGGATCAATCCCTTTTCTGCTGCCTCACTACTGGTGTACAGAAATGCAACAGATTTCTATATGCTGGTTTTATATTTTGCAACTTTGCTGAATTCATGTAATTAGTCCTAGCAATTTTTTGCTGGAGTCTTTTGGGTTTTCTACGTACAGTATCATGTCATCTGCAAATAAATAACTTTCATTTCAAACAATAAATTCATCTTTTGCAGTATCCAGGATACCTCACTAATCCATTTCAGGTTTTCAGTATAGTACAGATCTGTCTACATTTGTAAACAAAAGACTTAGCTGCAAGAGAAATGAAGAAAAGAACTAGGCCTGCAGTTTGGAGTTACATTCAAAAATCATTAAACCAGAATTCATTTTAAACAAGTTTCTGCTAGATAGTATGGGTTCAGTGTGATTACTAGTTCTGGGAACCCATTATGAAACAAATAAAAGCTAAACATTGCCCTGGAAAATTGATACAGTGAGTTGAATTCATTTATCTATTGAACAGCAAATAGGGCTCAATTTTGGCAAGAAGAGTAGGATATCTGGGGAGAGGACGTTATCCCAAGGATGTAGGTGAGAACACATTATGTTAAGAAAAGTAAAAGGTACACAGATGGAATTTTACACAATTATTCAGAGTGTGGCAGACTTATGTTATGTCAATTTAGCTCAGCTGGAACTGAATTTCACAAAATCCCCTTGCCTGCATAGTTTCTGGTTGGCATGAAGTAGCAGCCACACTCCTTTTGCATGCAGAAGGTGAAGGCAGGCAATGAGGCTCCTGGTAGCTTACACACACTTGTGTAACCAGCTGCTTGCTGGCTTCCCACCTGGGGGTAGCACCCCCTCCTCTGGGTCCTGCACCTCTGGCCAGATCCTCATTTGGCTTCTCTGGCTCCTGGGCTAGGTGCAGATTTAGTTCCATAATGAAGGTCACTAGCTTCCTCCCATTATCCATGTGGCAGGAGGAGAGGCAGGAAGAGACTGCCATGGATTTTAAAAGCCTGCCCTCATGGGCTCCAGTCACCTCAGCTTTGTAGATTCCTGTTCGTACTCTCTTCCCTTCACATCTGATCTCCTTTTCAACTGCCTGCCTTGTGGATTTCCACCAGATCCAGAAGGAAACATCTTATATAATAGTTTAACCATATCCCACAACTGTGTAAGGCCTAGTCACCATTATAGATCCCTTATTTATAATGCATATTTTGGAGGTTTTGTGTTTCTCTGATCACAGTCTTGGTTAAACACAGGGTGACATTATTAGAATGGGGAAAATTGGGAAGATCATTGGATAAATCATCTGTAATTTCTCAGAAGAAAGGCAATGACTTTGACTAAGCTCTTGTTGGCATAAAGTTCTCCACAGTGCTCAACAAAGCTAAACCAATGCTTTTTAAGACCTTCAGTATCTTCATATAACTTTATACATGCTATTAAAGTTGTTAGTCACACACTTTAATTTTTAATTTATTTTTATTTTTAAAAAAATTTTTTTAGTGTTTATTTATTTTTGAGAGACAGAGAGAGACAGCATGAGCGGGAGAGGGCAGAGAGAGAAAAAGGGAGACACAGAATCTGAAGCAGGCTCCAGGCTCTGAGCTGTCAGCCCAGAGCCCGATGTGGGGCTTGAACTCACAGACCGCGAGATCATGACCTGAGCCGAAGTCGGATGCTCAACCGACTGAGCCACCCAGGCGCCCCACACACTTTTAGATCATACACAATAGATTATATTTATGTATATTTATGGCTAACATTTCAAATATATTCAGTGTTTGACATTATCTAGGTGATTCCGCCATTCTTAGTAGCTGATGTTCAATATTTAAGATTCTGCTTTGTATACCACTCTTGATGTGTATTTGTATCTGTGACCTGACTTTTTTCTCAAAATAATTCTGAGAGGTCAGAAAAGAGCCAGTAAGAAGTTGGGGTTTGGCACAGAAGAAGAGGACAAACATTTCCGAAGCCCATGCTGTCACATTTGCACTTTATAATTTCAATTAATTTTCACAAAAATTCTGGTTAGTTTCTTACTCCTATTTTGAAGTTGGGCACTGAGAATCAGAGAATAGAGTGTCTTGTTCAATATCTCACACCTAACAAAAAACTGCTTTTCCTTAAAAGTGAGTGAAACCATAACCATACCAATGGAAAAATTGGAATAACCTTTAGAACCCGAAAACTTTCAGGTGCTATGCATCAATAAAACTAGGAAGATAAGAAGCAAACAGAACCATATAACAAGGATTCAGTATTTGACATGTGGGCACAGCAACAAAAAACAGTGATAAACATTTTCATCTCTTGATAATAAAAGCTTTGCTGGTAGTAAACTATTTACAGTATACTTAATACATCAGAAAGCTGTTACATTTTTAATATGTAAAATGAATAAAATGGAAAAAAAAATGCCCAAGCTAGAGTTAAACATGAGGCCACAAAACTTCCAAGTGTCATCTAATGACTAGGGAGGAAGTGTGTATTTTAATGAAAAAAATCCCCAACGTATAACACCTAGAATTTTCATTTCAGCAATTGTCCCTTTAATATTGAGACCCTTTGTCTATTCCAGAGGGGTAATGGCAGGTAGAATTTTACCTGAAATCCCCTTAAGTTTCCAGTTCTCATGGTTACTTCCTCCTCAAATTTCTTTCAACACTAATCAATGGCACCTCGTTACAATCTCAGTGAAAGTTTGAACAAAAGGACCCATTTCCCAATGGTTGTAAAAATAAATGGAACATGAGGGGAAGTTACACTTTATACCGAAGTAGAGTCACAGAATTGTAGTGGCATTGAAGATTGATTCCCTATCTTTTACAAGTGACTTAACTGAAAATCAGAGAAGTTTTAGTCATTAAATTCAAAAGTGAGTTCAGGTTTATGGATGCACTAAACGTACACAATTTTGTGAGGAATTTTTTTAAAAAATAAAATCACAAATACAAAATTACATATAGGACTTTGGGTGTGGCTCATGAAAATGAGGGTTTAACATTCCAACCAGATCTGAATGAGGTAAAATCCAACTGGAAAAAGCAAAAGCCAGAAGTGTTCAACAAGCTGGTACCTGGAAGTGCACGGAAGCAGAGGGGCATCGGGAACAACCGGAACCAGAAACATGAACCTCACTGGGATTGTTTCTGTCTCTGTTTCTCTCCGTAGGTAGGCCTTATTCCCTCTCACTGTAAACCAGCACTCTTCAGAAGCAGGCAAATATGGCTACTGATAGTTCTTAAATTACATATCATAAAGTTTCAACCACTGAGATGCCAAGAAGCTCTCTGGGCCAAATCCAATGCTAGAGAAGGACCTTAGTTGGTCTGGTTGGGTCCAAGTTAACTGCTGTCAGTGGAGTTGAGTCTCATAAAAACATGGAGATAACCACAGGCACACGCTCAGCATAGAAAAGAATCTGTGCCAAGAAGAATCTGGAAAGACAAAACAACCCTCCATAAATTATTTGCTCAATGCTGAATAGCTAATAAGAAGTATAGTCAGAATCATAAACTAAGGGTTCATTTCTAGAACATTTTTTTCTCTAAATATTACAGCAGATACTAAAAAAATTAATTTTCCTGGCTCAGAATTTTTGTTTTCTTGGCATAGAAAATTATCAGAATACACAAACCAAAATAAGACCCAACAAAAATAAGCTTAATTTTTTCATTCAAAGGCAATTTAGAGTTCCTCTGAATGAGCATTATACACATCGATTCTCATTTAGAGACTTATTAAGAAAACACGACATTTGGGTTAAGCATGTATTATCTATTAACTTATACTAGAAACTTCCTTCTTTCTGCTATTCTGATGTAATTTGTTTACTTATTATCTCTTTATCGTAGATATAGAATAGATGAAAAGTGCTAATTGGCTGTGCTCTGTGATAAATGAAAGATTCTTGCACAGTGCTTTGATATGCAAATAGCATAACTACAAGTTTATTAAAGCCACATTTTTTAGAACAAATAGCATATTGCTAAACATTTCAGACCAAAAAGTTCCTGCATAAGGAAGTCGCTATTGATTTATATTTCCTAGTTAAGTAATTCTTTATCGATTTATATTTCTTTGCCTGAAACAAAGTGCCTCAATCATTAGAAAAATTAAAAGGAGGAGAATTGAAAATGGGAAATTTTGACACAATATATTACAATAGAAAGAAAACCCCAGGCCTTTGCTTTTCTTTCTTTAACTAAGCTTTAGCAGCATCTTTTTATTTTAATTTTTAAATTAATAAATTTCCATTGTTCTTGATTAGTTCCAAGAATTCTTCTCTACCTGGAAACATGACGTATGTTGAAGGCAATCCTGGAAAGGATTTGTAATAGTGCCTAAACCATGTCACTATGCTTAAGATGAGAAAAGATGGAGCTTGAAAATAAGTAATGGATTTCAGAGTTCAGCTCTTTCCTACCAGTGAGACTTTCTCTGGATTAGACTCAGCCTTACAGTCTGGTGAGGCATGGCCAAGGCTACATCTGTTGTACTGTGTGCTGTTAGGCAAGAGCAAAAAGTCTCAATTCAGAAGCTGGAGAAAAGAGTAGGATACTAAAACCAAGGGTAGCAGACGCCAAACCAAACTGAAGGCCTATGAATTATCTTCTAGATGAGTAAGAGAGCAACATCTGTTCATACTCATAAATCAAATCCTGCCCAGCAGGCTCAGGGCATGGGGTTCCTTCCACAGAAGCACAGGATGGGACACATGAAGAGAATGGATGACAGTGTGATCCTTCACACTGAAGTGCCATAGGGCAACAGTAAATAAGGTGTCCAGGAAACAGGGGCCCACAGAACTGTGAGCCAGTCAGAAACCAGAACTGAGTTCATACCACCTGGTAAATTCTATTGGCACAAGATAGGGAGCCAATTTAAAAGCAAAGCCACAAATGTGCAAGTTTGCCAGATTCTTTAAAATACAATTATAATCACTGATCAAGGGATGGATTTAACATAAACAACCTGGAGAAGACTCCTGATCATATTTGAACATTTTAAATTTCACCTACCTACACAATAGCATTACCTTCAGGATGTTGTCTTTTAATAAAAAGCCTTTCCCTCCTCTCACACTTAGAAGAATATGTTGTTTGTCATTTGTGCATAGTGTATCTTTGTTTTTTCTTGAATTGCTCCGTTTTCTTTTCTGATATCATACTAAGTGATCATGATTTAGAATAATATGACAGATGTGTTTAGTGTGGCAGAAAGTCTCCATTTTTCACTCCAAGTTTACTTTTCACCTATCTCAGCCTTAACCTGCACCCAAGAAGAATGACCTCCACCAACTGGGTCTCCTGAGCTCTCTTGCCCTCTGGCTTCCAGTTGGGTTTGGCCATTAAGAAGTACAGACATGAAGAGCACCTGGGTGGCTCAGTCAGTTAATTAAGCATCCAACTTCAGCTTAGGTCATGATCTCATGGTTGGTGAATTTGATCCCCATTTTGGACTATTGCTATCAGCCTGGGCATTTGGGCATTTGCTATCAGCCTGTCAGTGCAGAGCCCACTTTGGATCTTCTCTCCCCCTCTCTTGGTCCCTTCCCCGCTTGTGCTTTCCCAAAAATAAACATTTACAAAAAGAAGAAGAAGAAGAAGAAGAAGAAGAAGAAGAAGAAGAAGAAGAAGAAGAAGAAGAAGGAGGAGGAGGAGGAGGGGGAGGAGGGGGAGGAGGAGGGGGAGGAGGAGGGGGAGGAGGAGGAGGAGGGGGAGGAGGAGGGGGAGGAGGAGGAGGAGGGGGAGGAGGAGGAGGGGGAGGAGGAGGGGGAGGAGGAGGGGGAGGAGGAGAAGGAGAAGGAAAAGGAGAAGGAGAAGGAGAAGGAGAGAAATAAGATCAGATAATAAGAGAAGAGACAGGTAGGGGTATTTTACTCTTACTCTTTTCCAACCAGACAGTAGTTTAGCAGGGGTTGTGTTCCTCTTGAGTGAGTATCTCAGATGGCCCCTGTCAGATGGCTGCAGCTTTCTCCAGATTCCAGAGGTAGTCTCTTTGACCTTGTTTGTGTCATCTTGATGGTGGGAGTAGCTTCCTGTCACTGCTAGTCTTAGAGGGCTTTGCTACCCTTTTTGAATCACTTAACCTTGCGACACCTTGGTACAGACGCTCTTTATTATATTTTCTTAAATTATTCTTATATGTGTAACACCTCCTTTTCTTCTAGAACTCTCATTAATATAGTTAGCAAAGAAATATCATTTACAGGGCACTTGGGTGGTTCAGTTGTTTGAGCGTCCAACTCTTGATTCTGGCTTGGGTCATCATCCCAGGGTCATGGGATTGACCCCCACAGCAGGCTACACTGAGTGTGGAGCCTGTTTGAGATTCTCTTTCCCTTTACCCCTCTCCTGCTTGCACATGCTCTCTCTCTCTCAAATAAATAAATAAAAATTTTAAGGAGACATATCATTTACCACAATACCCAATCTGAAGAAGCATCAATCTATTACAAGCAAAGTCAATGCAAAGTACAAGGACAATCATCCCACAGATGAGAGGGAAGATTTCCAGAAAGCAGTATGGTGTAGTGGAGGAGTACCTTGTTTTTCACACCAGGGTCCAAATTCTGGTTCTGCCTCTTGCTAGATCCACGAACTAGAACAAATCTTTTAGCTTCTCAAAATCCGTTTTTCTTAATAAGATGAGACTAATAATAACATCTCTCTCATAAATTTGTTGCTAAGATTCAACAAGATAATTTGGTTTAATTTCATAGTATGACGTTGGCATTAAGACTGATAGCTTGGCAGCTATGATGGAAGCCATGTTTTTAAAATGATGCTTCCAGGGATGAGACATCAACTGAGAAGTATAATCTAAACACTTAAAGGATGACTTATAGTGTCCTATGCTAAGAAACATCCATAGCGCTACTTTACTCAGTTTATTAACTGCTACCAAACAATAATATGCAACATCCTGGATTACCATCTAGTCTCAAATCCGATAAAATTCCCAGCCTTGAAAATCCCCTTCCTCTATGCTCAGAAGATACAGCCTAGAGGTGAAGATGTTAAAGATGGTGGCAATGATGAGATCTCTTACTGAGATTAATTACTGACATTCATTCTTACTGAGACTAACTATATGATAGCGCTCACTATTCTAAGAATTTGATACATTTTAAATCTTTCAAGCCTCATAACAGGTAACGTATATCATTATTTTCTCATTTTACAGAAAGAGCAATTGAGGCAAAGATTAAATAACCTGCCCATGGTCACATCTAGTAACTGGCGGAAAGGAAGTTTGAACCCTGGAGCCGAGGCTTCAACACCCATGTGCTAAAGCACCCAGCTATACTGCCTCACCCGGCAATTTCTACCCCATTTTTTGATGCTATGGACATCTGGGTTCCATCTTCAGGAATACAAACATTTAACTTAGAATTATAACACCACTGACAAATTTTTGTCAAGCAAGCACTTTGCAGAGCAAATATCATTAGGCCAGTTTAATTTATTATTGAATTTTCTATTCAGCACAGTTAAAACATTTTTATGTTTACTTTACTAAAATTATATTCATCAGGATCTTTTTTTCTGTAAACTGTACACTGAACATCTGATTTATTGGTCAGTCATTTTGTCCATATAAAATGTGACTGATTATAGCTCCTACCCAGAGTACTTTTCTTTTATGGTTATTATAATAGAGCTTTAACAGACCCACATCTAATTTACATGAATTCAATCAGCTTGGCCAAAAATTAAAATAAATCTAAGAGTTTCTGTGATTTCCCAAATCCACCTCCAAGGGATTTTCATACATGAAAAGGGTTCATACGTGGTGAGGATAGAACTGAGTAGTGATTCCTCCAAGAAGAAATTAAGGAATTAACTTGGGGTGGGAAGAGGAGGGTGTTGATGAGAAACAGCTTATTAACGTAATCTCAAAATATCTCCCTGCAAATCACAATTTGCAAAAGCTATAATTTGCTATACAGTGGAGAAATAAACAACACCCCAACCAACTGATGGAAATTAGCCTCATGAATATAGGACAGGCATGACGTGCCTACAGGTGTGATAGCCTAAGAAGGACAGGCAGCACTTAATTTAGCAATCCTGCCAAAAAATACATAACCAGAATCACATTATGGGGAGACACTAGGT
The DNA here is from genome assembly GCF_018350215.1 of Panthera leo. Classification (NCBI taxonomy): domain Eukaryota; kingdom Metazoa; phylum Chordata; class Mammalia; order Carnivora; family Felidae; genus Panthera; species Panthera leo. Next base: position 62,613,243 of record NC_056695.1, on the reverse strand, counting down.
AAACCGCCTTCAAAGGCAGTTTGTAAAACCACTGGCCTTTATTCTTCAAAATTATCAAGGTCCCGAAAGACAAAATAGGGTAAGGAGCCATTCCAAATTAAATAATGATAACTAAGTGCAATACATGATCATAGTCTAGCTTCTGGAGAAAAACTGCTGCGAATGACATAATGGGGATAATCGACAAAACTGGAAATGAACTAGGGACGCCTGGGTGGCTCAGTCGGTTAAGCGTCCGACTTTGGCTCAGGTCATGATCTCACAGTTCGTGGGTTCGAGCCCCGCGTCCGGCTCTGTGCTGACAGCTCCGAGCCTGGAGCCTGCTTTGGATTCTGTGTGTGTGTCTCTCTCTGCCCCTCCCCTGATCTCTCTCTCTCTCTCTCTCTCTCTCAAAAATAAATGAGGATTAAAAAAAGAAGAAGCGCTCAATTGAGGTGAAAGGTGGTTTTCTGATTTTAAAATTCGTATCAGATTTTGGGGCGCGTGGGTGGCTCAGTCGGTTGAGCCTCTGGCTCAGGTCACGATCTCATGGCTTGTGAGTTCAAGCCCTGCGTTGGGCTCTGTGCTGACAGCTCAGGGCCTGGAGCCTCCTTCGGATTCTGTCTCCCTCTCTCTCTGTTCTTCCCCTGCTCTCACTCTGTCTGTCTCTCACTTTCTCAAAAATAAAGATTAAAATTTTTTTTTTTAACAGTTTAGACCTGCAAAAACTGATCTCGAAAAAGTGGACTTTCTAGAAATGCACTGAAGTAACACCTTCTAAGAACTGGTTTTAAGTACTCTAAAATGAGTTGAAAATCATGTAGAGTAAAAATGACCCTGGAAAATCTCTAAATTGCCCATAAATATAGAGTACACACATTTTTGGTAAATAGCCCTGTACAGTAATATGTATGTACAACTGGATAATGTATACGATATGCAATTTCATGGAAGGACCGTAATCAGCAGGTAAATAATTCAAGTATTTTGCAACACTTCCACAATTTTGTGAAAATTCCAAATTACAAGTGCTAGCATTATCATTATGTTCTACATTCAATTTTAACGGTTCTTCCAGTTTTAGTCACTGTTTCTTTAAGACCTTAAAGTAATCCTTTTTTTGTTTTAAAGCTTTATCTTGGAATAATTTCTGATTTAGAGACAAGTTTCATGAAATTATAAAGAATATCTGTATTCCCTTTCTACAGATTCACTAATTTTGACTATTTTGCCACATTTGCTTTTTAATTCTCTCACCGTGTGTGTGTGTGTGTGTGTGTGTGTGTGTGTGCATGTACACACACACACACACACAGTTTTTGCAGACCCATTTGAGAGTAGATTGAATACCTCAATGACTTTTTGTCACTTAATACTTCAGTGTGTATTTCTCAAGAACAAGAGTATTTTCTTCCATAACCACAGTCTAGCTATCAAATTTAGGAAATTTAACATGGCTGCATTTATTATTTATATAATGTATAGTCCATTTCCAATTTTTCGAAATGTTTTTACTTTATTTATTTTGAGAGAGAGAGAGAGCATGGGAGGGGCAGAAAGAGAGGGAGAGAGAGGATCCCAACAGGCTCCACGAGGTCAGCGCAGAGCCCAATGTGGGGCTTGAGCTCACAAACTGTGACATCATGACCTGAGCCGAAGTCGGACACTTAACCGACTGAGCCACCCAGGCGCCCCTGCAGGTCTAAATTTTTAAGGATGCATCTTATACCTGCACTTAGGGGTTTGTGTTGATTTTTATTTCTGGTCAGTGTGCTGGATATTCTCCTTTTCTTCTCCACATCCGTATCTCACCCTTTGCCACCCTGCCCTGAATCTAGGGCACCCAGAGCTTCCACACTCTCTGGTTTCCAGTTGAATGTGAATTTGGAGAGCCATCAGCAGGAGACCAGAGGGTGAGAGCTGAGTGACACTATTATATCCCCTAGCCTTGCCCTGACCTGGCCAATAAAGGCTGCATTCCCCTACTCTAGAGTCCCCAGCTCCCACTGGCCAGCTTTTGTTCCAGTTTGCAGTAACAGCTCTGTCAAATGCTGGGTCCCCAAAAATATTACCAAAAGTATCTGTGATAAAGAAAAGCTGAGTTTGTTGCTTCTCACAGGAAGGCAGATCACTACCTTGACAGTCTTAGCAGAAACTTGCAAGGGGAAAAGAAAAGTCAGGATATATATATGTGGTCCTGAAGGTCTGGTTCAAGGTAGCTTTTCCAATGGGAGTGCTTGCCTAGGACTGGGCAAAGCTCATGATATAATAGTTTAGGATGGGTGGATATAGCAAGAGAGGGTCTCCAGGTGAGTTAAAGGAAAACAACTGCTTGATAAGCTTGGTTGAGCTGTTATCCTGAGTAGTGGATATTTACTCAAATGAGGATACGTTAAGCAGTATAGTGTGAAGATGAATGGACGTTCAGAAAGTTCCTAAAACAAGCAATAAAGTTATCTGAAACTTCATCTTCCTGGGCATGAGTTGCCTGAAATAGCAAAGTCATGTCAATGTAGACTGTACGCCCCATGGGTGTAGGTAGTTTCTGTTCTCAGCCCCCATCCTTTTAGGTCTAGGGATGGTGATGGCTCCTCACTGTGAGTTGCTGCAGGGTCCTTCATCACCCAGTGGTTGGTTTTCCTTTCCTGCCCTCACTTTTGTCAATAATCTATTAAAATTTTTGCAGTTACTCTATTTGAATGTGCCATCTGTCTCCTATTAGTACCCTAACTGATGAAGATAATTATGAGTTAGGTAAACATTTATTCATTTGTATATATTATTAACTCAGCAACTCACACAGTATTGCTCTATTTCCCAGTATTAATCGTGTCGCCAGTCCAAATCAGTATCATTGTGTATGGTTTGTTCACTGAAGGTGCAGTAAAATGTAAATTGCAAAGTCAAAAGACCCTGATTTGTGCCTAGATCTGTTTGAGCCCACCTACAGAAGTGGTCTCATTGAGCTTTTGCACTCATCCTGACAGAGGACGGGAGATACTTAAGCTACTCTAGCCAATTACTGGGGATTTAGGACCTGTAGGACCTAGCTCTGCCCTTCTGCCCTGATTTTGAAAACTGTACTTCATTCTGCTTCTCTCTGGGTCCCCATCTCCATCACGATAAACTACACACTGACTCAAAACTGCTTTATTCTTGGCAGTCCTAGCTGCCAGGAACTGGAGACCTGACCATAGTTCCAAGTGCAAGGGTGGCTGCCAGCTGACTGCCTTGCCAGTTGCCTGTGAACAGTCCGCGAATTCCTCTCTCTAGCCACCTCCTGGGCGGGGGGAGGGTATATGTTTGTTTTTAAACCCCCAATGCCACTGCCCACCCACACTACCTGCCCTACTGCTAAACTCTTGGGTATGGTATCTGTCCTCTAAGTATCTAACAGAGAAAATGGAATCAAGGGTTGTATGCCAACTCCCCCCATAATACACTCACAAAAGCTCGAAAGAAACTAAATCTTTAGAAGAAACTAAGCAAAGAACATAAATGCATATCTAAACACATTCTCTGAATATGTGGAAACTCTCCGGTCCTTCTCCTCCCTAGGAATATCACCGTCATCTTTAATATACACACCTTGCAGACGTCTGGAAGTGCTGCCCTGAATTATTTAGTATGATTTAGCATGGCCATTTGTTCTGTGTTAGACCTGTTTGGAATGAAATGAAGGAAAGGACTTTAGACAGACACAGAGGAGCACAATCAAACTTGCTAATCATAGGTAAATCACACTAGGTTTCATTCATCAGTCTTTGCTTTCATGCCAGGAACTATTTCAGCTTAGTTATAGTATGCACATTATATTCATTTCAAGGAGATACAAAAACCCATATAATACATATCTCAGTACTTACAGAAATAAAAGTGAACTCTACACAAAAGCCTGTGTCACATGCAATTGCACTGACACTTTAAAAAGAGGCGGATAGTGTTTTCCTAAAGGACATGCTATGAATATCCAGTGTATGAGTAGGAAATATGAAATTTCCCTTTGGACTTTATATTGGACTGAGACAGCCAAGAAATTATAAAACTGGAGTCATTTCAGGAACTTTGTGGACCTCTTATGTAATGCATTACAAGGGACAGCCTTCCAGCTGAGAATATGCTTAATTTGTATTGCATAAATTATACACTATACAGCCTGATATAGTGCTTAAAAGCTTTGACTTTCAAGTTAAACAAACCTGGGTTTGAATGCCAGCTCACTAGCTCTGAGAGCTTCTGCAAATTATTTTATTTCATTAAGCCTTGCTTACTTCAACTAAAAATGGGGATAATGTTAGCACCTACTCATAAGGTAATTGGAAGAATTAAATGAAATAATGCACACACACACAAAAACAAAGCATCGTGTCTAGCACATAGTAAGCACTTAACAACACTGTGTCATTCATGTTGCTGTTTTAATATTGAACCTGTACTGGGGTATGGCCAGTTTTTACATTTAGCCATACCATCTCCTTTTGGATGAAACCCAATAAATAACACTTCGCTAACTTCTTCCTGTACCACCAGTTGATAACATCCAATGGTCCATTAGGGATTTTTCATGTGGAAGTTACAGTTGCACATCAAAGTTGCTGTGTCTGAAGTCAAGCTTATCATCTTCTACCTAAAAGGAGTCCTCCTGATTTACCAACTTCTGTTAAACTGGAAAAATCCCTTTGTTCTCAAAGATGGCGAGAGTCATAAATTTGATCTGATTCAATTAAAGGCTAAGAAAATTGGAAAATAGAACCATGTATACATAGTTTATCTGGATATCACCACCAGTCATCATATTCATATCATGACTGTAATCCCTAAAATGAGAAGGAAAAAAAATGAACAGGTTTTCAAAAGGTCAATCCAATTTGGAAAAAAAAAAATTTTTGGATCAATATTTAAATTTAAAACTCTTAGTAATTTTTTCCAGGTCTGAGTTATAAAAACAATGAAAATTCTTTATTTCTATAGTACCTTGAAGTTTACCAAGATTTTTCACATATCTTAACTCTTCAAATAGAGCTATTATTCTTGTTTTACATATAATAACACAGAGATGATACTTTAGATTGGATTATGAGGACAGTGCCATGCCACTTATAACATGGCAGAAGCAGACCTAAGGGAGGGACCAACGATGCAGCTCTTCAAAAGGAGAGCATTCCAGAGAGAGGGAGCAGCAGGTGCAAAGGCCCTGAGACAGAAGCATGCTTACTGTAGAGAGGAACTAGCAAGGTGGATCATGGGGCTGGAGCAGAGGTAGCCAGGAGCCCTATAATGTAGGGCCTTGTAGGCAGCGGGAAAAGCCTTAGAATCTTTACTGTGATCACCCAAAAGCTCTTAGCTACGAAGTGAAAGTTTGGAGGCATGACTTTGAGTCTTCCAGTTCGGAATCTGAGATGGTGACCCGTAAAAAGGGCTTTCTAGGTAAGCAGATAAGATCCTGGATGGCATCTTTAATTATCACCACAAAACTCCACCATTTTATGTCCTCTGCCACACCAGCCTCCAGCATATCTCGTATCTGTCTCGTTCAAACTCTCCTATGAAACCAGTTCACATTCTCAGACATTTTTCTTTTCTCTCCTTTTGCTCAAATCTGTTCATGAGAATGTACGAGCCAAGACAGCGATCACAGAAGAGACGATCCTTCTTGTGTTTTCTGCTTCAGCTACTTGTCAAAATTTAATTTTAATCCAAACTCTGTCACACTTTCCAGTTGTGACATAAGACAAGTCATTTTAATTTCGTTGTTTTTCTCTTTCTGCAAAACAAAGATTCTGATTCTATTGATATTTTCAAAAGCTACTTTATCCCAGAAAAATGAGGTAATGAATGTATACTGTTTAGGTCTCTCTTCCAGACGGATGATATGTCAGCAAGTATTCATTAAGCAAGTCTATGTTCCCAGCCTGTGCAAGGCTCCATGGAGCATAAAAAGAAGTAAACTGCCTGAGCCCTGACTACAGAGAACTCAAAATTCTCTTCAGGAAAAGAATAAGTCTCCATAAGCAACGACTAGAGCCTAAGGGTTTTAAAATTAAGAGAGGGATGTTGCCAGGTCTCTTAGGCTCTACTGCTTAACGGGACCATTGAATTCAGTTGGCATCTGACTGGCCTTAGGCTTCTTTGAATTAATAGGAAGCTTTGGTCCTCACATCCCCCTTCAAGGTTTAGTATAAGCTCTCTGCTGAAAAAGAAAATCATATTGGCCCTTACAAATAGAAAAAGATGTCAAGGTCATTTAGTCTTTTCAAGGAGATCAGGAACATAATGCATTTATGTTCTGTTCAACAAGGCAGACAGAGTGGCTGTTTTCTAGTGATTTCTGAGAAGACCCCTCTACCCACCACCAGCCTTAACTTTGCTCACTGGCCCAACCTAAAATGCCTAAAATTTCTACTTTTTGAATCAGTTTTTTGGAATAAATACATTCTGCATATTGAAAATCCTTGTTAGAATGCAGGCAAATTACTCAGAAGAAGTAACCCGTTAACTGATTAGCATGGATTAATATATCATTTCATACCAAGGAGAAAGGCCTGAGGAAACTATAAATATGAAAGGTTTTGGAAAAAGAAGTAATGTTTGAGAGAACTGGAATAAAGAAACCCAGGATCAGAGACCTTGAGACTTTCATGGACCAAGATCAAAATACCTATCATCTGGGTACAGTGCTCAGAAGAGAAAAGGAATGTGAAGGTCAGATAAGAGCACTTAAGACCAACTCAGGCAACTCCCCAATGTGGTCTGGGTTGCTCTGGTGTTCTAGACTGAGACAGAACAACAGAAGTGACCTTAGAGATACCCTGTTTCATCTACTTATCGGTAGAGAAAATACCATCTGGGACATTTGGGACATTTGAGTGACTTACTCAAATCAATTCAATAAGTAAGTGACAGAATGAAAATTAGAAATCTAGATTCATGACTCCCCACTTGTTTTGCAAAGTTAAAAAAAAAGTGGCTCTCAAGATTAGGATCTTTGGTTAGGGTTTTTCCAGATCCTATTTTCAAGGCTTTCAGTCTCTGAATTAAAGGTTCTTTTATTTTGGCTATTCTGAATGTTTGTTCAAGAAAAAGCTATTAGACAGGGCTTAAACTGGGATTAGTATGTAAAGAAACTTAAATCCTTGGTAGAATATATCTCAAAATTCAGAAGTAGAAAAGTTCTCCTGGATCAGAGGTTGGTGCAATAGATAGACACATTTCCTCTTTTCTTCCCACACTCTCATCTTAAAAATAATACCAGACAGTACTAGACATCAAAGACAGCCAGCTGAGACAGGAGGAAGTGACTGTTCAAACAGGGAGGGATTCAGCAAGGTAAGTCCCTAACAAATAAGCCCTGGTGATAAATGACACAAAGCCATCACCCAACTAACTAATCAACGTATCCAAAAACATATGGATCTAGCCCGCAAACACCAACGTTCCTGATAATGTTGGTAATTGATTAAGTTTTGTACACAAATGGTGTTTGATAAAAATAACTAAAAAACAAAACATGCCCTTCCTATTTTTTCAGCTAAAGGGAAGACATCATGGTACAATGAAAAGAAAATAATGTTTGAATTGCATAGATATGCTTTTTTTATTCCTGGTTCCAGGATACGAGAAAGAGTATCATAAACAGAAGTGTGAAAAGGAAAATATAAATTTTATTTGTTTTGCATATCTATGCGGTATCTGTATCGTTTAGGGATCATATCGCACCTTGGTTAAAGTCAATGTTAAGGAATTAAGAAGACCTGAACTCAATACTCTTTATTGACCATGTGAACATAAGCAAGCTATTAATCTTACTTCTCTTGAAACAGTAATAATAAAAACCAATTTACAGAATTATCATGAGGATTGACATTGGAAAAAAAAATCACGTGTAAAGCACCTAGTGTAATGCCTAGCATAAAGTAAGCACTTGACAAAAATATATTCTCTGTCCTTCAGGTGCCCTTATAAGAAAAGCAATTATCATAAGGGAAGGGAAACAAAAATAATATAAAACCAGGGAGGGGGACAAAACAGAAGAGACTCATAAATATGGAGAACAAACTGAGGGTTGCTGGAGGGCTTGTGGGAGGGGAGATGGGCTCAATGGGTAAGGGGCATTAAGGAATCTACCCCTGAAATCATTGTTGCACTATATGCTAACTAATTGGGATGTAAATTTTAAAAAATAAAAAATAAAATTAAAAAAAGAAAAGCAATTATCTATATAAAGTAATTTAAGAAATATTGTCCATATATTGAGTTATTTACACTTCAAAGATTTCTTGGTCCTTAAAAATAGCACCAAGAAGAGCAGCATAAGATAAAAAAATTGGGACGTATTCAATTTAAGAGCGATGAAATAAAAATGTTGAATTCCTGTGTGGGAACAGGTGTTACAAGCAAAGTCTAAGATCAACAACAGACTGGAAGAAAATATTTGCAATGCAAGAGTTAGTGGTTCTATTTTTGTTAAGAGCTCCTATTAATCAAAAATACAAATTTCAATGGAAAAATAGTCGAAATATTTGAATAGACAACTTACCAAAACTCTACAAATTTTCACTAGACATATAAAACAACATGCTCAACTCTATTAATAAGAAAAGAAATACAAAATGCAAAATAAAACAAAGAGATAGTATTTTGCTTATCAGGTTAGCAAAATTAAATAGATTGATAATATTCAGATCAGCAGACTTAAAAGTCAAAGAAAAGGTAATATTTTTAGAGGAAAATACGGTATTAGCTATAAAAGATTTATATGCTTATACTCTTTGACCCAGAAATACACTAGAGAAAGAATTATGAGCATAACCAATGATAAGTGTACAAGATATTGGCTGCACTATTATTTGAAATATCCAAATCACTGGAAACAGCTGCAAGTAACAGTAAAATATTCCTAAGTGGCTAAAAAATAAGAAAGGTTTATTATCTCATGTGCCAAAAGACATGAAAGATTATCCTGAGTGTGGGTTAATTTACTGACTCAGGGATGTCATGAAGAACAATGGTTACTACCATCTTTTCCCTCTGCTTGGCATGTAAACTTTGTTCTCACAATAACTGCACTTACCAACATATGGTGCCACAAATCCAGGCTTTATACCAACTGGAACAAAAGATTAATAGCCATCTTTTTGTAACCTATGGAAATGTCTTTCGAAGAAACTTTGTGTTTAGACATCCTCTTATTCTCCTTTGGCCAGAATCATACCACATATCCATTTCTAAGCAAATGCCTAGCTAGCAAAGAGAATGTGATTCTCTTACTTGATTTAAGAAAGAACATGGCTTCCTAGACGTCAAGTGGGTCACCAAAACTACTTCTGGGACCTCCTTTAAAAGAACAGGACAAATAATGGTAGGGAAATATTCTATACTTTGATTGAAAAAACTGGATACACAGTTCGTTCCCTCTGTTGAGTGAGATTGAGAGGTAAATGAGTCAGAACAGAAAAGGTTATGTTGTGATAACAAATAGACCCTGAATTTCAAAAGGTTAATGTGATAACAATATAGGTTTCCTTTCATTCAAGTCATAGTCTTATTCGAGTTGCCTGGCTCTCCTTGACAGCTCATCTTCCAAGTGTCATAGGGGTCTAGATTTCTTCTAACTTGTAGTTCTACTTGATCTCAAACACATCACTGCCAAATTTATTGCAGAAGTTAAAGAGAGTATGAAGACTCCACAGGGATTTCATAGCCAGCCTTGGGAGTGGGTTACATTTCTTCTACTGACCCCCCATTGGTCAGAACACACAGTCCTTCCCCTAACTGCAAGAGAGGTTGGGAAAGGTAGTTTGTGTGCTCAGAAAAGGAAAGCAAGATTCCAGTTGCATTACATAAAGCTTTGTCTCCATCAGAGGGGATTTTTTAAAAAATGACTTTTTTGCCACTGTGGAAAATAGTATAGAGATTCTTCAAAAAATAAAGATAGAACTAACCTATGATCCAGTAATTGCACTACTGGGTATTTATCCAAAGAATACAAAAACACTAATTCAAAGGGATACATGCACCCCTATGTTTACTGCAGCATTGTTTACAATGGCCAAGATACAGAAGCAGCCCAAGTGTCCACTGATAGATGAATAAGAAGATGTGATATATATATGTGGAATATTATTCAGCCATAAAAAGAATGAAATTTAGCCATTTGCAACAACATGGATGGAGTTGGAGAGTATTATACTAAGTGAAATAAGTCAGAGAAAGACAAATACCATATGATCTCACTCATATGTGGAATTTAAGAAACAAAACAAATAAGCAAAAGAAAAAAAAAGAGAGAGAGAAGCAAACCAAGAAACAGACTGTTAACTATAGACAATAGAGAGGAGGTGAGGGGGGATGGGTGAAATAGGTGATAGGGATTAAGGAGTGCACTTACCATGATGAAAAAAATAAAATCAATTAAAATAAAAGTTAAGATGGTAAATTTTATATTATGTGTATTTTACCACAATAAAAACAACCCCCCCCAAAGATTTTTCTTGTTTACTTCACACATTTATCCTAAGCATACAGAAAGTTATGTATAAATTATAACATTTACGTATAAAAAGGCGGGGGGAAAGTCCCTGGTCATTCCTGAGAAGTAATTTTGCCTGGTTTTGATCATATTTAATTCCATTTTCCTTGTATTAAAATCCTTTTTCTTTTTTTTATATTCATCCTGGGGACTTTGATATAGAAGAAAATTCTAGTAGAGAGTCTGTAGGTTATGGATTCACCTTAGAGCATCCTAAAAGATCAAGGATTCACAATCTGGGAGGTAAAGAAAGTCAGGGCATTCTAGACAGAAGTCTCAGGAACACACAGGGATACACAGGAAATTGGCCTTACTACTTTTTGGGGAGGCTATTTGTATTTTTATTTACTTCTTTTTTTTTATTTTATTTCTTATTATGGCAAAATACACAACATAAAAGTTACTATTGTACACTTCTTAAGTGTACAATTCAGTGGCATTAAGAATATTCACAATCTTGGGGCACCTGGATGGCTCAGTCGGTTGGGTGGCTGACTTCAGTTCAGGTTGTGATCTTACAGTCCATGAGTTCGAGCCCCGTGTCGGGCTCTGTGCTGACAGCTCAGAGAGAGCCTGGAGCCTGCTTCAGGTTCTGTCTCCCTCTCTCTCTCTGCCTCTCCCCAACTCGCACTCTGTCTCTCTCTCAAAAATAAAATAAAAACATTAAAAAATTTTTTTAAAAAAGAATATTTACAATGTTGTACAGCTGTCACCACTATTTAGTTACAGAAATTTTCATCACCCTACAAGGAAACCCCATATTCAATAAGCAATCATTTCCCATTTCCCTCTTCCCTCAGCCTTTCATAACCACTAATCTGTTTTCTGTCTCTACAGATTTTGCCTTTTCTGGATAATTCATATAACAGCAATCATACAGTATGTGGCCTTTTGTGTCGGGCTTCTTAGATGATTTAGCATGAGTCAGTTATGTGACCATCTTCTAGTTTATCTGAAACCAGTCCTATTTAGAAAAGGGACTTGACAAAAACATTTATTTTTCTCTACACAAAGAAGGAGAGTCACAGAGTAGTTGGAAGAGGTAAACATATAAATAGGAAATTATAATAACATGTGGTAAATGCAATGACAGAAATTTGCATGGAGTGTTTGGGAGGAATGCAATTGTCCCAAACTGGGTAGCCTCAAAGGCATGTTATAGAGGTGACACCAGGTTTTTGTATTAATGGATTAAGAAATGTTAATAAAGCAAAGTGGTCTTAGGGAAAAGAAAGGAAAGCCATGTGAGGTGTGTATATGTATATATGTATATATATGTATACATGTATATGCATATGTGTCTGTATGTGTGTGTGTATATGTATATTGAAAAAGACACCTTAAAACACTTTAAGCAAATTGGCAGCTCAACAGTTGCTAAGTGAACTGTAACTCCGAGGCAAGGCCACGGAACATTCGGGATTAGAAGGACAGTGCCACTGGAAGAATTCACTGTCGCAAACCTCCAAGTCATCATCACGATCGTTGGGGCCAGCCTTTCACTCAACTCAGATCTCACCTCTCTCAAAATCTTCAGTCACACTTGTTAATTCACACACATTTTAATACTTGAGTCTTCTTTGGCTCATTATCTTCTTTATTCACATTTTATTTCTGGCTGCCACAAGCAGATACTATCTCCTTCAAGGCACAGGCACATGGGAGACATTGCCTTGAATCATAGTGGAGTATCACTACCTCTTACATGCAGTGTAAAATCAAGCAATCAGAAAGATGGTGAGGTAGAAATCTTTCATTTTTATGAAAAAAATAAATGAATAATGTGATAAGTCTTAGCATAGGCTGGGATGAGGATTAGTAACAAAACTAAGCAATTATGACCAATGCTTGTTTCAGGACTTATATGGTTTCTTGCCTGTGCTACACACACTTTTCCTTTGGTAACTTCAACCTACCTATACTTCATTTCCTGTAGCTTTGCTTCTTCTGTCCATCAAGACTTTTCCCCTTCTCGAGCCAAAGCATGCAAATGTGAGCCCAGCTCCAAGAACTCCCCAGAAACTAATGGACAACCTTTCTTACCAACAATTTTGGGATGATTCAGCATCATTATAGTTGCTTTTAAGATTCAAGCTTTGGGGAGGGCTAGATTAACCCACTGACTCGAGATCACATGCAATCTCTCTTGACTACTCAGGTTCTAGTTTATTTCCAAGCCTCCGGAGAACATGTAGAGTTGTGTTCAATGCTAGAGAAATGGTCCCACTAGGCATAAGGTTTCCACCATAAGGTGCTCTGTACCTTTACTAGCAACTCTTGCAAAAATTAAAAACTGCTTCTATCTCAACCTCCTTTCATGACCCTAAACCCAAGTCAAGAATTTCTCTGTTCTTTAGTCAAATTCATATCTACTGGTGATAAAAAATACAAAAAAGAAAAGTCATTGCTCTATGTACACTTTACATTGGGGTCATTTTCACTGTTGTATACAAGATGATCCTGAAAGATCCACCTTTTTAAAAGAATGAACAATCATCCTCAACGCATGGCACCCAACTCCTTTCAAGCTGAATTTTAAGATAAAGGAAACAAAGTAAGACCTAGACTTTCTTCTGAGGAACAAAGAAACGCAGAAGAGCCATATTCTTGGAGAAGTAGAAAAACAGGCAGGAAGGAATGTGGAATCTTACCACAAATAATAGATTCAGGTAGTTCAAGGATAATATTTTCTTTTAAAAATATTCATTATACTTGCCTGGAGAACTGAAAACCATTGTTCTTTGGCCAAAGAAATCAGAGGAAGAATGTTGGATTTCATACAAACCATTTCCCTATGCACATAGTACTAGATAACCAAAATAAACATTAAAAAATACCCATCGTATTTTAGGCACTCAGAGAAGGTAATGTGTAAGGAGCCCTGCTCCTTCCTATAGCTGAAAAAGGGAAAATACATGAAAAAAAAAAAGACATTTGGATTTTATATTATTATTAGGGGCTGGAAGGAAGAGGTTTTGGACAGTGATATGCACATTACTTGCAACTGCCACAAACAGAAAGCACAAAATATTGGGTACTATGGCAGGTGAAAGAACGGGCTTTGGAGTTGGGCACACCCGGCTTGAACCCAGACCCTCCTATTCACTTTCTCACTTGACTTCAGGCAAGCTTCTTTTTTTAATTTTTTTCTAAAGTTTATACATTTATTTTGAGAAAGAGAAAGAGGTGAGCAGGGGAGGGGCAAAGAGAGAGGGAGACAGAGAATCCCAAGCAGGTTCCATGCTGTCAGTGTGGAGCCCAACACGGGGTTCAATCCCATGAACTGTGAAATCATGATCTGGGCTGAAGTGGGACGCATAACCGACTGAGCCACAGGTGTCCCTCTAAGAAATTCTTTTTCTTTTTTAATGTTTATTTATTTTTGAGAGAGAGAGAGAGAGAGAGAGAGAGAGAGACAGAGCGAGAGTGGGGAGGGTCAGAGAGACAGGGAGACACAGAATCTGAAGCAGGCTCCAGGCTCTGAGCTGTCAGCACACAGCCGGACCCTGGGCTTGAAGTCACAAACTGCGAGATCATGACCTGAGCCGAAGTCAGACACTTAACCGACTGAGCCACCCAGGTGCTCCCTCTAAGACAATTTTAAGCACAGGAAAGTCACTTACTCCTCAAGACTGGCATTCCACTTCGAGAAAACTTTCCAGGGGTCAGCAAACTATTTTCAGTAGAGGAGCAGACACTAAATACTTTTGGCTTTGTGGGCCACATACGGTCTCCATTGCTGCTGCTGCTGCTTCCTTAATAACCCTCTGATACTATAAAAACTATTCTTCACTCAAAATCTGTTATGCATTGAATGTCTGTGTCTCCCCAAAATGTATATGTTAAAAAATCCTAACCTCCAATGCAATAGTATTTGGAGATGGGGCCTTTGGGAGGCAGTTAGGTTGTGAGGGTGGAGCCCTAATGAATGGCATTAGCCATTAGTGCCCTTAGAAGAGGAGGCATGAGAAAGCTTGCTGCTTTTCTCTCCCTCAGCCATGGGAGGATACAAGAGGGAGATGGCCATCTATAAACCAGGAAGTGGGTCCTTACCAGACACCAGGTCAGTAACCACCTTCATCTTGGACTTTCCAGGCACCCGAACTGGGACAAATAAATGTTTATTGTTTAAGATGCCCCACCTGTGGTATTCTGTTATAGCCACCCAAGCCAGGACATGGCCCATATGAAAACAGGCCATGAAAACAGTATGGAGGTTCCTCAAAAAATTAAAAGTAGAACTACCATATGATCCAGGAATTCCACCTCTGGGAATATATCCGAAGGAAATATAAACACTAACTGGAAAAGATATCCGTACCCACGTTCACAGCAACACTGCTTACAATAGCCAAGACATGGTAACAAGTTTCTATCGATGAATGAATGGATAAAGAAGTTGAGGTATATATATATATGTGTGTGTGTGTGTGTGTGTGTGTGTGTGTGTGTGTGTATGCAATAGAATATTATTCAGCCACTAAAAAACAAGGGCGTCCTACCATTTGCAACAATATGGATAAGGTTCAAAGGTATTGTGCTAAATGAAGTAAGTCAGACAGAGGAAGGCAAGCAAATACTGTATGATCTCACTTATATGTACAACCTAAATACACACACACATACCTACACACACCAAACCCATAGAAAAAGAGATCAGAGTTGTGGTTATCAGAGGAAGGGAAAGGAGGAAAAGAGAGGAAGGTGGTCAAAAGGTACAAACTTCTGGCTATAAGTACTAGGGATGTAATGTACAAGACGATGATTACAGACAGTGCTGCTGCAATATATCTAGGAAAAATTGTAAAGAAACTAGATCTAAGAGTTCTCTTCACAAGGATAATTTTTTTCTTTTCTTTTTATTGTCTCGTTTTGAGATGATGGATGTTAACTAAACCTATTAGGGTCATCATTTCGCAATATGTGTGAATCAAACACTCATGCTATATACCTTAAATTTATATAGTCATGTATGTCAATTATTTCTCAGTAAAAACGGAGACAAAAAACCCCTAAAGAGGCCCTGGGCAAAATCCCACTTGCCATAGTTTGCCAGCTCCTGTTCTAAAATGTGATGATCCTTAAAAAAATAAAAAAGTAAAATAAATAAAAATTAAAAATAATTAAATGTGATGATTCTTCTCAGTATTAAGCCAAAATCTACCCCCTCAATACGTCCTTCCCTTAGCTCTGGTTCAGTATTAGCAAATATAATAGAATCTATCCTTGATCTTCCACTTAACTCACTCTATCAACTCTATGGGATATGTACTATGATTATCCCACTTTACAGGCAGGAAGGTCTTGCCAGGAGTGGGGATTCGGGATATGAAACATAAAGTTTCAAAAAACTCTTTCCACCCTGAGGTCCTACTTCTGCCCCCCAGAGAACACAAAGGCATCAGAGTCCTCTTTTGGCAGTTCTTGAAATAGCTGTCAGACTCACAAAATACTTTCTTCTACATGTTAAATATTGTCTGCTTTCCTGCTGCTTAAATAATATAGTTTTAAATCTCCCTATGGTGATCATTTCCTTTAAGTAAGGTCTTTTTCTTTTTTTAACGTTTTTTTTTTTTTTTTATTTTTGAGACAGAGAGAGACAGAGCATGAACAGGGGAGGGGCAGAGAGAGAGGGAGACACAGAATCGGAAGCAGGCTCCAGGCTCCGAGCCATCAGCCCAGAGCCCGACGCGGGGTTCGAACTCACGGACCGCGAGATCGTGACCTGAGCTGAAGTCGGAGGCTTAATCGACTGAGCCACCCAGGCACCCCAGTAAAGTCTTTTTCAAATTTGCTCCCCACTTAATAGCTTCAGCCAACACTGATCTTTTCCCATCTTACTTATCAATATAATTTTGCTCCATACCTAGTATATAGAATATGGATTTATGAGTATATACATTTGGGCACAGGATTATATAATTATTCAACTCTCTCTGCCTTTCTCTTTCGTGTGTGAGGCACATATATTCAAAATTTTATTTTGTTTTGTCTTGTTATGAATTTTGCCTGTGTAAATTTTCTCTCATCTAAATTAATGTAAATTCTTTTTGGATACACAATGGAAAAACCAAAATCATCTTTTAATTATCAAAGATTACTCAAAATTGGATAACAGATCCCCAAATGATGACCATTTTCAAAGAGAAAATAATGGAAGAAAGCCATAGCCAAGCAAGGTAGGTAGCCTCTGAGATGGCCTTCATTGACACCCACCTCTTGGCATAGTGGTAACTCATGCCTTTATGTATGTAACACCCTCCCTGAGTCTGGGCTGGACCTAATGACTGCTTCCAATAAATAGAATGCAGCACAAGTGATGGGATGTCACTTCCAAGATTGGTTGCACAGAGACTTACTTCCAACTTACTAGATCTCTGTTTCTCTCTCTCTCTCCCTCCTGAGTCCTCTATTATTCTCTCACTTGCTCACCCTGATGGTAGCTGTCGTGACGTGGACTTCCTTGTGGAGAAGCCCATGTGGCAAATAACTGAGGCTAACCTCTAGCCAAAACCAGCAAGCAACTGAGGCCCTCAGTCTAACAGCCTAGAGAGAACTGAATCTGGCCAACAGCCATGCGAGTGAGTTTGGAAATGGGCCCTTCCCAGTAAAGTGTTGACATGACTATAGCCCCTGACACTTTGATTATAGCCTACAAGAAACCCTAAGCTCAAGTCTAAGTTGTGTCTTTATTTCTGATCCCCGGAAACTATGAGATAATAAATGATTACTAGTTTAAGCTGGCATGTTTCAGAGTCATTTGTTACACAACAATAGATACCTAATATAATAAGGATTTGGTCTTATCAAAAGTAACGAGACTGCTCAGTGGGTAGGGGGTTTCCTTTCGGTATGATGAAAGTGCTCTGGAATTAGATGGTGGTAATGGGGACACAACATTGCAAATGTACTAAATGCCAACTGCAAAGTGGTTACATTTGGTTCTGTGAATTTTACCTCAGTGTTTTTGTTTTTTTTTTTTTTTTTAAAGGAAGCAGCACAAGACAAAGAAACAAGGAGAAAAATGGGAAGATAAAAGGAAAAAGAAAAGTTTACGTAAGAACACCCACAAGAAAAACTGTGCATCACAAAGAATGAAAACTATGACCAAAACTTGGCAAGTTACTCAACATAATGAATCTGTTGAGATAAATATAGAGACCCCAGGGCTCTGTTAGGAGAGGGCAAGATGACACAAGGAGCTAAAATTTACAAAGCAGCAGCAAGTGACAAAAAGGTTTTACTATGAAAGAAGGAAATAAGATGAGGGGAAAGAAGGTGCTGTTTTCTTAATAAATAGTTCTAGAATGATTTATCCCTTCAAATTACATAAATATATAATTTATTTCGAAACTAAACTTCACACAGCCAAAAGGGAAAGTAGATGATTTTAATTTTAAAACTCTAGCAAACTTTTTGTGCAGCTAAGGGTAGAATTAAGGGTGGCCACCTTTGAACGTGGTTTTTGTTTTTTTTCTCATGGGCCAAAAACCATCCTGATTACAGAAGTACATACACTCCACAATCAGGAATCCAATCAACAAACAGAAACTAGGACTTCTTTTCCTAATGAGGTAAGATGTTACATGCACTCTGGACAGGGACAATTGTTTAAATTATTTTGCAATTAGAAAAATGTTTCTTTGTCACGGCATGTATTTATACTGTACTGTCCCTGAGACTCAGTGTTTGCTTTGGGGAAATGTATATGTATCCTGTACTCGGGGTATCCAAGCCAGCCCCCCTCCTGCCCTTCCTCATGTTGCTTTTTTAGCACAGTGATTTTTAACTCAGTGTTGTAGAATCATGAAAGCTTAAAAAAAATCAGGGTCCCACAATCAGATATTCTGATTTGGCCGAGCTAGAATATGGTCTGGGCATTGGGTAGAAATAGACCACTGTTTCTAAACTGTACAACAGAGAAATATAATAGAACAAACCTGTGTTCTAGACAGGAAGATATCAGAATTTGAGAAATACAGCACTGAGAATTATTCTGTTCCAATATATCCTGGAAACATATCCTGGAAATGTGGGTGGGATTGATGGAAAACACCAGGGCCAAGTCAATGCCTGTGAATAAAATGGGATGAGGAAGGATGAAGTCTCAAAATGTAGGTTGGATGAAAGGGGCACAGTGCTGAGAACAGGACTACAAGGCTAGGCAGTTTGGTTGTCCGAGTAGGGACTTTCCAGGGAAAGATAATTTATGGTGTTTTCTCCTTAGAGTGTCCACACTACATGCTCTGAAATATTTCATCCAAAACAAGTCCTACTTATGTCTCTACCCCAAATCCCCCATAATAGCCCTTTGTGACTGATTCAAAAAGTGATCATCTCACATTTAGAGACAAACCACTGGCAAAGGTGGTGTTAGGGGCTGAACTGTGTGCCCCAAAGTTCATGTGTTAAAGTTCTAACATCTAGGATCTCAGGATGTAATCTTACTTGGAGATAGGTTCTTAATCAAGTAAAAGTGAGATCATATTAGGGTAGGTTTTCCCATATGACTCTTGTCCTTATTTAAAAGGGGGAATTTACACACAGAGATAAGAACAGATGAACGACAAAGATGATGAGACAAAGAACAGGGCCATGTACCAGCCATGAAGAGGCCCAGAACAGATCCCTCCTTCACAACCCTCAAAGGGAGCCAACCCTGCCATTCCTTTGATTTTCAACTTCTAGCCTCCAGAATTGTGAAAAAAAATACATTCTTGTTGTTTAAGCTACCCAGTTTGTGGCACTTTGTTACATCAGTTCTAGAAAACTAATACAGAGGATGTTGGCCTTTCCTTTAGGGTGAGAGGGCTTTTCAGAACAATAATTCCTGTTTCTTTGAGGGAAGGGGGAAATATCAGATTACCCCTAGAATGAGCCAAATGACTTATTCCAATGTAATAAAAAAAGTCACACCCCTCCCAAAGAGTTTAATTTTTAATATCAAAATGTGTCCTTGTGGCATAATGGGGAATATATATTTGGCCTTTGTCCCCAGTTCCTGGCACATTGATCCTAAAACTCTTGGAATTTCCTGAGTGATAGGAGTGCCTTTTGATATTCACGAGGCTTTCGATCATTCCTGAGTTTATGATAAGAAGGTGATCTTGACATCCCCTAGATAGCATCAGGATGGGGGCTACTCCCCAAAAAGAACAAGAACTTTCAGCCCCAATCCCTGGCCTCCAGGGAGAAAAGAAGGGCTAGAGATTGAATTCAATCACCAATGGCCAATTACTTAATCAATCATGTCTACACGAAGAAACCTCCATGGAAACACCTAAACAATGGGATTCAGAGAGCATCCTGGTTGGTGAATACATCTAGGTGCTAGGAGGATGGCATGCCTGGCAAGGGCATGGAAGATCTGCGCCCCTTGCCCCATACCTTGTCCTGTGCAATACTTCCTTTGCCCCTTTGTAATCTGTATCCTTTACAATAAACCCGTAGTAGTATGTAAAGTGCCTTCCTGAGTTCTGTGAGACATTCTAGGGAATTAATGAACTTTCTAGGAGGAGGTCGTGGGAACCTCCAAATTTGTAGCAAGTCAGACAGAAGTGTGGGTAAACTGGTACCTAATACTTGCAACTGGGTCTGAAGTGGGAACAGTTTTCGGACTGGGCCCTTAAGCCTGCAGAGTCCGATGTTAACTCCAGGTAGTTACTGTCAGGATCCAACTGAATTGTCAGAAACTCAGTTGATGTTTGGAAAACTGGAAAACTGTAGTCTCAAACGTGCATAACCTTGCAAGGCAAATAACAAGATGATGGTCATATTGCTACTCATTCATTCACTTACCCTTTAAGGGACACCTACCACATAAGAGCTTCTTGCTGCTGCCCCGATAACTCAATGGAGGGGGGACAAGGAGGTGACAACGGCTTCCCAGGAAACACAGCCACAGATTCTCAAAGAGTCACCAGCTCTCCTTAGCAGCCTCTGCCTGGGCGGCAGCTGAGCACAGACAGGAAGAGTGGGAGAGCGTGGGTGAGGTCAGGAAGGAAACCAACCTGGTTTCGGCTCCCACCAGCTCTTCCTTTCTTCTCCCTCCTCCCCTGGTTCTTCAAGGCCTTTTTTCTCCCTTTGGACAAGAAATAAAGGTGGCCTGAAGTGCAAATTACTGGTTGGCAGCCACTGCAGTTTTTGTCACTGACAATTCTCACTCCTGAGTCCCTTAGATTTCCCTGGGCCAAGTCAATTTACTGCCCCCTCTTCCGTCTATGTGAACATGCCAATCTGGATCCGCAGGCAGCCCCAGAAACACAAACGCAAACCCTCTGCCTTCCCTGCGTCTCAGGCTTCTGATCTTTGACCTCCTGGAGTGGTGCATTTGTGAGTTGTTTTGCTACTTTTCTTACAACCTTCCCCTGCAGTTGGCGTAGGTGGAGAACCACACAGAGTGGGCTTAGGTTTGGTGCAGGTATGGATTCAAATTCCCCTGTGCTCATTACGTCTGCATCTTGTAGGAGTTCCTTAAAGCCTCCAAACTGGTTTCCCCTTTGTAAAATGCAGATTTTAATCCAAGGAGCTGATAGGCAGGCAGGTTTAATTTGTCAGGTAGGTTGGAGCGGTCACTTAAGGTAATTACAGGAAACCAACAAGATCATATAACTTTTGGAGAACTGAAGAAAACCTAACCTATACTACAAATGCAACTGACTATCTTCCCAAGAAGTGAACGTATTATGGTTTAGAAACACTTAATGAAATCTGAATGCAGTCAACTCTACAGGCAAGAAGGAATTCTTTAGAATTGTATATTCAGCCCTCTTCACCCTCATGTTTCCATGATTCTGTTAGAGCACAAGTGGCTACAGGCCCAGACATCTGCAAAGAGATTTTCTTTTGTTCCTCCTTAGGGACGTTTCATTTGTAAACTTTAACACGCAAAGAATTTTATAGGTTTGTATGCCAAAAACCAAGTATTACGTACTCTGTGAGTGATCTAAGGAATTTTTGGCGTAATTCTGATGATACTCAATTTACCTGATACAATGAGTTTGAACTTCATTTTTAATAAATGTTTATCCTATTATTCTAACATAGCATAGGCAATGGAAATATAAATATACATAACTTTTCAGTATTTCATGTTTTTCAAATATCCAAGTAAGATATTCTTATAATGTGTAAAAACACTATAAAAGAACAGATCAGCAAATCTGCAGGCTGCTACCATGCTCCACAACCTCTCCCTCACCCACACCCACACCCCCCCCTCCACACACACCCACACACACACACACAGAGCTTCGTGGGTACCCTTTCAAACCATTCTCTCCATCAAATTCATACATGCATATATATACCCATCCATAGGACTTATACTGTTGTTACTGTTTTTAAAATATATGATTATTCTATACACATTACTGGGCAGTGTGGACCTTCTACACTTGTATATATTAATAATGTCCAATATTAGTAGACATAGATCTAACCTGATCTACTTTCTAGACTTTATGCATATAGTCACATACACTGAACATTTTGTACAAGCAGTTTTAAATCAAACATTCTGAAACACTTTCTGTTAAGCCTTTTTCTCTTAATTTTATTTTTTTTTCTCCACGCCTTTCTTCTCCTTTCCTATCTTCATATTTATTCTACCAACTGTGAGTTCAGGGATTTTACCATATGGTTTTGGGTTTCTAAGAATGTCCTATTTATATCCTTTGTTCACAGCTCTGAACTATGTTTTCATGTCAGTTTGAGGCCTGAATATTCCTTGTATTCTATAGATTTTTAAATGTTGTCTACATTTGTGTTACAAATACATTTTACAAATCTATCATCTACATCCATTCACTTTGGTGTCTTCTGCCATATATATATATATATATATATATATATATATATATATATAAATAAATATGTCTTTTACACTTTTTGGATTTCTTGTCCTGTTTTAAAAGTTCTCTCTTATCCATAGGTAATAAGGATAACCTCCTAGATTTTCTTCAAAGATTCTTATTTATTTCTTTAAAAAAATTTTTATATTCAAGTCTTGAATCCATCTGGAATTTATTTTCATATATGAGATGGGGCTCCCACTTAACTTTTTTCCAGATGAACTCAAATGTTAACTGTGCTTAAATAAACTGCCTTTTCCCCTAAAAAAACAAAGTGCCAACTTTATTATATATTCAAAATTCATAAATATTAGAGCTTATTTTTTCATTCTTTATTTTGTCCCAAAGATCTATTTATCCATTTTTTAAATGTTTATTTATTTTTGAGAGAGACAGACAGAGGGAGTGGGGGTGGGGCAGAGAGAAAGGGGGAACAGAGGATCTGAAGCAGGCTCTACGCTGACAGGGAGAGCCTGATGTGGGGGGTCAAACTCATGAACCATGAGATCATGACCTGAGATGAAGCTGGAGGCTTAACTGCTACCCAGGCATCCCTACTCATCCATTTAAATGCCAGAGCTCTAAACGGCACCTTCTAATGTCTGGTAAGGCAATATCCTTACCATGATATTTCTTTTTTGCACTTTTCTTAGTTATTTTTGTTAGTCTTTCATAAGAACATCTGTCATGAAATTCCCAGAAATAATTCTTACAATTATAATTGGAAATGATATTTTTATTTAGGAAAGTTACCATGTAAAACCATGGCATGTCTTTCTAACTGCATGAATATTCTTTTATGTCTTTTAATAAGAACTCATTTTTTCCCTAAAAGTTTACTGTTAAGTTTTCCTGTTAAATTCTGATGCTTTTCTTCTTAAATTCATTCCTAAGTATTTTATCATTTTTGCCACCATTATGAATGAAATATTTTCTTACTTTTATTTCTGGTTATCATTATTATAGAGGAAACCCACTGCTTTTTATGCCTTTATCTTATACAATCTTTATCTTATACTAATGTATGATAATACATATCTTTATTATATAAGTGACTTCCTTTCCTATTAATTCTTATTAATGTACTATATATAATGTACTTGTTGATTTTTCTAGTTACACAGTTTTTCGCTAGTAAAAATAAAAATTTTATAACTTCTTTTCTAAAACTTTTGCTTCTGTTTTAGTTGAAATAAGTTTCATATCTGACATTTAGGAGATCTATAATTATTTGGGGTGCTGAGGGTAAACAATTATTTCATATTCACCCAGCTATTTTCACCATTTATAATTATCTGGGTTTTAAAAATCAATATTAATAATCTCCAACAATTAAAAATGAATAAGAACTAAATGTCTACTTCACCACATACTTAGCAGACTGTATGTTAAAATGAATATAATCACATACCTATTTATTAGCAGTCAGGAACCAAAATGGTCACACACTCTGTATTCTAAACTCAGTGAAGCTCAGTATCCCTTCCACTTGTAAGAACTCCAAAGAATACCTTTTCTGGAAAGCTTACCCCTTCACAAATAAAACAAATATTCTGATGGTGGGATCCATTAATCTTCTAGTCATATTAGGCAGAAAACAGAGGTTCAGATGGCATTCTAGATGGAGGGGGCTGTTCTGAAGGTATTAAGTAAAGAACTAAGCCTCCAGCCAACAGCTACAAGAATGAACCATTTAAAACTGGATCTTCTGGCCCCATTCAAGCCTTCAGATGACTGACTCCTATGAATATCCTTACATCATGAGAGACCCTGAGCCATAACAATTCAGCTAAGTTTCTCCAAACTTCTTGACCCACATAAACTATGAGATAATATATGTTTGTTGTTTCAGGCCACCAAGGTTTAGGTTAACTTTTCATGCAGCTGTTTTTAAAAATATGTTCTATCTTACTCTATGCTAATTGATTTTAATTTGACATTTTTCTTTCGTCCCTTTTTGTATTTGTGGCTTATTTACAAGTTAGAACCGCTTATTAATTTGGGACCTGTAGTATACTTTTCTAATGTACTAATAGTTCCTTTATTTTTCCTGAGCTACAATCAAGCCTATTATTTCTCTATTAATATTAATTTTAGCTCAAAAAACCCTTACCAAGTGACCTATTCTTCTACTTCTCCCCTCCAAGTCCATGCACCTCTTAGGATGAGACTTCAGATTCTCCATTCTTCCTATCCCACTCACAGATCCAGGTCTATGCTGCCATCCCTCGAGCACCCCATTCTCATCTCTGTTATGATTTCTTTGTCGTTAGCTGTGGTCCATTCTCCAGAATTTTCCACCTATAGAATAATCAGTTGATGCATGCTTTAAGTCCTTTCATATCTACACATATTTGTATTTATTTCACTATGCTAGTGGAATGGCATTCTGGCTGCTTGTAGGAGCCATGGCTACACTTAGTTAAGTAGCCTGTAGATGTCATTCTATAGTCGGCAACTCTTCATTCTGCAGATGAGAAGCCCAATACCAAGCTGACTTTTTTATGATTATTAACCCTCCAAATAACTTGTTCTTTCTGTCTGGAAGTCTCTACATTTTTTTCTTTATCCTTGGACTTAAGGAATTTTATCAAGACCCACTGCAAAGGACCTCACTGTCTCAGGTCTTCCTTTCAGTTTAGGAAGTTTTTCTTCTATTATTTGTTTAATTATTGCCTTTCTTCCAAATCTTCTTGTTTTTCCTTTCTGAACTATTATTATTTGCATGTTAAATCTCCTGTGACTGTAATTCTCATCTGTCCCTCTTGATGTCTCTTTTCAGTTTGGCTAGATAGTCTCTGCAGGTTTTTTCCACTTATTTTCTCGGCCCCTAATGTGAAACTCAGGAAGGACTGTTTTCCCCTTCAATTTATCCACTGATATATTACTTAGAAAATAATGGGACTTAGTTCCCCAAATCATTTCTGTGCTGTAATGAAGCTCCTTATCTTCTCTTGTTTTATTTAAGTTGCCATTCACATCACCCTCCAGCTCTTGCATGGGCAGGGGCTGTCTCTCCTACTGTGCTTGTTCTTCTTTCTCTAGGCATGTTTGGAACATTGCGAATGTTCCCGTATATAGGTTTTGTTTTTGTTTTTGTCTGTTCATTTGGGACCGGCTGCTGGACCCTGAGTAGCATGGTGGATTCTGCTCCCCTGGAACTATATATGGATGTAGCCAACCAACAGATTTGCTCACTCCTGTCTTATCATCTGAGGAAGACTGTCTGCTCCTTGGTCTCTTCAAGCTTTCCAGTCTCAGGGGGTAGAGTGGGCTCAGCTCATTTGCTCAGTTTTTTCTTAGATGATCATAAATGACAGAACACCACTGACCCACCCCAGGATCTGGGCATGGTTCAAATCTTCACCTCAGGGCTCATCCGTCCTCGTCCCAGGCTCTTGTGATGCCCAACGCATGGATAGTCCTACAAAATCCTCTTATTCCCATCCTCCAGGCTCTGGCTCCCTTTTAGCCCCATCAGCCATTTGGCTCATGTGAAGGAAGGATTAAAGTTGAATTTTGGAATTCAGCAAGATGTTTTAACCATCATGTTTCCAGAATTCCTTTCTGTCTTTAGAACTTATTCCTTAACTAAGTTGTGATGCTAATCTGTGTCTAATACATGGCATTAGACAACATCCCTACCCCCAAGTATCTACTTACAGCCTCTTTTTTTCATGCAAGCAGAGCATTTTTGAGTGTGGTCTATAATTAGGATATTTCTGATAAAAGCCATATTGCAGGTACAGATGCTGAGGTACTGGAAGATCAATAAAAAACATTTCACTTTTCCTGGCCTCAGTTATGAATCGAATGGAAAGTAAAACAAAAGAGTAAGATAGATGGGGATACCAGCAGCACCTTAATTACTGATTTAAGAACACGGTTTAAGAATTTTGGTAGCCAGTTTCTAAAAAGACACCATTCATGTACACATCTTGAACCTCTGCCTGGTATGAACATCTCTGTGTTGCCATCCTTAACCTATTAAATCTTGGCTGGCCCCGTGACTCACTTGTAACCAACAGAATATATCAGAAGTGATGCTGTGTCACTTTCGTGACTAGGTCAGAAGCCTCCAGCTTCTACTTTGTTCACCTGGAATGCTCGCTCTGAAAAAAAGCCAGCCACAATGAACGTAGTCCAACTGCTCAGAGACCACTATAATGTGAGGAAACCAGAACCTTGTAGAGTGTCCATTTGGAGAAATAGACATGCCCAGCTAGCCCTAATTATTTCAGCCAGCCTCGTCCAGGCAAAGAAATGTCAGTGAAAACCTTGGACATTCTGGCCCTGGAAGATGTGATGTGGAGAACTGAGAAACCCAGCTCATGGCTAGAATCAAGGCCCAAGATGTATGGCTCCAGTCAAACCAGTTGAGCCAAATGTAGCTATTTTATCCAACCTAACTAAAGGCTCTTGTCATTGCAGGGCACATACAGGTCATCCTTGCCGTATCCTGCCCAAATTTCGGACCCACAAAATTATGAACTGAGTAACATGATTGTTGTTTCACACTGCTAAATTTTAGGATAGTGTGCCATATAACACTAGGTAACTGGGCAAGACGTGTAGTAACAATGGGCTCTTCATGTTACCTTGTCCGTCACAGACAACACTGGATAATCACAACCTCTCCAGGCAGGGGTGCCCCAACATAATGAAGGGCACAGAAGAGCAGACTAGAATACATGCTTTGTGAAGGCAGACTGCCTTCTGTTACAATGAGGAAGGAAGGGGCTGAGATACTTCCACCCTGTTCCCCTCCCAAATTCCCCAGTCTGAAAACTCACTCCACTTCTGGGGGAGAGAGAAAACAGAAATGAGGGAGACTAAGATACCAGGAATTTTCAGGGAAACACTCTTCTCCTGGAAAGGAATGGGCAGAGAAGATACCTTCCCCCATGAAGGGTCCGTGATACCACAACAGAAAAGGATTCTGCCCCAGCAAGATGTAGCCTGCAAATGTGAGGAGGAGGAGTGGTTCTGAGGAATATGGTATGCACCACAGGCCCCATACTTGGATGTATACAGCGTTTCAAGAAAAAGAGCTCATTGTCAGTTGAAAACGCTGCCTGCAGAATTTTGTAATTGTGCTAGTAACTAGGGCTGCCATAACAAAATACCACAGACTGGATGTGGTAAACAGCAGAAATTTATTTTCTCATAGTCCTGGAGCATGAAGTCCAAGATCAAAGAGTCGTCAGATTTGGTTTCTCGAGACCTCTCTCCTTGGCTTGCAGATGGCTGCCTTTTCACTATGTCCCCAGATGGCCTTTTCTTCTGTGTGCTAAAGTCTCTCTGCATGTCCTAATCTCCTCTTCTTATAGGGACATCATTCAGGTTGGGTTAGGACCCATCCTAATGGCCTCATTTGACTTAGGTACTTCTGCAAAGACCCTATATCCCAATATGGACCAGAATGCACTTATTTTACCATCAGAATCTTATTTGTCCATCTTGGATTAAATCTTGAGCAAAGTGATTATTCTTGAGCCTCGTTCGTAAGTCTTGCTTTCATTATGACACCTGATAGCAAAGAAGTAGGGGATAGAAGACTCAGACTTCTATCTACTTCTAATCACCAAAGGCTACTACTGTTGACTGAACTGATGACAAATGTGACATGTCAAATTGCACCTCATAAGTGGACCCAGCTCAGGGGTTAATTTAGCCATACTGCCACTTGGCAAGGGATAGTTGCAGGGATTTATTCCCCAACCCCACTACCCTCAGCCTCCCTCTTCATCATGGGGGCTCCTTGGTGTCATGATGCTCTAGAAAGATAACCCTCACCTAACCTGGCACTTTTCCCTAGTCTACTTCCCCTCCACGCTTTGACATAATTTAATCTGGGGAAAAACCCTTTCTCTTTCCAAGTTTCTTGAGAGCCACTTTCTCTCTCCTCTTCTTGTCCCACTCATTCTCCTCTGTTGTCATTTTTTTTTTCCCCACGTTAACCTTTATGGCTCATTAAACCCAAAGTCAGAATCCTTAGCAACTGAAAAACCCGAGTTCCTCTTTTTCCTTGAAGGCAAGAAGAGCTTAAAGTTTAAGCTTTCCCTGAAGGTGAAGGGATATACTGCGTTTTCCATCCTTCTGATGCAACATAGGAAGAAATAAAAATTAAAAGCAAAAGTCAAGTTTCCATATTGAAATATTCTGACATTCGGGTGCAGCCACGGAGTTGAATATGCAAAGTACATAGCACACTTGGCTACCAGTGATTTCTCAAATATGGGCAGAATTTCTTACTTTATGAGCAGCTATAATTGCCATATTTCCTACTTGTTGAGGTTAGGTGACAGGAGTGAACCCTTCTGGAGCACCTAAGCATGTCAAAGTGGCTAGAGCTGTTAACCTGGTCTTGATGAGCTGTTAACCTGGTAGCACACTTGGCTATCAGTGATTTCTCAAATATGGGCAGAATTTCTTACTTTATGAGCAGCTATAATTGCCATATTTCCTACTTGTTGAGGTTAGGTGACAGGAGTGAACCCTTCTGGAGCACCTAAGCATGTCAAAGTGGCTAGAGCTGTTAACCTGGTCTTGATGAGGTGAGCTGGCCCTTCAGCTTGAGAGTATGGAAGTCGTCTGAGTTCAGCAAATGAAGCTGGGAGCTTATTCAGAAGGGAGGACTTAATGGGTGGCCCACGACAGGATTACAGATGCTGCAAAGGGAGAAAGACCCTATTTCCAGAAGTTGGAAGTCACATACAGGCTGCAGTCACATGGACTGTAGGGAAGCTGAGTTAATCCAGTATACAGAACTACTGGGCTGTCTGGTAAATAAACTATAGGTGAAATGATCGGGACAGACAGAGAGACACCACTGAGCTGAGTTGGTAGACACATGGCTGACTTCCCTTGAACTGTATGGCTAACACGTGCTGAGGCAAGATTAACATTAGTAAACCCATTCATTTCTAGGTCTTTTTGTTTGTTTCTACAATGAACTGAATGCTTATATCCACCCCCCTCCCAAGTTCATATTATTTTCAATACCAACCTTCAAGGTGATAGTGTTAAGATGTGGAGTGTTTGGGAAGTGATTAGGTCATGAGAGTGGTCAGGCTCTTTCTGTTCCAGCAGACGGAGGAGATAAGGCAGAAATTGGTGGCGAGAGTTAGGGTACTACCGTAACAAATACCCCAAAATGTGCAAGGGGCTTTGGAAGTGGGTAATGATGAGAGACTAGAAGAGTTTTGAGATTGCTGTGCATGGCATGACTGGTGTTTGTGCCCTGGTGTTTCGGGGAAGGCAGAAATTTGACAATGAAGCAGGTGAGGAAGGAAATGGGTATTTGGCTGAGGATATAACTAAGCAAAGTGTTGAAGGAGTGGCCTGGTTCCTCTTGTCTGCTTTTAGTGAAATGGGAGGAGACGTGAGGTAAGGATGGCATTGTTAATCAGAAGGGAAGTGAAACTTACAGGTATAGAATATTCTCAGCCCGTCCATACCATAAAGAATGAGAAGTCCTGTTTGAGAGAGAACTTTCGGGGTGTAGCCAAACGACTATCTGATAAGGAGATTAGTCAGCCTTCTAAACAGAAGCCAAAAGCTATGGCTCAAGACAATGGAAGAATGACCCCGTTCTTCTGAAGGTGATCCAGAGCTCACCAGAACAACTTCAAGGGAGGGGCTACCTATGCCTGCATTACCTCGGTGCACCTAGCCCTGCATAGGTATCCCCTCACATTTCAGGCACTGTTTCTCACACTCCAGTGCCAGGTTCTGGGGCCACCCAGGCACAGGTGTGGCTCTCATAGCTCCAGTGAGGCAGGGGCCATGGCAGCCATGCCTCTAGAGGGCACAGGCAGCAGATTTGGGCATCCCACACTCTGTCCACAGGTGTACATGGTGCAGGAGCCCTGGGGCCATGGGTACCTCCACCTAGGTTTGGAAGGATGGGGCTACTCAGAGCCACAGGCATGGCACTCAGGCAGAAAACATCTCCCAAACCCCAGAATGGTAGAGCCAGCCAGGGGAGCCACAGGCACAGGACAACAATCTGTGAGCGATATGGCTGGTCTGTCCCAGCAAGGCCGTGGGGAGAGGGCCTCCCAAAGCTTCTTGGCCTGGAGGGTCGAGCATAGAGCCAAAGATGATTCTGGAACCTTATCTTCAATGACCTTGAACCTTGGACTTACTAGGAATCTCTCACTCGTTTCGTCTTTTCTAGTTCTACTTCTTGGAATGGGAATGTCTGTCCTGTGCCGTCCCACCATTGTATTTTGGAAGCACATAATTTGATTCCATAGCCTCATAGCTGGAGGGAATGCTGCATCAAGATGAATCATAACTGAAGTCTCACCCATCTCTGATTTAGATGATATTTAGATGAGACTTTAAACCTTAGACTTTAAGGTTGATGCTGGAAGGCTATTTTGGGGCTATTGAATGTATTTTGCATGTGAGAAGAACATGAATTTGGGGGGCCAGGGGTAGAATGCAATGAACTGTTTATGTTCTTACCCAATAGTTATATGTTGAAATCCTAATTCCTAAGGCATTAGGAGGTGGGGCCTATGGGGGGTGAGTGGGTCATGAGCGTGAAGTCCTTATAAAAGAGGCAGAGATTCCTCATCCTTTCTGCCATGCAAAAGAGGCTGTCCAGGCAGCAGGCTCCCCCAGACACTAAACCTGCCAGTGCCTTGATCTTGGACTTCCAGTCTCCAGAACTGTGAGAAATCAATTCTATTGTTTATAAGTCACCCAATCTATGGTCCTTCTGTTACAGTGTCCAAACTGACTACCTGAGTTTTCAAGATTTTTTAAAATACATTTTTTAGAGTGTAGTTTTAGTTTCATATCAAAATTGAGCAGAAAGTACAGAGTTCTACTCATGCACTCCCAATATGTTATAACTTTTTATCTTTTTTCTCTTATTATTTTTTTAAATGTTGATACCTGACAAAATTATCATTTGAATAGATGGTAGTCATTCTGGGCTGGGATTCTTTGGGATTCTAGAAGGTAGAAATGATAATATTAGAGAAAGATGAGGTAAGGCAGGATTTGGTCTCAACTTTGGCCTCATATGAGAGTCACCAGTCTTGATACCTGGGTCCCAACATCAGAGATTAATTGATCTGGAATGCAGAATTAAAAGGTATCCAGGTGATTCTAAGTATGTCAAGATTTTAGACCAAAGAGACAGAGCTATGTTCAACCAAACTGGGAAAAATTAGACATAGTTAAAGGGGTTTCTTTCATCCAGTCTGAAGTTATCTCTCAGCTTAGAGCCCAATGAGGTCAGTGTGTGTAAAAGCAGAAGGTAAGGTATGAGCCAGTCCCCTACCCTTGGGGCCATGGTCATCGGATCATGTCATTCCTGGTGCCCTGGCCCACAGCGTACCAAACAGAAACTGTTCTTTCAGCTCAAATAGCTGGTCCACTTTTACTTTCAATCTTCAAAGCTAACTTCTTTGAATAGAGTTTTGATTTTCCATTTCATTCTGAAAACTTTCTACCTGAATGAAGGGATGGCTTAGGTTTTAACAATTCTCTTTGGAGCCTTGCAGTTGAGAATCAACTATTTATTGCCTGACTATCTCACTGACATCTGCCTCCTTACAGTTTTCCATTTATAAATGGAGGCAGCTGCTAAAGAAAATGGAAAGAGGACAGTCCAAACGCCCCCTAAATCTCCATGTGTGTCTCAAGTCCTCTGGATTTCTAAAGCCTTTTATGAATAATCTCCAGAGGTTCCATTTAAAATGGACTCTTGTTTTACTGTTCTGAGAATTTTTATATATCCCCCCTGCCTTTTTCAAATCCAGATCTACCTGGTTTGGTTATACCCATTTAGCTATTGGCAGCATAGGAGTCACTGATCTGAGCCCCAACATTTTTTAGTTTCTCTGAAGCGGGGGCATGAGAGACTATTGGGATGTAAGTAGTAAGATTATGATTAAGTGGGATGTGGGCAGGACTTTCTTCTTGATGCTTTGTCAGCAATAATAGTCCACACTTCATAGTAGAGTCAGCCAGCAAAAGCATGTGAGACCATGGGCTTGGGTCTTCCCATTTTGTAATGGAAATGCATTACATACCCGGACATGTGCAGGTACAAGTTCAGATTGCTGTTTCTGACATCCTCCAAGTCAGGGACAGGCACTGACGAAGAAGGACAAGATCAAACATGCCACATGCCCTCACAGCAGTTGTCTTCACTGACCCTTCTGTTGCCTCCAAGGACTCAGGGCACAGAGCCACTTCTGCGTCACCTGCAGGCATCCTCCCCTCCCCATCCAGATCACTGCATGCAAGCCAGGTCTAGGCCTTCAACTCAGAAGCCCAGGATCTTCCTGGTCTCAAGAAGCTAACCCTATCTGTCCCTGTACCTTTCCAACTCCCAGTTCCAGCCTCTCTCCTCTTTCCTTCATTGAGTCTCCACGTCCCTAATAAAAGAAGACTGGGAAGGAGGAGTTAATTGCTTGTGGAGGCCTGAAAAATTCTATTTCCTGGTTTGAGGCCAAAGCTGCAAAAGAACTTCCAAGGCAAGGAAGTCCATCCTCTGGTAGAATAGGAAAGTCTGTCTACATACTTGGGATAGGGAAGGAAAAAAGGTGCTTCTCATTCACCTAAGGAGAACAAATAATATATCACATTATCCTGCCTCAAAACTAAACTTTTCCCCAGGCCACCAGCCTATCTTGCCCAATACAATCTAACGAGACCATCTAGAAGCAGCAACCTTTTGCACTCTTTTTAAAAAAACTTTTTAATGTTTATTCATTTTTGAGAGAGAGACAGAGAAACAGAGAGTAAGTGGGGGGGGGGGGGCGGAGAGAGAGAGGGAGACATTGAATCTGTAGCAGGCTCCAGGCTCTGAGCTGTCAGCATAGAGCCCGAGGCGGGGCTCGAACTCACAAACCATGAGACCATGACCTAAGCCAAAGTCAGACGCCTAACCAACTGAGCCACCCAGGCGCCCCACCGTTTGCACTCTTAAAGCCCTTGTATTTTGGATTATCTAATCAATTACTTTTGCATTATCTAGTCACACATATGTGAGTCTCATTTTCCTCGTTGGGAATCAAAGCCCCTTAAGTGCCAAGAGCAGGGTGCTTGCTTCATTCTGCGACAACAATGATGATATCTCCTTACACCAGGCATCACGAAAGAAGGACCAGGCCTTTACAGCATTTCCAGAGCTGGTTGTACTTCTCTGGAATTATTGCACCACCCAAAGGTAGGATATACCCTCTATTTACATCCCACCTATTCCTCCCTCCTGCAAAACAATGAGATGGAATTTCCTTTTGCTCTCATGAACAAAAATTTGGACCCAATGTAATCTAACTTGAGAAAAAAAAAAGGGGGGACAACTCTCATACCATTCATATCTGGAAAACCACATGGAAACAAATACACTTTCTTATAGCTTATCAGATGAGTTGGACAAGTGGCCCAGGCTTAAGATGACCTGAGAACATGACATGTGGAAACCTGTCTGTAAATTTGCTAAACCAAACTGCCTCTTTTTAGCCAGGAATCCTCTCCTTGTTAGGATTCCATAAATAGCACATCTTCCTCTCTATTTTTCTACCTCATCTATGAATAGAATCAAATTTTGTGTGTGCTGTGGAGTGGAAGATTATGAAACTTCCTGTCTTCCTTCAAATATTGTATTGTGGGTGAAGTTACGGTTTCAGTTGATGCTCGTTCAATAAAGTTCTATCCCAATCACTGCTTTAAGATCTGGGGCCTCTGCTATTCCCCCAAAGCTTCTATTACAATACAGCAATTGCTACAATGGTGAAACTGTTGTGAAAAGAACATTTTCAAGCTAGCATTTCAATCGCTAAGCAAGTTCTAGAAGAAAATTCACCTGGCATAGCCAAGATTAGGCTCAGATCTTCAATTACTCCCCAACCACCTACTTCAATGTTCTGCACAAAATAACAAGGGATTGCATCACTTTTACTAAATTTAGTATTGAGATGTAACTATTGCACCTGTAACCAACCAGGTATTTTTTTAGTTAGGGTAGTAGACAAGTCGTAATGCACAGAGTTGAACTACTTCTATAAATGAAGTAATTTGCTCTTGAACACACTAAACTTTACTGCACTCACACATATCCCATATTATTGTACCTACACCCACAGCAAATCCAGTGCCGTCATGTGATTTATCAGTCAATTTAGAAAAGTTACAATGCGGGGCTCAGTTGGTGAAGCATCTGACTCTTGATTTTGCCTCAGGTCATGATTTCACAGGTTCTTGAGATCAAGTCCTGCATAGGTCTCTTCACTGACATAACAGAGCCTGCTTGGGATTCTCTCTCTTCCTCTCTCTCTGTCCCTTCCACTGCTGGTGCACATGCATTCTCTCTCTCTCTCTCTCTCTCTCTCAAAATAAATAAACTTAAAAAAAAATAAAAGTTACAACGCTTTAAGTCTGTCAGCAGAAGAGTTCTTCATCCCGTCTCCTTGACTGGCTGGAGCAGGAAGGGATAGAAGACACAAGTTAGGTGAGGGTCTCGAAAATACTAATATTGATGCATGCTTTCTCTGGATTCCATGTAGACTGATCCCTTTCACCAGCAAAGGAGACTCCCAACCTGGCCGCCCACCCCACTGCTACTGGCCCCCTCAGTCCCCAAACTCTGTTCTCTGGTGACACTCTATAGTCACCCTAGTTACCGATTTTTCGCTCCCTCATCTGGATTTCTTCCATGGCAACGTGCGGGCTGCGGGAATGGAGGACAATCCATGCTGTTTCTTGCCCCATCACACCACGGTGTCAGTCTCCTCCAGTGCTCACCCTGTCACAGCAGACACAAGCCTGAGGGCTACAGCCTGATAGACTCCAGCAGAGAAAGGACAGTCTCCCACCCCTCCAAAGCTCCTTCTTGGAGAGACCTGTCAAAGAAGTGCTGCAAGCTCTTTTTAATCTCAACTGGGATGGGACGAAAGAAAGAAAGAAAGAAAGAAAGAAAGAAAGAAAGAAAGAAAGAAAGAAAGAAAGAAATAAAGATATCTCTTGGTCTCTTCATGCTAGTCTAATGTCACATTAGGAGCGATGTCCTTTGGGCCTTATCTACTTAGGGTCTGGCGTTTCTGTTCTTGACAGTGTGTGTCTGCTGGGGCTACGACTTCCTCTGGGGAAAGGGCTGACGGGTACGATGAGAAAAGAGTTAGCAGGTCATACAGGAAAGGCTTATGGATGTTTTCCACTAAAACCTCCGATACAGGCAGCCTCCTACTTAACATTCATCAAATCTTTTCCTGTGTTGACTTTGTTTTCATACTACGATACTTGAGGTTTACAATAGCCTATGGGAGGTGGTGGGCTCTGTAGAAAAAGCAGTGTTAGGAGTCAGGCAGACCAAGTTGTCTTTAACTAGCTTCGTGAATATAATAATCAATTAAGTCTTCCTCACTGCTGGTTTGTTCGTTGTTACCTTGGATAATAACAAAATCTACCTCTTGAGGTTATAAAACTTCAGGGAAGTTATCGTAAGCACTGAGTATGTACACTCTGTAGAAACTTAATAAGCTTTTTAAAATTTTAAGCGTTCATTTAAAATATGAAATTAGGCAATAATCTTAATTTTCAATTCAACCTGCCGTTCTAAAACTTCTGCTCTACATTGTCAGTTCTAATACATAGGTTGATTAAGCACTAAATTGTCATTGCCCAGGTATTGGCAAAGATGCAGGGAAACTGTCAGTCTCATATGTAGCTCATTGAAAAGCAGTCTGCCAGAAAGAAATAAAATCTCTAAATCATGTGCATTTTAACCGAACAGATATACTTCTAAAATTATTGCAAATAATTGTGCAAAAATGCACATATAAATACTTTTATCATAGCATTTACACAGCTAAATATTAGGACAAATGGGGGATTAGTTAAATAACTGTGAATTTACCCAGAGCATATGTATAGAAGAATGATGTAGTTCTATTTACTGACTTAAAAAAGATGACCACCACACGGTGTGTGTCTGTGCATGCACACATAAAAACACACATACATACCTACATATGCATATGCAGGTACACAAACATTCACCACATATGTGATTCCATTCTACAAATATTTAAATAAATATGGAAGCATCTGGAAGGTTGAATCCTATCATCAGTGGTAGAAATAAGGTAGGATTATGGATGACTTAAAAAATATTTTTCTCTACCATTGAGCTTTTTATAGTGAGGATGTATCTTGTTTTAAATTTCTGAGGAGCAGAGATTCATGTGCAAATACTTCATGGAAGGAGAGTTCTCAGAAAGAACTTGGAAGGAAAAAGGAAGCAGGATAGGAAAGAGGAAGAAACCAAGCCAGAATGTCTAGCTTCAGCCTCATCCCATGGGGAGCTTTGGAGCATCTCCCTCATCCATCATCCAGATTACCCACCATCCTCTTCCTCTGACAGCACTTATTTCTGGTGGTGCAGACGTCTTGCCTAGTGCTCTGACCTATTCCCAAGGAGCCAGATCCCATGGTTTGCATGCCCTTATCAGGACAGTTATTTTCTTTCCTCACAAGCTACAGTGAGAGTACCTGATGCCCCAGTGGGTCATCTGGCTGCCAAACATATTTCTTCCTTCCCCTCATTATGTAGCAGCAGCCCCACTTCCCCAAAATGATCATGGTCAGTAGCCTGGCCTTTTATGGTGACTACTTGTTTTGACTACTTGTCTCCTGGCATAAAAATCCTAAGTGACCAATCGCAGCCATGGTGTTAAGTTTAGTAGGACTCTTGTGCCCCCGGTGGAAATAGACCTACGGAGCCTACAGTCGCTAGAGCAGAAGCAGATTGCCCTAGTGGGACATTGAGAATGACAGGGAATGAGATCATTCCTCTTTGTACCACACAGTATGGCTCCCTGTTTACAACTTCTCGAAATCTTTCAGTATCCATTGTTTTAAGATATATACCAGAACAGGGGCGCCTGGGTGGCGCAGTCGGTTAAGCGTCCGACTTCAGCCAGGTCACGATCTCGCGGTCCGTGAGTTCGAGCCCCGCGTCGGGCTCTGGGCTGATGGCTCGGAGCCTGGAGCCTGTTTCCAATTCTGTGTCTCCCTCTCTCTCTGCCCCTCCCCCATTCATGCTCTGTCTCTCTCTCTCTGTCCCAAAAATAAATAAAAAACCTTGAAAAAAAAAAAAAAGATATATACCAGAACAATGGTGTTATCTCCAGGCTGGCAGCTCAGCTGCTGCTTCAAGGGTCTGTTCTGTCTTCTTCATCAGGTTAGCAGCAACTAGGTCACGAAATAGGGGGAAGGACCCGTGATCCCCTGGTTATGTATCCACACCTACTTTCCCATATAGTTGGTCCCTCAGTCCAAGGCTGGTCCCTTAGTCTGAAGCAGTATCAGTCATTCCTCAAGCTTCCCAGATTATTGGGGTGGGGATACCCACCTGAGCCAGCCTGTGAGCCATCAGCAACTAGCACTCATAGCAGCTGGAAGATAGGTACGATGACCCATAAAATAGATCTGGGCAAGAAACCAAGAAGTGCATCACTTCTATA
The DNA here is from genome assembly GCF_018350215.1 of Panthera leo. Taxonomy (NCBI): domain Eukaryota; kingdom Metazoa; phylum Chordata; class Mammalia; order Carnivora; family Felidae; genus Panthera; species Panthera leo. The sequence goes on along the minus strand of NC_056695.1, from coordinate 62,575,390 downwards.
ATTAGAAAAAATACCATTAGAGCTAAAAGAAAGATTTTATATTCAGCTACATGTTAAAAATACTATACTTTTAAAGTGTTTCAAAATGCAATAATGTTTATTGTCCCCATTTCTTAACTCAATCATTTCTTAGTAATTTATAGCTTCTAAATTGAATTGTTAATTCAATCATTTATTTTATAATTTATATCTTGATGGACTTACAGATACTTATTTTACGCTTTGGGTTATAATCCAAACAAATTATTTAATTATCTTTTTTTTTCCCCTCAAATTGTTCTAGCTTAGGCCATTAGGAACTTTTCAGTTGGTTCTTGTGCCTCTTTTGGAACACCACCATAGATTTGGGTGCTTTAGGTTTTTTGAGTTAGCATATGCATTTTTTTCGACATATAATTCACATAACAAAATGTACAATTTTAAAATGTACACTTGAGTAGTTTTTAGTATATTCACTATATTGTCCAACCATCTCCTCTAATTCCAGAACATTCCATTACCCCCACAATAAATCCCATATCTATTGACAAGGCAATATTCTCCCCTTTCCCCAGCCCCTGAAACCAGTAATCTATGGATTTGTCTATTCTGGACATTTAATATAAATAGAAGCAAACACAAAGTGGCCTTCTGTGTCTAACTTCTTTTACTTAGCATTTTTTCTAGGTTCATCCATATTGTAGTATGTATCAGAACTTTGGTCCTTTTTTATTGCTCAATAGTATTCTGTTGTATGGATGTATCATATTTTGTTTATCTACTCAGCCTCTGGTGGACATTTATGTTATCTTTACTTATGAGCTAGTATGAAAAACATTGCTATGAACATTTTTTTGTGCAGGTTTTTGTTTGTGCATGTGTTTTAAATTCTCTTGGGTATATACCTAGGAGTGGAATTTCTGGGTCACCCAGTAATTCAATGTTTAATTTTTGAGGAACCACAATACAACTATAAATCCATTAAATAATCATCATTCAGCACTATTTGTCCACTTTCATGTATCATTTATAACCCTCTTGTCAAAGTAATTTGAGATGGTTTAGAGTAAAGAAATGTGCAACATGATATTATTTTAAAAAATTAATGTAGTAAAAAGCACAGGATATGTAATATATGCATAAGTGGTTCTTAATCTTTTGGGACTATGGGTCCCTTTGAGAGGCAAATGGAAGCCATGGAGGTAGCTGAAGAGAATCTGATATTTAAGACAGGGAAGCCCTTTTATCTTGAACACGAGAGAAGATGGATTCAGCAAATGAGTGTTACATTTGATTTGGAAGTTTCCAGGAACCAGAGCTCCTCCTCCTATCGAAAGGAGATCCTAGTCTCCCTAGCTCCTTATTGCACAACTGTCACCCAACTACAGCTTTACGCTACAACTTAGTAGAGCAGAAAACAGACATATAACTGCATAATTTAAAACTGATCTGGGGCACCTGGGTGGCCCAGTCAGTTGAGCATCTGACCTCGGCTCAGGTCATGATCTCACGGCTCATGATCTCACGGGTTTGAACCCTGCGTTGCGCTCCGTGCTGGCAGCACAGAGCCTGAGCCTGCTTTGGATTCTGTGTCTCCCTCTCTCTCTGCCCCTCTCTGCTCACACACACACACTTTCTCTCAAAAATAAACATTAAAAAAAAGTTAAAACTGATCCTAGGAATCTTACTCTTTTTTTTTTCTTCAATATATGAAGTTTATTATCAAATTGATTTCCATACAACACCCAGTGCTCATCCCAATAGGTACCCTCCTCAGTACCCATCACCCACCCTCCCCTCCCTCCCACTCCCCATCAACCCTCAGTTTGTTCTCACTCTTAAAAGTTCATGGGCACAAACCAGTCTTAGAAACCTAAGATCAACTGGTACAATTCCCTGCCTAGTGTCGGCCTGCCTCCATATTGCAACAACTAGCTTACTGATAATATTCCCTGAAACATCCCAGTTTAGTCTACCTGCTCACCAGCCCCAGACAGGAGGAGGTTCTTCCTTTCCATGGTACCTGACTTAAGTCATTCGCTGTTACTGAATTAACTGCTTCCCAGGAGAACTGATAGTTCCTTCCTAGTGTACTCGGGTACAATGATCCAGACAAGACAATCACAACTGTCAACAATTTCTTTTCCCATCAGGCTTACTTAGTGTTAAATTCCATTGCATTGAAACACTGACATCCAGTGGTTTGCTGAACCTGGTTTGCACCAGTGAATAAAAGCCAATTACGCACATCAATTTCCAACTCTACATTCAGTGACAGGATGTTGTTAGTTTGAAATAGACCATGGTAGAAGTAGTTACACAATGTGAATTGGCATTTCCCCAAAGAGCCAATTGATACATCTTTACCAGCATACCACTGCTGACACCCCAGTCCTTACACACCAAATCTTACTCAATTATTCCTTTTACACAATGCTCCATCTAGCTTTGTACCTAAGTATTTGACATACACACACCTCACAACTGTCTCCATTACACAGATAAGAAAAGTTATATTTAGAAACATTAAATGTCCAAAGTTCACAGAAAGTAGCATGTCTGAAGCTCAAACTCAGGTCTTCTTGACCCCCAAATCTACACATGTGTGTGCATGATTTATACAATAATGTTCTTAAAACCATTTACTATTTTGATATGAAAAACATTACACGTGTCTATATAAACTTATGCATCTGTGTCTTACACCTAGGCTGAAACACAATAAAAAAATAAGTTAGAAGAGAATATTTCTTTGGTAGTTGCTAAAACAAGGCAACTCTACTTACCTTGCAAATTAATTTGGGAAAAAAATGTACCATAAATCCTTTTTTTGCGTGCTACCCCTCACCACCTGAGGGATTTGAAGGCTAATCCTAAATTATCTCATTTCATATGAATTTCTTCTTATCCCCTCCTCCCATTTATATCTCCCCTTTATACCACTGTTCTAGTCTCTTTTATTCAAGGATCATTTTCAGTGTTGGTTAGTGTCTCTTTCACTACACCGTGAGCACCCAGATATCGTCTTACTACCTTTCAGTTCCTAGAATAGCACTGTACACAGAGTCACTTCTCAATAGATAGTTGTTGAAATGAAATGAATCATCTCAAGATGACCCAAAAGAGCTGATCCTTGTTTTTATTTATTTTATGACCATCCCTTTCACCTTGCCACAAGAACCACTCACTGCTTCCATATTCAACACTCACCTTTTTTCTAAAGTCATAATTCTCTGTAAGTTTTGGCATCAAATCACATATAGGGAAGAAGTACTATTGAAGACACTGGGCACCTTGTCTGCTTGCTCTAAAATGGGTCCAACCCAAGAATTTCTTTACTATTTCCATGAAGAGAGTTACACAGTTTATACTCTCTCTGAACAATGACACAGCGTTGTCCAACACTCAGTAGAATCTGCATTATGGAAATATTTTACCTCATCTGTCTAAAATTATATATTGCTAACATGTGAGTCTATAAATCAGACAGTCTGAAAGAAGCATTCTAACTCTTAATGTATCTTTCAGTATATTCTAAGTCTAAGCAGTTGAGTCAAAGAAACTGTATTTGCCAGTAACCTTAGCCATCCATGTTTTTGTCTCTAAAGGTCCCCAAAGCATCAATCATTATATTCTACCGCTGAGCCTCTTCATCTCCAAATCTATTGTATATTGCCATATTTTGTTTTCAGGCCCCCTAGGGTTGGAAGGTATAAGGTTCTCTACAAAAGTACTCAGTATATCATTAATCTGAATGTCTTGATACTTGTCATAAAGAACAAAATTGTTTTCTTTTCAATTTCAGCCTGTTAATCTTACCTAGAAGCCTTTGTACCAACCCACCTCATTTTTTCTCCCATCTCAAACTTCATAGGGACTTATGCTGTTGTTAGAACTTTATACTTTGTAGCCTTTACTCATAAATCATCTACTTAGGCCCATAATCATTTAATTTTCCTCTTCAGTTAACTCTCTCTAGGTAGTATAAATCAGATTATTACATTATGTATTTGCATAATTTTCCCAAAGCACATCAAAGAATTTCATGATCCCATGAACCATTCTCACAGCTCTAGATAGAAGATATGAGGGAAAATAGGTATGTTTAGCCATGGAGGAAACTGAGATGTGGAACATTTCAGTAGATTTGAACCTGGTGTTAAATATGATCCTATTTACTCCAGAATGACTAAATTTTATAATATCAGGCTACTAGACATGTTTCTATGGACAGCCAGATATGCTTTTGTCCATTCTGTTACTCTTGAGACTACAGACTTCCCACATTATTTCACAGAGCAGCCCCACAACACCGTTCGCTCTGGTTTCCTTAGAAGCAACTTGCCACAAGCCTCTGGTGAGCTATTCCATGATGCTTATTTGCTAGTATTGATCCTGGCCTTCTGGCCTTTTTACTGCACATCCGATTCTAGATCAGGGTGAATAATACTCCACATCTAGAGACATGCAATCGAGAGAAATGGTTAAGAGCACTGGCTTTGCTCACGAATTTGAAACTCAATTCCAATACTTGAAGATGTTCTTTCAAGCTCCTATCTTGCTGTTTCCTCACCTGCAAAATGGAAGTTAGTAATGGTCCTCACAAGAGTTCTGTGAAGCTGGAATGACAGAATGCATATCGAGTCCCTGGCACTGGGTCTAGCCCAGTACTTGCTGAGGAACATTGGCTATAATTATGATGATTATTATTTTTTATCACCAGCACTGCCTTAGCTAAACTGCTAATCTGCCAACAGTTACTGCACCAGGCAAACCTACTGGTTCCCTGGGTCTATGTAACCAGTTTTGTGTATTTTTCTTCCCCCTTCCCTTCTTCCTATCCATAACTCACTTCCTCCCTTAATTAGCTCCAGAGGAAAAGACTTCAGCATCCAGATTTCCTCACCTCTAACCTAAAAACCTAGTTCTCCAGAACAAGGGCTAGGTATCTAACAGAGTAATCCAGGGATTTAAAAAAGAAAGAATCCTTTTTGAGAAGGAAAACATGGCTTTGGATGAAATCCGGCTATCATAGCCTATGAACTTCCCTTAGGGTTTCTTTAAAAGAAACTATTTTTGCCCTGCTGTTCAAAGAGACACCTGGGATCGTTTCAGCAAATTAGCAATGATGACTTTCTACTTTTTTTTTTTTTTTTATCTCTTTGCCCCTCACTAAAATCTTGTCCTTGGGGACCAATGACAAGACATCATAAAAAATACCTTACGGTATAGACAACTTAATTCTAAGTGCTTATTCAGTGTAGTCCTGTAATTTTTGTGAAATAGGTGGAACCACATCAAGCTCTCACATTTAGTAATCGAGTTACTCAAATTAAATTCACCATTATAACCTGATGTAAAGTATGAAGTTATCACTCAAAGAGACAAAAAACTAAAACAAACAAGCAAACAAAGACTTACAGTTTAACTCTAAGTGGGTTAGCAGCTTAATCAGGGCAGTTGAGACAGGGAAAGCAAAGGGACCCCAGCAGAGAGAAAGCTGTTTTTTTCCCTCTGCTCCCTTTCCTGCTTCTACTCTAGCTAGGACCCGCATCCTCGCCCTACACACGCCTTAATGTATGTCTTCCTTGTAAGGGACAAGGAGTTAATGATTTCTCTGGAGTCTTCCAGCACAGTAGATAACATCTCAGGAATGACTAGGCAAGGCCATCATGTGCATATTCCTGATCACTGGTGCTCGCTAAACATCTTGGTGCCAAAACTCTCTGGCTCCAGGGAACGAATGACTTATGATGGACACCTGCGCCTCGTCCTTGTTCTCACCCATTCCTGGATGCCTGAAAGGTGACGTACAGCACAACTGTCAATAAAAACCCCATATCCCAAGCAAAGATGAGACTCGTGCTCCTTTCCTTTCTGAGTCTCCTAGACACTCTGTCTGTATCTGACCTCTCTCTATATGCCTTCAGTAAACTCTGCTTCCACTTCCTGGTGGCTTGCATTTGATTTCCATCCTACATGAAGACAAGGACCCTCTTGGCTGCTCCTGTGGGTCCCCTCTGAGTCCTCAGATGCAGCCTGTCTGAATCACAGTAGTCATAAAAATGAAATAACAATATGCATTAGCAACTATCATCCAAGACACAGCGCAAGATGCTCCACGTGCATTTTCTTATTTCATCCCTGTCTGAAATGCTCCTGCAGGCATGATTCAGAAAACAATGTTATTCTCAGTCTCCATTGAGTGGCACTCAAGGCACCTTTCAGAGATCAATAATCCCTGTCCAGAGACTGTTCTCACTCTCAGAGGCCAAAGTTAACTAGTTAAATGTCAAATTAAAGGGGGCATGAGAGGAGCCCCTGGGTGGCTCAGTCTGTTTAGCATCTGACTCTTGGTTTCAGCTCACGTCATGATCTTGTGGTTTTGTGAGTCCATGCCCTTTGTCGGGCTCTATGCTGACAGCATGGATCCTGCTTGGGATCCTCTCTCTCCCTCTCTCGGCCCCCCCACCCCCGCCATTCTCACTGTCTCTGTCTCTCCCTCAAAATAAATAAATAAACTTTAAAAAAGGGGGGGGGGAGGAACAGGAGAATCAAATATTGTCTAATTTCTTGTATCTTTAGCCAATAGAAGATCAAAACTTCCCTTAATGACTCAGGTTTTAACTCCAAAATCCATCATGAAGAGAAAATACTGGCTTCTCTTAAGTCTTCTAGCTCAAAATCTTCACTAAAATTCCAATTGACTATAATTTAAATGTTGGTTTCCACCTCCTGTTTCTAGTTAAACATCAATACAATCAATATAAAGATGAAAATATCTGGATGCTGAGTCAGGGGTTAATTTAAAAGTAAAAACCCATGAGAAGAATGACCATTTATTGGATAAAAGTGTGGGCTATAATAGCAGTTCACAACCGGGGGCAATGTTACTCCCTGGGGAATATCTGACAATGTCTGGAGACATGTTTGGTTGTCACAAGTCAAGAGCAGGGGGGACTGCTGGCATCTAGTGGGTAGAGAACAGTGATGCAGCTAAATATGCTCCTGTAGGATGCACAGGACAACCTCAAAGAATTCTCCAGCCGATGTTGTCATTCCTAGTCTAGAAAAATGTGAAGTTCCTTCTCAGTTATATTCCAATTCTCTAAAACTCCTCCAAAGAGATGGTTATACACCTCTCCTCTGTGTTCAACCAACTCTGTATTCTCACTCTTTTTTCCTGGTTAAGGCAACGATTACGGCAGATCAAATGAAAAATGGGGAGGTGGGTGAGAATCAGTCATGTTTCAACTTCATTCCTTCTGGGCCAATGTGAAGTGTCCAGCAGGGAAAATTAAGGGTTGGAATTAGGTAGATTTTGAAGAGATACGAGGAGAACACAGGACTGGCCCTAGAGAAAATGGTCAACTTTGTGTCCCTGTCCCTTCCATCTGATCCAATTCCTTTTATCCGGCTGCTTCCTCCTCCTGGCATCTCACACTGTCATTTTCCCTGCAGGGTGTTCCCCTTGCAGAGGCTACCTGATATAAATCTTTTTGATGCTCTTTCACTCAAAGAAACCAACCCACTATTGAATGATGCTTACCTAGAATGCATTTCATGAGAAAGGAAGGCAAGAACTAAGACGGGGCAGGTTTTTGCACCAAACCTGAAGCTAAGTGCTTACGTGCACTATCACAAAAAACTGAGGCAGGTCCTCTCAGTCTCATTCTGTGGTGACACATCTGCAGCACCATACAACTAAGTAACTGACCTAAGACTGTATGGTTAGCAAGTGGTGAATGTGAATTCAAACCCAGGTTTTTCTGTTCCCAAGGCCATGCCCTTTTTACCACGTAGCTCCCCAGGTCACATTTTACCTTCTCTCTATTAACTGGTGCATTCATCCATAAATCCCTGAAGGGTTCATTGTATTGGTAGTAATTACAGACATGTAACCATTTTGGCTTGACACATCTTCCAGTGGGCAGGTCCAACAATGCCCATTAATCAGGTCAAGTAGGCATGACATTCTACCACCTATGCAGAGTATCATACCTAGAAGGACTTTGAAATATAATTCAAGCAGACAGGTCTTCCTAAGACCAACTGCCAATCAATACCATTTATGATAATGTATTGTAATCATAAGCTAAAGCCTGACTTGCTTTAATAAATCCAGCTCATAAATGGGACATCAGCTCCCTACCCATCTTGTTTGACTCTGAATCAGGTCACTCCTCTCTCCTTCGACTTTATAAATACAATGAGTCATATCTCTATAAATTATTTCCTTATAGGGCATCAGGGATGAGAGTAGCTTTCTGTGCTCAAGTGGTAATACCCAGAAGGCACAGGGTCGTCTAAAAAGCTCCATCTTATCCCATGGGTTCTTAATTCATTAATGGATTTTAAGAGGTCCAGGTTTATAAAATTTCATATAAGTATGCATTTTTCTTCATATAATTGATGAAAACTTTCTTCAAATACTCAAAGATAACTATTGTTCCTGAATTTAGAAATCATATTCTCTCCTATCCTACAGAGCTTATCCCATAGTTTCTCCTGCTACTCCAGTGCCCCGAATTGCAGTATAAAGGATTTAATTCCTTAATACTAGCCTGGGATACTGGGTGCATGAGGACCGAGAGCATCCTTGTATCTACCCTCTCTATCACTACATGCCCAAAGTTCTGGAGATCCCATGATCTTTATCAAGAAGCCATCCATGAGTGCAGAAAGTGTACTGGCATATTAATAATAGATATTTTAAGTTGAAGGTGATAGAGTGAATGTGACCTCCTTTGACTTGTTTTTGGAATCTCTGTGGGAATTCAGTAGAAGTAAAATTCAAAACTTCCTGTGTACAGTAGCCACCATGCCTTCTGGTAGTTATTTCCCCACAAAATAGTCATTTTCCTATCCTTAAAATATAAGTATCTTAAAATTGAAATAAACTTTCAACATCTAACCCCCTATCGAGATCAGGAATTTGATCTTGCAATATCCTTTGCTGAAAGAGTCATCCCACCTATATATGGGTTCTCTCAATGATATGGTTCTGACTTGGCTTTTAAGGCAGCCTATTCCATTATTTTAAAGAGAGTCAGAAGTGTGCAGACCTTTATTCTGTTGAGTTACAATCTGAACCAACATAACATTTATTTGATTTCTTTTATTTAATCAAATATTGAGTATCTACTTTGTGGCCAGTACTATGCCAGGCCTGGGGGATACAATGCAATTGTGGCAGACACTATTCATAATCTCCTTGAGATTAACATCTAGCTGATGACTGCTCTAGAAGTGAGCCAGAGTGATACCCTCCCCTACAGGACAGTCCAACATTTGAGATGGTGATCAGGTTCTCTCCAGTTGTGTCTTTTTTCTAGGCTATATACCTTCATTTCAAGTGTCTTACAGATACCTTCATTATCCCAGTCAGCCTCTTCTATGTTTCTCAGTGGTCATCTGAACAATGGGTTGCCTAGAATGAAATGCAATACTCAAGTCTGGTGAGTCTCAGAGTCTGAGATTTTTGTGAAGACAAAAATCAAGTCTGATGATTTATTGCACAGAGCCTAAATTATGTATTTCATAAAACTTCTCTCAGATGATACTGATGCTTTAGAAAATTTCTGATCAGCAAAGAGAACAGTGGAACCCATGGAGAATGCCAAGGTGACTCTCCAAAGATTCAGCCAGCCAAAGCAGAGCTCATTATGCTTACCCACCAGTACTGCTGTTCTTGCATGACAGCAATGAGGCTCCACCAATGCAGTCATGCCACCACTTCTGAGCTAAGCTAGGTGTAGGCACCCATGTCAGCTCCAGACTCTAAATCCAGTCACACTCTCTGCCTAGCACTACTTTCTTCACTCCCTTCAATCCCTACTTTCTTTACTCCCCCAGTAAAATTCTTGAGCAAAAAATGTCAGTCTGTTTCCTAGGGAATCTGACCAAAGACAGAAAACCCATTGGGGTCCAGATTTAAGTAAGTCTAATTCAATGAAGTTTTAGAGCTGAAATGGTTCTTTAGAGCTGTCCCACCCTCCACAAGCGGCCCAGCTCTGAAATGGCCACATTGCCCAACTGTTGCTGTGGGTGAATGTGCCTTGGGTGTGGAATCTCTCTTCGGCTGTTAACAAGGTCCAACAGCTCAAAGGATTGAGTATCTAAGCCTTGTGGGTGACGGTCCACAGCATCCATTACAGCCCCAGAGTGACCATGTGGAGCAGTGTTCCATCTATCTGCATTGCATGCATAAACTGTGTGTGTGTGTGTGTGTGTGTGTGTGTGTGTGTGTTTAATCATGAGATTTCATGGCTAATTTGTTACTGGCAACAGAGCTTAGATACTACCCTGCCTAATAAACCTACCTCATAGCATTGCTAGAAGAATATCTGAAAATAAATGTGAATCACCTCATATGAGAGGAGCCTTATCCACCTCTTTCAATGTTTGCACTTCTCTGTTTTCTGCATGATAACAAGATTTTCAAGAACGGACTCTATTTATAGTGTTACCTCCCCATTCCTTCATGGTTCTCAATGTGTGTTCCCTAGGCCAGCATCATCAGCATTATCTGAGAACTTTCCAGAAATGTAAATTCTGAGACCCATCCTGGACCAACTAAATTAGAAACTCTGGGCATAATGCCCAGCAATCTGTGTTTTAACAACCTGCCTAGGTGATTCGCATTCATGTTAAACTTGGTAAGCACTGCTCTAACTCTAATTTCCTAGACAATATTCTTGCCATCCAAGACAAAGATGTGGGCTCATCTGACTGTTCCTCTTGCTTCTAGTCCCCCATACTCGTTTTTATATTCCTCTATTCTACCCATTTTCTTATTATATTCTATGATCTGTAGAAGTGTGTCTTTTCTCATCACTATGCCCTCATCTAGGGCAGGTGTCAGCTATGTTATTTTTGCATATCCAGTGCTTTGCATTGTTCTTAAACATAATGAATACTCAACAAATTCATTCCATTAATAAATATGCAGCACACACTGTTTGCCATGGACTTTTCTAGGTATCTCAAAAAACTCGTATTTAACAAGAAAAGATACAACCTCAAAAACAAATGCAATAAAGTGATCCAGATGCTATAGCAAAATATTAGTAATGATATCCCTTGTGTCTGGCACTCTCCTAAATCGTTTGCATGTGTTAATTCACTTAGTCTTCACAGTAATCCCATGAAGTATGATTCTAGGAAAAGAACAAATTCATCCTAAGGAAAATTTACTCTTTCATTTAGCTATAATTTTTAACAAGGTCTTGGTTATACAGGATAAGACCGTAGCCCAATCTGGGATACAAAGGATAAAGCAAAGGTAGCTAAAGTAAAAGATGATAAGTAGAAGGTTGTCTTCCTTGGAGGTTGGTGTTTTGATAACTGATTTTTTTCTTGTCTCCCATGCATGAACTGGGGAGACAGAATAAATGGATATATGATAATGTCTTAAAAATCAATAAAATCTTAGCCTAAAGAGTAACTCTCTCAGGGTAAAGTTTTAGACACTGGGAGTAGGGGTGGAGATATTGGGGTAAGGAGTCTTCAAATCATAGTGCCTATGATGATCAGCCTGCTTTACCTTTAAGGTTGTCTTCCTGTCATTTCTCAAAACTATGGAAAACATTTTCGTCATGTGATACTTCAAGCAGAAAATTAAGAAAGGTTGTTTTATAATCTGAAAGAGTTGTTGAAAAGTAGGATTTTAATACTACTCATCCACAGAAGAATTTCTTGGATTCCCTATCTTGAACTTATTTCTCGGCAGATTCATGACTGGTGTTTGAATTATTCACCACTATTTACATTGAGCAATTAATTCTCCCCAGTGTGATCTGACCATCTCTGAAAAGCTATATTATCAGGCAAGGAAAGAAAAATCCATAATATTGGGCAGCTGAAATGATTTTGTAATTAACATGACATGGTTTTCTATAATGTCACATTAACTCTGAACATGAGAGAAGACGGGGAGTAAATCGAGCTCAAGGTGTTAAGTAGCCCCCTTTCTAGCACATGTAAAGGAAACCATGCCATGTCCATCATGTTCCACACATCCCAATGCCTACTGTCATCAGAAAAACAAGGCTAGGAATCTGAATGATAGAAATCCCAGGAAACAAAACAGGCAGGGTGGCATAGACTGTATAGACTGTAGTAATGGCCCGTTCTTCACCTCCCCCTCTATCCACAGGTGATTTAGTAGTTGTACCCATGAAAGAAACATAATACATTTCCTTGCCCTCTGATTTTGGGTTTGGCCACATGGCTTGCTCTGGTCAACAGAATGAAGCAGTGGTGACAGTCATGTTCAGTTTTGAGCCTAGGCAATCAGAGGCCTTGTTTGGTTGTGCCTGCTCTCTTGACCTCTGCCGTCTCCACGAGAAAAGTTTGCTCCACCTGTAGGTCCCTGGAGGAGGATGAAAGACTCATGGATCAGAGCCACAGCAGCAGCTGTCCTAAGCAGGCTCCTTCTAGGTTGAGCCGAATGCCTAGCCTCTGTGGTCACAGCATGAGAAATAAATGTTTACTGTGGAAAGCCAGGGACGTTTTATGCTACTATGCAGCAATACTGTGGCCACGGTTGACTGATACCAGGGGGCATCTGTTCTTTGTTTCAACATGACTTCAAATGCAAACTTGAAAGTTAGCAAATAATGATAACTGAGTTTCACCTTGAAGTGTACTAAAAATAGGAAACCAGAAACAAAGACTAAGGAAAATAAATGGCTCCTTGAACTGGCTTTCATTTTAAAGATGATAACAGAGAAGAATCCAGTTCTTTCAGTGAAACTCAGGGACTGCCGTTTGACACTTTTAATTAAAAAGACATTAAAAAATTAACACAGAACTCTTCCCACTTTGCTCCAGGGCAGCTCATGAAAGATTGCCTCTTCGCTATCAGAATGCATAATATCTATGTCCAGACCCATCTGCTTCCCCTTCTACAGGAAAGATTGTGAATGTCAGTGCCTCCAGTGAGAAACTGTCCTGTCGAGGCTTAATTTCCTCGCCACTGATAACATAAAAGCAATCTGGCAGAATAAATTAGTGGATGATTCCAAAGCACACATTTTTGATCTGCTGCCATATTCCTGACAGAAATCATAATAGTCAAACTATTTTTCACTACCAAGAATGGAAAGACCTATCTAAAAAGGCGCAATCCTGTTTTATCTTCTTAAAAAAACACCTTGCGAAAAACACCTTGTTATGCTGGGAGACATAACTTCTTGGACAGTGCTTCTAAAACACTAATCTACATACAAATCACAGAGAGAGCATGTTTAAAGTGGATTTGGATGCAGTAGGGAGGGAGTGAGCTCCAAGATGCTGAATTCTAAAAAGCTCCTGTATGCGGCTGATGCTGCTGGTCCAGATACCTCGAGGGGATCATTCTTTATCTATGAGCAATCTCTGTAAGTTGAAGTTATCCTGAACTTCAGGACTGATTTTCAGTACCAGGAGAGAATATGGTGCAGTGGAAAGAACAGAGTTCAGGGCCAATGTAGGTGGTTAAGTAGCAAGATTTAAATCTCGCCTATCTACTCAACTTGCTGCGTATTTTTAGACACTCTCAGCATGCACTTCTTTGCCAAAAAAATGAAAATAAGCACTGTGGGAAAGGAGTTAACCTAGAGAAAATCTTGTTAAATGGTCATCCGTCAATAAAGTGAGTTCCTCTCTTTTAACACAGTAAAATCTCAACCATAATCTCAGTTTTCCTAATAAACTGACCTATGTTGTATATTTGGAGGGGAGTTTATGCATGCATGTTCTGTTTGTTTATTTATCTTGTGACAAAATGCTTCAATCATGAGGAGACATGGAAACAACACGTTCTGAGATATCGAGATGGTTAAATGCTATTTATCTGATAAAATTTCATCAAAGGCACACTCTTCACTAAAACTGTGATAAGTGCTTTGAAGTATATAAAGACAAGATTTCACACCCTAAAGGAAGCTAAAATCTAGAAAGGATCAGAATTGCATTTTGTATGGATGGTGTTATCTTCTTCTTGAATCTGTTTAAGACTTCCCTGTATTCTGGGACTGAATACATTTCATTAGTATTGTCCTTGTGCTTTTAAGATATATTGGGTTTTGTAAAAAAAAAAAAAAAATCCCTTTTCAAGAAAGGACTTTTAGAAGCTGTCTTCATGCCTTTCCAGCCGGTTTCTTCTGAAGTTAAGCAATATTAAACATTAAGTCACTGAAATGATTAGGACAAAACAAAGACACCTGACATCACTACACAATTCTTAATGTATATTTTTAGATGGGAGGAAATTGTTGAAGTGATGGATTCTTAGAAATAACTTCTTAGTTGCTGATTAATCCTTTAATATCACTAACCCTCATAACCCTCATTAAGAACATCTACTTTACATAATTTAGGAGGAACATAATAGTTGCTCAATAAATGACAACAATTACTTATTCCTTGATCCCTTTTTCTTAGGCTTTTCATATAAGATACCAGGTATCTCAAGGCAATACAAGCTAGACAAATTGGTCCACGGGGTTTTACCTTGTAATATCCCATGTAAAACACAAAGATGAATGTGTAGCTTCACGTTATACGGCCGTTTGTATTAAATTCAATCATTACTCTAGTTTGTCAGCACACTTTCTTTGTGGACCCCTATTACTTCCTCCCAGAGCTCTTATACAAAGCATCTTATAATCTTCTCCCCTGGAACTGGAAAGCCCCCACCTACATTCTGTCCCCAGCCCTAACTAACAGAGTATATCACCTGTGCCGGCAGCTGCTAGAACGGGTGATAAGCCCAACAGGGCCCTTCACTAATAACAAAGCCTGAAGCTATGGAAAATCACATAGTTGGAAAGCTTCTCAGGAAATGAATTGTAGAGCTGTGAAACTGAGAGCCAGGGGTGGGATTTGTTTGTTTGTTTGTTTCCAACTATGAATGCCAATCCTAGGCTTCACTAAGTTGGCAGAGTTTGTAATTCAATTGTAAACACTCCTATTATATATCTATGGAGTTGTAACTGGGTTATAGCAAAGGACAACCAACTCATGCACCACCTTCTAATATTAGAAGTCAAAGAGAATGTAGGAAGTAGAGAATTTTTATGTTTTTGCAAGACTTGCTTTCCTTAGTTTGAGATTCCTAGTGTACTCAATTGCCTCCATTTATTAAGCACCTACTGTGTTCTAGGTACATAGTTTATCCTATTTGACTATAATAACTTTATGAAGCATCTAAAGTTTTATCATGCCAATTTGCAGATGAGAAAACTGAGATTCAGAGGAGTTAAGTATGATTTTGCCTGGATCAGAAAACTGTGAATTGGTAGAGCTGGGATTTACAGTCTCTGTGACTTTAGTACAGCTCCAGCACACAAAATTGTTTTTATATTACACCAATGTATTAAGAAAGTGTCTCCTTTTCCTCTGGAAAGTGAACTTTAGAATTGATGAAATAGGGAAAATCAAATAAATGACAATCTCTAATTGCCACTGTAGTTTCTCACCCCTAAATCTTTTATAAAAGTTGTACATGAAACATTTGGCTGATTTGAGTTTCCCGTACCATCCATGGGCCCCTATCCAATCTTTAGGGAAAACGGTGAGCTAATGAGCAGTCAAAT
This sequence comes from Panthera leo, assembly GCF_018350215.1. NCBI lineage: Eukaryota > Metazoa > Chordata > Mammalia > Carnivora > Felidae > Panthera > Panthera leo. Next base: position 62,559,830 of record NC_056695.1, on the reverse strand, counting down.
GTCAAGAGACTTGAGGTCAAGTTAGAGGATTGGAGAGAGAGATCTTCAGGCAGCCTAGGAAGACGGGACAACTGAGAAATGGAAGGCTTGAGCAGGTCTATGTATTCATGGAAGAAATTTCTACATGAAGAATTTGTTTTACTTGAAAAAAAAAAAAATCCCTCCCTTAGCCAGATCTGCTTTGCTGGGAGAATATTTTCTTAAAATCTCTTCAGGGCAGGATTGGGAAAAGAATGTGCTGAGGTGGTAGCCAAAAGAGGGAGTGATAAGGAGAAAGAATGTGGTAGATGAGAGGAAAGACAGGAATCTGGGGAGGGAGCTTGAAGAAGAAAAATGTTGGATGGGAACGTGCCGGATGAAATGCAGTGTGCTTCCTGAGGTGACCGAAGCTCATGATCTCTAGGATTTTCAGTGGAGGCTGCCAAAAGTACTGGAACCAATGAAGAGGTGGATTCCTTGTCATGATTGATGGCGCTGGACAAGAGAACATCCGACTTCGGGTTACATCCAGAATATGTTAGCTAATCTCTGGCACCACAAGAGAAAAGGACTCAGACTACACCAGGCGGTGGGGAGAATTAGAGCTTTTGATTCCCCTGAAATTGACAGCATTTAAACCTCTCAGAAGCCTCACGCCTTAGAGTCTTGATAACGTGGCTCTGCCCTCATCCTATAGCTCCTATTAGATGACAAAATAAATGCGCTGAGGCAAGATTCACTTTAGAAGCATCTTTGTACATCCTCTGATGTTTAGTAGATGTAATACTTGATACATTTTTATATTAGTAATTAATAAATTGATTTCCAATATATTTGGAATCCACATGAAACTTAAAGCTTTATGTCCTTGAACAATTTATGTAATCTCTCTGAGTCTTAATTTCTCTCAATGTGAAGCTGAGATAATAATACCCACTTTATAGGCCCAGTGTAAAGATTAAAAGGAGTACTCTTTGCATGTAGGTGTGTATATATATGAAATATAATATTCACATAAAGCATTTGGCACAGTGCCTGGAGTGTGGAAAGTGCACAAGTCATGGGTGTTAGCCGGTGTTTTAAGTTATGAATACTTTTTTTCAGATCTTGACTTTGATCTGAAGTACAATCCCATAGACTGGAAAGCAAGAGCTTTCATTACATTCCTGCCAGTACGCAAGGCTGGTTTTCTCTTTTTTTTCTCTACCTCCTCATTCCTATACCCAAGTTTAATACCACTCAGAATTAACATGAGTGCCACATGGGGTCCCTTCACAACTTCTGTGACTACTTCTCCCCATCTTCACACACACAGAACCCAGCATTTATGCATTTTTGAGAAAATTGAGTCTTTGAGGGTCACAGGGAAGAGTCACCCTGCAGACTGTGTAGCACTCTTACCATCACACTAGCCCCATCCCCCTCTCTCCCTTTTGCTATTTTCCTCCCCCTGAAAAGTGGCAAGAAAATCTGTTCCCTTAAGCAGTACGGAACAGTGAAACTCAAATTTACGCCCACTCGGTCCAGCCTTTCATTCTGAGTCCTTTTCCCAACAAATGTAGTTGTTTTCCCCTAGGGAATTCTCGTGAATAATAAGTCTCTGTTCTGATATGTTGTCACTAATATAATAAGGAACTCCCGATGGTGAGTTTCACTAAGCCTATAATAAGTTTACCAGGGCAGCTACTGAGTCTTTTCCTTCTTTAGGGTTCTTCACAAGTAGATTAATGTGTTTGTGCAGAAGGGAGCCTGAGATGCTCTATTTTCCAGCTTGTCTCATAATATAAGATCATGCATTTATAATAGGGGTTTTCCTAAATGATCTCAGATAGAAGGAGTTAGAATCACCAAAGCTCAGAAAGCTTCAGATACCTAATTAGCAGCGGAGCAAAGATAAGAAATTGGGTCTCCAGACCCCTAGTTCTATGTTCTTCTCACAGCCTATTACATTATACCCAATGCTCTAGCTCAACTAAATAAACCTCTGTAGACATCTGATTAGAGACCAGGAAGTGCCCTCCTTCCTGATCAAGGCTGACCTCAAAGTTCTAACTCATTTATTTCTATTTTAGTTCTTAAAAGAAGAAGAAGGAGAAGAAGAAGAAGAAGAAGAAGAAGAAGAAGAAGAAGAAGAAGAAGAAGAGGAGGACATGCTTTTCTTTTAAAATGATGTGGTGTTTGGAAACACCCTCAAGAAGGTTCTTTCCTTTTTTCAAAAATAAATCTCAAGGTCTGGTTTTGTTTGTTTGTTTGCTTGTTTTTGGTGAGGTTGCTCTTCAAAAGGACCCGATGCACTTGGGTTGTGCAGCCATCTGCCACTACATGCTCAAGTATTGTGGTTAAAAAACTCTGGTCACCCTGCCTTTGATATAGAAGAACCACACAGGGTTGAGTCATATGCTGTGGAGAGAACACAGCTAATTATGGGATGTGCTGGGCCCAGAGAATATGTTAACTGCTACATAATTACAACTGCAATCCAAGGGGACAGAGTCATGGAAATCCAGTTAATATAAAGAAGTCAACATAAAAATACTCAATTCTAAGCCACAAACTACTGAAATATATTTCCATTCTTGAACTTCTATTCACATGAACTTCCCAACTGAAGATCTGGTTTGTCATCAGGGATGTCCATGAGCCTGGAGCCCTTTTTGCAATTAAATATAACATTGCTTTAAGAATTCTGGGTTGTGATGGTTTGAAAGAAGATGAGGGTCCCAGAGACACAAGACCTTGATTCTAGCTTCAGCTCTCCAATTAAAAAGGCAAGAGACCTTGTACAAGTCACTTAATTTGGTGAGGGGGGAGGTTGTGGGTAGATTTCTAGAGAGAGCCTCTAAAGTTTCCCTTCACAACAAATAGAAATAGTCCATTTCAAAGGAGTTATTGAGCACCAAGTTCATGCCATGCAAGTATTTAGAATTCAAAGATGAATAAAACATAGCCAAAAAGCCAATTTCACAAGGTTATTACACTTTTCTGAATGTTCTATAATTCAGTAAGATCATGACAGTAATAGAAACCTTACCTTTGGGAATTTTCTTTATTCTCTGAAAAAATTTCAACTCAAATTCTGATCAAGCAAAGTAACTTCTCATGACCAGTAGATTGAGAAGCTGAATGGTGGGGAAGTAGAAATAAAACTTTCACTGGAAATATTTCATGGCCACATTCGATGATGTCTAGGTTGTGTTCTACAACATTCCATCTGTAGGACATAACAGGCTGAAACCAGAAAAGAAAGCAGAGGAACATAAAAGGACCCCAGCACAACAGTTGTGTAATATACAGGTGTATGTGTGTGCATGTCTGCATACGTGCGAATATGCAGCCTTGTCTCTCAGGGTATGACACAGTGGTGGTTCTTAACCTGGGACCTGAATTAGGACCATTTAAGGTGCCCATGTCACACCATAAACTTGTCATTCAGTGGATGTGCACTTTACCCATTTTGATCCTTGGACACCCCTGCCAGGTTTATCTACAAAAGAAATATGGGAAGGTTATGGCCTTGAATTTTGAAAAGTCTCTCTGGTTTGTGTTTATTAATTTGCATATGGACACTGTTTTGTAGGACACTGGGAGAACCCATGGTCGGAATCAGAGATTAAAGTTGTATTCCCTACTATGTTGATTAATTAATTGGCTGGAGGACTTTGGCAAGTGACTTAATATTTCTAAAATTCATTTGTATCTGTAAAATGGGGACAATATCCAGCCCAGTCCTGAGGATTAAATGGGGCAATTTATATAGTTAGTTTTGTGACAGAAACTTAGTAATACTTCAAGGAATTGTAATAATGGTAATACTCCTGAAATGACTCTATGTACAGGGATGTAATGGAAGAAAACATATGATTTGTGAGGCATAGCTATCTCTCAATAATCTGTGACAATGAGAAAGTGTTATTGTAGGAAGTAAGATCATTAATAAATAATCTAAAAATTTCATTTTATAAAACAAAAAAATTATTTTTCATTATAAAACATGTATGTTCACTGTAAATTTTTAAATGATATAAATACGAATGAGGTAGAATATGAATTTTATACTTCCCAACTCCAGGATCCAGTGATTATTTTTTACATATACTTTAGGTATGCCTACCTGTGTGTTTAATAAACAAATTATTTTATTTTATTTAAATGAACATTTTTCTGAGAGTGGGGGAGGAGCAGAGGAAGAGAGAGAGAGAGGGAGGGAGAGAGACAATCTTAAGTAGGGCCCACGCCCAGTGCAGAGCCCTGTGTGGGGCTCGATCTCACCACCCTGGGATCATGACCTGAGCAGAAATCAAGAGACGCTTAACTGACTGAGTTGCCCAGGTGCCCCAATAAACAAATTATTTTAAATAAAAATGGATCATGTTATATATGCTATTCTACAGAGTGATTCGGTCTGTTCAATAATATATCTTAAACCTTTCATGCAGTTACATATTACAAATAATCTTTCATTGTTTTAACATGCTGAATAATATAATGCTATATGGATATACAAAGATGTATTTACCAAGCTGCTTGAACATTTAGATTGCTTGCAATTTGTAAGAATCACAATGCTACAATAATAAGTAAAAACTATACTTTAGAGAATGGTACCTATGTTCTCCAATCTTTTAAAAATAAATTAAGGCATTATTGGAAGGAGGGAAAGAAAAAGTGAAAAGTTTATTAATTTATCTAATAATTTAATGTGCATAATGTTAAATAACATATTAGTGGGAATTTTTGTTGTTGTTGAATTTTACTGATAATTTTCCAGAATGAGAATTAACTGGATTGGGTGGCGCTCTTGTAGGCATGTTTGCATAGCCTTAGATGAAAGGGAGAGAATCCAATAAAATTGGTCTTCATTGAAAATGTGATGAATCTAACCTAATGAATCTAGTCCTTGGTTTCTGGAAAAATTCTCATACTTTGACATTGTGCAGATATCCCATTGTGAACCACCTTAGAGTCAGACAACAAAGCTTCTCACATGATATACCCAGAACTTAACCAGGCAGACATCTGAGGATCGTAGTTGCATTTCAATGGTAATGTGAGACAGGGTTTGGACTTAACATTCATTAAGACAGGGAAGAGAAATATTTTTCTTCAGTGTTCACTTGGGGAGTGTGTTGAGCAACTCAAACATTTTAGAGGTACCAGTGCCTGATAACATGCTGGCAGAGATCCTGTGTGAGTGGATAAAATTGCTTGGAAAGATTACTCACTTTTCTCTAGTGGATCTACATACACTGTGTAGTTTCAATCAAAACTCCATTGAAATTTTTCAAATGGACATTTACTCACCTGTTCCTAAAGTTCACTAAAAGAGTACATGACCAAAAACAGCCAAGAAATTCCAAACAACACAAAGAAAACAATGTAGCAAATCAAAATATAAAGTTATAGATATTAAAACATTGTGGTGACTGTGTCATGAATAGACAAATAAACTGGAACAGAATATAAAAGTCTAGAAATGAACATCCATAAGAATTTATTACGTGATAAAGGTGACATTTCAATTGGAGGTAAAATTATGTGCTACTCAAAATTTAGATTCTATTTGGAAAAATAAGCTATATATTTCATTATATATACAACAGAAAGACTAAAATGCATAAAAGAAAGCTTTGAAAAGTATTAGAAAAAACATGCTAATAAGACAATTAAATTAGGACTTGAATTATGATCGTAGGGCACTAGAAAAAACTATAGTATATATATACATAAAAATGTACACACACACATACTGGCAATATACTTCCTATATATACATATGTAAGTCTTTCTAAGCAACTCACAAAACTCAAAGGACATAAATACGAATACTGGTAGACTTCACTACCTAAATCTTTCAACTTAGATACTTTGAAAGACATCATAAAGATCTTTAGAAAACAAGGAACAGTGGGAGAAAATATTTTCAAAAAAAAAAAAAAATCAATACTCATAATATTAAAAGCTCTTACAAAGCTCTAAGAATAATGTAACAAGACCACTAGGGAAAAGCACAAAATATTTGAACAGACAGTTCAAAAAAGGAAGAGGGAAAATCCACCAAGAAACATCAAAAGATACTCAATCCGGGGTAATTGAGGAACTAGAAATAATTAACACCAAGAGGCCATTTTTCACCAATTACAAGAATTGCAAAAGATGATATCTGGTGCTGGCAAAAGTACAAGGCTAAGAAACGGACACTCTAAAGCACTCTACACAGGGCGACTGTTGTCGCCTTTTTCTGTGGTGTAATTTCGTAATGCTCATCAAATTCAAATGCATTTATACTTTTTCAGTTTCTCTCCCATGGGACTCCTCACTGATGCTTAGATATTTATGCAAGGGTGTTATTGTAGCATTATTTTCAGTCACCGGTGTAGCGCATACTAATTCCATAAAAGCATAAAATGGTTGAGCCATAGAAGGCTCACCAGGGAGAAACCTGGCTTGAGCAGACGCTCTACAGCTCAGTTTGCTAAAAAGGCTGGAAGACATGGAACATGAAAAGCAACAATCTTTTTTCAGATAATCCCTCCTTTCCAAGAAAGACCCAAACTCCATGTATAACACGTTCCGAGTCGGGCTTCTATTTTGTGCCCCCATTTGTGTTTCCTGTCTGCCTAAAATCAAGGCAATACTTCAGAAAACTTGAACGAATAAGAGGTTTCACGTCCGTGCATTCTAGTACTGGTGTCAAAAGTCAAATCCTTGCCGACCATGTTCATCTGAAAATACTCTTTCAGGGCAGTATGTAAAGTCACATATTTGCTAAAGCTTAAAGATAAAACTATCATTAAGGAAAGGCTGTTCCTTCGGCCATGGTCTTATAACTTCACCCAAAGATGACTGCAATATTCTTTTCCCTGCTGTTTGTTAGAGGTTCATGCTGTGCCAACTTCTACAGCCATGTTTATCTACCTAATTATATAGTGCAACCTGTGTTTGGAAGGCCAGTTCTGTTTTATTATAGTTTCCCACAGCAAAAACAAAAATATTTGTTTAAACTTATCTATTGAACACAAAAATCACTACTGCTTTCCTAGTCAATTGATACTAATGTTGGATTTGAACATTAAAATGACAACAGTGGTGCCTATCTGGCCGATCAGAGACTTTAGGCCTAGAGCAATCACCACATCGCCTTTTCAAAAAAGGATAAAGAGGCCCTTGGTGGCTCAGTCGGTTAAGCGTCTGACTCTTGATTTCGGCTCAGGTCACGATCTTGCAGTTCGTGAGATTGAGCCCTGCGCCAGGCTCCATGCTCACAGCACAGAGCCTGCTTGGGATTCTCTCTCTCCCTCTCTCTCTGCCCACCCCCCGCCCCACACTGTGTGCATGCTCTCTCAAAAATAATAAATGAATGAATAAATAAAATAAAATAAAATAAAATAATAAAAAGGCTATGAAACTGTTTCGTGGACCACTGTGAAGACAACATTCCAGCTGTTCTAACAACATACCTGCTCCCAACCACCACTGATACTGAAATCTGTCGCATTCGCTTCTCTTCTCCCCTAAAAACTGAAGACCACTACTTATCAGCATGGTACATGCTTCCCTTTCTGATGGTTAGCATTCCCACGGACCCTTCTGGATCCCTAGCATGGGCTCTTGGAGCTATTTGTACTCACTTGTGCTATGAAGTACTGGGTATCCAGGAACATGATGGTCAAGGCTTAGCATGTAGAGTTGGACTCCTGAAGGAAACCCCAGCTCTACCACTTAACTTGTGTGCCCTTGAGCATGTTACTGAACTTCCCTCAGCATCAGTTTCCTTATCTGTAAAATGGGAATGATAAAAGTACTTGCAGGATTGCTGAGATCATTAAATAGACTAATATGTTGACTGGCATGTAAAAAGAGCAAAAGAAAAAAAAAAAGAAAAAAAAAAGAAAAAAACAGTCAGCTCTCATTGCTAGCACTCTCATGATCTACCTGCAGGCCCCCGCTTTGGCCAGACCTGGGTTTACTCAGCAAAACAGATCACACCAATTCTCACAAGGCCACAGCACTGCTTGCAGATTTCCCAGGCTGTGGGCATGCACGCCACATTGGAGGCAACTCTATCCACAAGAAGGTGAAGAGAAGTTCCACCCTGAGTCCCAGCCATGCCTGCCCTTCCATTTTCACTTTCTCAGGATCCAGATAAAAAGGAAAGAAGTTCCATGGCTCTATGCCACTGTGTGCATACCTGCCTTCCAAAACCAGGCCCTCTGCAGACCTAACTGTGCACACATGTGCCCTTTGCTAGACTGTGAACCTGAAGGAGGAGGAATCAAGTTCCCTTTTTCTTTGTATCTCTTTTGGTGATTTGCCTTGTACTGTGTCTGGAAAAGAAGGAAGAGAGGGAGAGACATTTGTAAGCAAGATGACTGAAACAGCCTAAGGGAAAAGGGAATTTACCTGGTTTCCCAATCTCTTTGTTCCCAACTGTGAAAGATGTTCTTCCCCTTGGTTTATCAATGCCTTCCAGCATGCCTTAGCTTGTCTCCATCATGTGATGGATTCCTTCCCCATTTCTTTGTCTCAGAACACTTTCTCTCTCTCTCTCTCTCTCTCTCTCTCTCTCTCTCTCTCTCTCACTTTCTCTCTTTCTCTCTCTCTCTCTCTCTCTTTCTCTCTGCCAAATGGCAATCAAGTGTGAATGCATTAGTACTCTAAGACAAGGTACTAATAAATCGATGTAACAGAAAACCAAAATCCTTAATCCAGGGAAAGCTATTCTCTACAAAGACTCTAATATGGGTCACTATAATGGGGCAATGTCAAGTTCTGTATTGGGCGGCTGAGAGAAAGACACCTGTATGATTTTTCTTTCTCCTTCCTTTCTGTACTAGCTTCCTTAGCTAGCTCTGAGAAATGTACCTGTAGGGTCTGAATGAGTCTGGCCACCCCGCTGCGGCTATACCAATTCTATCTTCTCTTTGGTTTTCCCAGAGCCAGCCTTAAAAGAAGCAAAGTTCATGCAGAAGGTATTGTGAGAATAGCCACTGCACAGTTTGCAGAACTGTACCAGAGAAACAAGAGATAACAGAAGGGCTTTCTAGTTCCTCCACAGAACAGCGGCATTGTTCTGAACACAATCAAGTGTTTGATTTCTTTGCATGACCACATGCAACCCCTATGGAGAGACGATGAGTAAACATGACCAAAGGCTGGTACTTTCCCTTTCAGTTCAAACCTCCAGCTAAATGAATCATAGTAGTTCTATGAGAAAGTGAGGGGAAAACCCACCAATAGGTAGTGAAAAAACTTTAAAGTATGACTGAGCAAGTAGCTGGGGGGAAAAAAAGAAAGCCTCGCAAAGCATTGCTTTTCAGATGGCGCCTTCTCTGTGCCTCAAATTGCCTGAGGTCCTTGGATTGGAGCATGTATTACTCTGTATCAATTGACTCTGTTCAATTTGAGCGTAACCTGCCTGAGGACAGAATCTCACGTGGCACTGTAGTCACAGTGGGTTTGGTGAACAAGAGTGCCTGGTTTTGAGCACAATGTCTACCCCTTACACCTTTATAAATTTGGACTAGTTATTCCATTTCCATGGGCTTCATTTTCATTTTTATAAAATGAAGACAATATTACTATCTACCTCATGAAATTATCGTTGGTGTTGCCTGTATTAAACCGCTATGCCCACGCCCAGGCATAATCATTGATGATCAATAATCATCAATTCTTATTGCTGACTATTGCTGTCCTCCAGGTACAGAGTCCAGTGCACCCATAATTCTCAAGATCGACATGATTCAATAAACTAATCACCAGTGCTGCCCCATGGAATTACTACTTTGGTGAATAAATTAGTCTGGAACAATTGCATCATCCTATTCTCTCACCTCTGTTTACCTTGTCAAACAATTCTTTTCCTTATTTATTTAGTAGCAGTGTATGAAATTTTATAGCAGTTCTATATGTATAATAAGAACTTTTAGACATCAAGGGAGTTATTTCTTTATTCAACAAACAATTTTGAAACAGATACAGTTTCCAGATACTGGGAACACACTAAGAAAATGACACAAAGACAAAATGCCTAAATCAGTGTAACTGATAATAACCACTTCGAGCTATTATCTACCTTGTAGTAAACATTGTATTAGGCTCTTTACATACATTAGCTCATTTTATGCTGACAAAAATTGGCAAGGTGATTGTGATGTACACTTTAGAGAGAAGAAAACTAAGATTCAAACAGACTCAATAACCTTGCTTAACACTTTTCAGTTAGAATTTTCCATAGCTAATACCTCCTCTGTATTTCCAATGCCTGTTCGTTTTCTACTCTCTTGTGATCCCTCTTTTAACATCTCACTACACTGTCAGGCAGAATGAAATAAGCACTCAGTTGGAGGCGTTAGTAAATCACTATGGAACTCTGGAACTCTGGGAGGAAGAACAATGAACTTGGATAGTGGAGGACGAGGGTACTTAGAAGGAAACATACAACGTAAGCGAGATAACAGAGGGCAAAAATGAAGGGCTCCAGGAAGTGAAAACATATCAGCAAAGACCCAGCAGTAACCATTTGCAGGGGGAAGTAGCCTATGCACCAGGATATAGAAAATCAGCTGCAAGTCGGAGTGAATTATTTATGGGTGGGGTAGGATGTCCAGAGTTTTGGAAAAGATTGCTTTTTAAAGTACAAACACAATCTACCTGCATATTCACACACCTTTGTTGCATAGCTGAAGTAAAGATAAACTTGAGCCCCACCGTGGGTTTGGAGTTCCACCTTGGGTTTGAGCAAGTGGGACTTAATGATGTTTGTACCTAAAGCACGCGCGCGCGCGCACACACACACACACACACACACACACCCACACACACAAACATCCAATGCCTAAATAATCCTACCTTGATCATTCTTTCTCCCAAGGCAAAATACCCAGAGATTATTCTCAATTCCACAGACACTCAATGAGCAAATATGTATGATGAAGTCTATCTGTTGCAAGACCTAAAAGAGAGAGAGAGTGCTTGCTTTACATGTGACCTAAAAGCAGGTGTTTTAAGAGGAATAGAGGGGTTAGAAAAGGACACACCTGGGCATTCACATACAGAATGGGCGGGGGACGTTTGGAGAACTGTGGACCTTTAAGGTGGTCTATTTCCCCCAACTTTATAGACAAAAGGCTTAGGGACACCTGGACTTGCCCCAGAACCCAACACCCTTGTTGCCCTGGACTCTCCCACCACTTCATCATTGAGTTGTTCTGAAAGCAGTGGTTGCTTCCTCTAGAATACATCCCGTTTGCCTCTACAGGGAAGGCTTTTTTTGGCTACAGCGAAAGGAAAGTGGGAAGATAAAACAAACTTTAATTCATCTGTTCTTACTCATAGGCTTCCCATCAAGGATGGGTTTTATCCTTATTTAGAATCAATACTAAGTAAAGAAAGTATAAATATACCAATTGAAAAACTCTTTCTGTGGATGCCTTAGCAGCCACAGTTAAATTGCCTGAGGTTTAGAGACACCATGCATTTTCCCTAGCCCTTATTCTGGAACCCTCAAGTGTTAAACTCAATCATTTCCTGGGACCCTTGATATAACAGCATCTAGGATCTGTTAAATTTTTTACAATTTGATTTTTGGATTTAAAAAAAATAGTTCTGGGACAGAGTTAGGTAAATCCCTAGTAGGCCAATGGACTTTTTGAACCCTAATTGCTTATGCTGAATATTTTTTCCCCAAGAGTTAAGAGCAACGGTTTCAGTTGAGTGTTACCTTGTCTGACAAGAGCAAGAGGATCTGGGTGGAAGGGAGGAATTTCCCCTGGGCATTTCCCACAGATTAGCCCTGTGTCAAGGGAATCACACCTCCGGGGTGAACCTATGGTCTCTGTGTGCCCGCACAGGAAGCAGCATAGACTGAATCAGATGACCTTAATCTGTCCCCCACTGTCCCTCACACAAACTAGCACTATAATCCAAGGGAAAGTCAAACTGAAGAAAGTTTAGATTCTTCACCGGTAAACTAGGACACTTGAACACATGTGTCCCTTTTAGGACCTTGATCTCTTCATTTTCTTGGGTTGCCCCAGAGAAACACAAAAGAAGCCACCAGGTAACGTCTCAGAGCTGAGTACTTTGAGAAAATAAAAGGAAAATGCATGTTAGGAATGCATCTTAAGGGTTCATGGCTAGATCTGTTCCCTGGTTAAGGAAACTAGAAATCTGCGGGTGACTGAGTCTCAAGTAAAATAACTTGTTGAGGACAGTGTGTGTGTGATGGGGGGGGGGGGGAGGGGCTTATTTTCATAGAAGGTGAAATCAAAACAGCCTTGAGTGATGAGCCTAGATCTTCGGCTACTCTCTGGTCAATTTTCCACTACATTACGCTGTCTAGATTTTTCTCCTCCAGACCTAAAGAAAAGACAACATGAAATGACAGGCAGGTGATTTGGAAAAGGTTAAACCATTGTTTCCAACCTTTCCAAAGACTAGTTCCAGAAGACATTGCATATAAAAATGTTTTCAAGGTGCAAAACGGGATTCTAGAAAATCTACCTCTGTCTTGGAGCTTCAATATTAGCATTAAGAACAAGTCAGGAAGATCTTACTGTAGAGAAACCTGCATATATTTTCTTTAGTATTTACTACCTTATTTGGCCACTGAAGACATACTTTATACAAACCACCAATTGTCACTGTATCTGATTGGCAAATACATAGAAACAATCACTTCTATAGATGTAAGGAAAGGTCCTTTTACCTACACTGCGAAGTGACCATCTCTTTCATCTTAGCATGTGTCCATTTGCTCTCCTATTGCTAATTACCTTCACTCAGCACAGACTTGGTTTTTAGTACAATATTTGTCAGCCTCATCTCAGTTGTTTCTTTATTCCAGCCTCTGACATCACACTTCTGAATCCACACAATTACCTGGCTTAATACTTGCAGGTCATGGATACTCAATTACTTGTGATGATTCTGTAACTAACCTTTATAACATTTTTGAGTCATTTCAGTCATGCAAATATGAATTTCTAAGTTGATTACATATACATATGGCGCAACTGACTTCTATAGCCCGTTGGTTTTGTGGGAAGCTATCCAATGATGCACACCCAAAACCTTCATGTGTCAGTGAGAAGTGTGTAGCAAATCTAATCTTTGCTTAAATATAAACCCACAGTGAAAAGAAGCCACAAGAATCCTCCCTCAAAGCCAGTACACACAAATCAGGGTCAGCAGTTAAAGGCACATGGTCATCTGCCCAGTGACCTATCTTTCCCTTTGGGAGCTGGCCAAGTTCCAGAGAAGCCCTGGTGGGGAGGATGGATGGTGAGGAGGAATGAGTCCAGACCAGAGTGACCAGAGGGGCCATGTGGCCTGGAGCGGTTCCATGCAGTCCCGCCCAGCTCCAGCTGGAACCCCAAATGAGAAGGTCACAGCCAGTAACAAGGAGCCAGTACAAATGGGCACGGATAACCAGACCTAGACATATGCACATGTTGATCAGCAGGAACAAAAACAAATTATTTAAGATAAATATGTTGAGGTGAGGACAAACATAGGTGGACAAACTGGAACTCTTGTGCATTATTGTAGGAGCGTAAAATGGTACAGGTACTCTGGAAACATTATGGGGGTTCTTCAAAAAATGGAAAATAGAACTTCATGATCCAGCAATACCACTTCTGGGTAATTATCCAAAAGATCTGAAATCAAGATCTCAAAGGGATATTAACACAACTGTGTTTATTGCAGCATTATTCACAAAAGCCAAGATGCGGAAACAACTTACATATACCTTGACAGATGAATGGATAAGGAAAATGTGGTATTTACACATGGCGGAATATTATTCATCCTTTAAAAATGAAGTTCTGCAATATGTGACAACATGGATAAACTTTGAGGACATTATGCTACGTGAATAAACTAGTCACAAAAAGATAAATACTAAGTGATTCCGTTTACATGAAATACTGACATAGTCAAGTTCACAGAATCACAATGTGGAATTGTGGTTACCAAGGGCTGGAGGTAAGAGATAAATAGGGAGTTACTAATCAGTAGACATAAAGTTTCAGTTAAGCAAAATGAATAAGTTCTAGATACATGCAGTACAACATTGCACCTACAGTCAATAATAAACATACTCTACATCATGGTTTCGTTAGGAAGGTAGACCTCATGTAAGTGTTCTTACCATGATAAAATCAAAAGAAAACAAAAGATGATAAAGACATGCTTGGGATGTCTTAGGCACTGAACATATTGCATTATTATTTTTATATTCAGTGGGCTCTTAATAAGAGGATATAGGTTAGTGAATAAGGAGGGATTAGACTGCAGTCTGACATTACTGTGTTCATTCTCCTGATCCCTCAGTTTTTATCATCTATAAGATTAAAATTAAATAGAATTATATAGGGTATATAGGATGAAGGCCATTCCTAGCATATTCTAAGTATATTTTAAACATTTGTTTAAAAATAGGACAGTGTGAAGACCTGACCCTTTTGTCACTCTTGGTTGGTCTTTCCTTGAAGCTTACAAGCTCCAGGTACCTCAACACATCTCTCTTGACCTCCTCCACTTTTCTCTTTTCTTTACCGCTTCATCTTTCTTCTCATTCCTCTGTCCTCTTTCTTCTCTCTGATCTCTCATATACCAGGTCAACCATAGTCTTTCAATGCCTACTCCCTGTGTGTGTGTGTGTGTGTGTGTGTGTGTGTGTGTGTGTGAGAGAGAGAGAGAGAGAGAGAGAGACAGAGAGAGAGAGAGAGAGAGAGAGAGACTGTTTTCACTGGAGAAGGGAGTGAGCAGGTTCTCCCAGATGTGCTGGTTAAAAGTGAGCCACGGTGCAAAGGAGGGTGACAGACTCTGGTGACAGTAGCTGCCATACCTTTCAGGATCTGAGGAGTAATGGAGTAAGAACATTTTTCTTTATCTACCATGAAATTGCCATAATCTAGCCCCGCTTCCCTCCTCCTGAGTCCAGAGAGAGCACACTAAGAGGACTCAGTTCTTGGCTTCACTGCCTTTGATTATGAAGAGGGCACATATCCATCACTAATACCTAGGTATCCATCAGGCTACTGCCCAAGACACACTGGCTCCTTTTCTGTAACCAGAAATTAATAACAAATATCTCTCAGAAATCAAGTGTTAGTCAGCTACTAATTTGAAAAACCAAGCAGAGACAGCTCTTTAGAAGTTTTTAGCAGCTCCGTAACGACATATATGCAAGCGAACATCTAACAGACATTAGCGATTTTAAAATAATCTTTTAAAATTAAATACAAAATATATACAGAAAAATACACAAATTATAAGTATACAGCTGGATACATTTATAAAAGGTGACACACCCATACAGCCAGCACCCTGACCAAGACACAGAGCATTTCGAACAGCCCAGAGCACCACATCACCCCTTCTTTCAGTCACCACCCCTGCCGAGGGCCAAATTCTGCAGAGTCCTAACATCATAGCTTAATTTGTCTGGTTTTTTTTTAACTTTTATTTAAATGGAATGAGTCGGTCCCTAGGCTCTTGGGTCTGACTTCTTGGGCTCAACATATGGTCGCAAGGTTCATCCATGGCTATTGCATGTGTCAATAGTCCACCACATTTTTACTGACATTGATATCATTGAACTCGCCAGCAGATTTCAGTCAGCTTTATATCTCAAACCTAGCACACTCTGGAGTGCTTACAAGCAAGAGCTACGTATGGAATAGGGGCAAGATCAACAATTTGCTTAACTTGTAAACAGCTCAACTTATTCATTCTTGTACAGGCTTCCATTTGGCAATAGCTTGACACCAGCCATAAAAATGAGCCTGCAGATTACGTATTTCTTGCCTCCCTTTTCCACATTCTGTCACACTGGTCGTCCTCTCCCTCCCCTGACCACCTTTCCCACTTCACCCACTCTTCCCAAAGGTATGAACATCACAGAGTCTGAAGTGAAATATTTTCCTTCCCTACCTATATGGGGAAAAACTACACGGGCAGAGGGTGCTGGCTGATTTTCAACCGCTGCCTAGCTGGATGGGTGTTCACACTCAAGATTCACAATTTTATTTGAAGTGCCACAGCACCCACACAATTGTCTCTAAGAAAAAAAATATTTGTTCCCACACATACAAAAAATTACTTAGGGTTGATCTGGACCAACACTTTTTGCTACCACCACAGTGGGTGGAGATAAATGAGATTCAACTAGAATAAACTAAGATGAGGGCAAACATTACATCAAAACAAGTGGATGCTGAAACACCATGTATGTGGTTAAGTCAGGCATGGAAAAAGCCCTGGAGTATGGAAGACAGATGGACATGCTAAAAATGGAAGAAAGGAAGCATACTAAGCAATGCAGTTGTTCCACAATGTCATTCCTGCCCATCCCAACAGGGCATAAATAGAAATATTCTGGAATTTAGCACCACTGATATTTAAGCCCAATTTCCAGCAAGGTCAAGACTAATAGCAAGTTATTTGTTTTACTAACTTAGGTTGCAGCGCCTTGGGCGGATCCTGTACCTTCTTCTATATCTCACTCAGCGCCAAGAACACTGTTAGCCATCAACAAAACCATAATAGACCTAGAGTCTTCTCTAAAGGCCAATGAAAACATTCACACTGAGCTAATAGAGACATTTACAAGCAGAGGATTCCAGTTTCCTTTCTGAAAATGCCACCAAGGCAGCCTAGCTAATTAGGTCTTAGTAAGTGACACCGACTGAGCAGAATGGCCCACCTGCCTGGAGCTTTGTGTGTGCACCAAGCCTGTTTTCCATTTGTTGGGTTTTTGTTTTTGTTCTTCTAACTATAAATCAAAAGGGCTATTTCTGAAATTTCAAAGGCTCTCTTTGAGATCTGGCCTGTGAGTTCACAGTAATTTCAGGAAAATGGGAATGCAATACTTAGTGTGGCAAAGAATAAATTTATTTATTTGGGGATGTTTGCTCATTCCCCTCCTACTTCTATTATCTTCCCTTTGGAGAAACATAGAAAAATAATGATGTCCCAGGCCACCTTGAAATGTAGGGACAATTCCAGGAATGAAACTCAGATGTTTCTTGCAACCTTATCTGCAATCCAGCCTGGGAGTAGCCACAATTTTCCCAGTTTTTCCCAATATAAGTGTCCTTGTGAAGGGCTATCTCAACCCTGGTTTGTGTTTCTGAAAATAATGTAAATTGATGGAGACAGGGATTGTGGACAGGAGACACTGGAGTAACACAGACACAAAGACTAGCAGGTCTCTCTATGAATAAGAATGGTGTTGACTTCAACCAACGTGCTGGAAACCGGGAAAGACCACGTGTGCTGAATATTAATCCCTGAAAAACTCAATGAATATTAATGGAGCTTCTATTACAAGTACTTAGAACACAAACGTTTCTATGCCCGTCATAATCTCTTCCTCCAAAATACTAGTAGAAAATGATACCACTGCAAATCTAGGCCTTTATCTGTCCCACCTTCCCAGATAAATACATACATTTATTTTCACGGAGCCAGAACATACCAGCAAAGCATACCAGAAAACTGTATAGCACTACAGTGGAGAAGAGGGAATGGACCATGGAGGTAGATACACCTGACTGCTAATTCTAGTTTTGCTCTGCAATTTTCTAAACCTCTCTCAGCTTAATTCCCTCATCTATAAAGCTGGGACTAACATATTTATTCAGAGATTTTTCTTTTTTTTAAGTGTTTATTTATTTATTTTGAGGGGGGAGGGCAGAGAGAGAGGGAGAGAGAGAATCCACTCTCAGCTCTGACCCCGACACAGGGCTCTATCTCACAAACCGGGAGATCATTACCTGAGCCGAAATCAAGATTCAGACACTTAACCAACTGAGCCACACAGGCGCTCCCAGAGTTCTTTCAACTGCAAACATCAAAAACTTAACCTAAACTTTCTTAAGCAAAAAAGTAAATACATAAGTAAAACTGAAATACATTTATTGACCATGTAATTGAAAACCCTAGGAGTCTCTAGCTTCTGGCACACCTGGATTCAGGTGTTCCATACTGTCAGGAAGTGGTCTGTCCCATATGCCTTCTTTCTTCTGAAATGGCTTAATTTTCAAGTTTGCTTGCCCATCAAAATGGCCTCTGGAACTCAAGGATAATATCCTCACAGCCCAATGCCAATGCAATGAAGACTTCTTAGGTACTGAACCTCATTCTCTCCGATCAGTTATAGGTCCACACTGTGGGCATCACTGGTAGAAGTCCCAAGATATATCAGATGCTATTACCTGGATAAATGTTAACTGGCTTGTGGAAGGGCCAAAACAATGTCCCCTACGATGCATCTCAGTTGTTAAATAGCAAGCAAACAAACAAAACTTATCCCAGTGCCTATAATTTCCATTATAATAGTACATTCATTTTTATAAGTGGACAAATTTTGACACCCAGGTAATATTTGCCTGCATTGACTCCAATTAGGGCATACAATACAGTTAGTAGCGGCATCTCCATGATCTACAGAACGTTTTGCCAAAATCA